>NC_138540.1:20846002-21191002 GCF_964234715.1 Podarcis melisellensis | reverse complement strand
GCTGTCTATGCAAAAGGTCCTTGATTCAGTCCTTGGCATCTTCACAAAGAGCTTGGAATGCCTCTTGCCTGAAACCCCTGGAGAGCTGCTGCCAGTCAGTGTAAGCATTACTGAACTGGATGGACCAATGGTCTCACTCGCTGTTAAGGCAGCTACCTATGCACCTGTAGCCCATTAAGCTTTGCTCAGAATAGACCCTTTGAAATTAATGAACCAAGGTTGGACATGCCCCTAAACTTCAATGGGTCTACTCTGACTAGGACTAGCATTGGATACAACCCTAAATGCTAATTTAGCAACCCTAAATTATAATTATTTTGAACCTTCACCATAAGGTCCCAAGAAGGGGTTACAGCAATTTAAAAATACAATGTGAAAAACAGTTTAGAACAAATGACAGTCACGGGAATAGGGTGGGTCCATATATATATATATCCCAGAAGACGAGGGTAAAGAGCTGTGTCTTCAGCAATTGATGGTAACTATACAATGAAGGTGCCAAATTTACAATTTTAGGGCTGCCACAGAGAACCATCCCGCTCAACCATCCCAATTTAAGTGGGACATCCCAGAATTACAGAAGCCATCCCAGCTTCTGACTGGATCAAAGAATGTCCTGTTTTTTTGGTCCGGCAATCTAGTGTGAGTCAGCTGGTTTACACCAGAGCACCGGACCAAAAGACACTTATTCTTTTGGTCATGAGCAAGACACCTGGCTCTTGCGAGTGTTCAGGACCAAAAAGCGAGCATCCTTATTTTGATCTGTGGGCTGTTGGAGGGTATGGAGAAGGTCCTCTCCCAGGTCACCAGCTCCTCCTCAGGGCAGCAGAGGATCCCCTCTCCTGACATTAACACCCAAGAGGATCTGTAGGATCCACCGAGACCATATAACACAGGTCCTGAAAGACCTACTCCCAGTACATTTCCAAACATAATTCAGTGTTGGTGCTGACCTTTAAAACCCAGTATACGTGAAGGAGCGTCTTCACCCCCATCGTTCGGTCCAGCTCTGAGGTCCTTCTGGCGGCTCCCTCACTGTGAGAAGTGAGGTTGCAGGGGACCAGGCAGAGGGCCTTCTCGGCAGTGGCTCTCACCCTGTGGAATGCCCTCCCTTCAGATGTCAAGGAAATAAACAACTACCTGACTTTTAGAAGACATCCCTGTTTAGGGAAGTTTTTAATGTGTGATGTTTTATCGTGTTTTTAATATTCTGTTGGGAGCTGCCCAGAGTGGCTGGGAAACCGGGCCAGGTGGGAGGGGTATAAATAATAATAATAATAATAATAATAATAATAATAATAATAATAATTCAGATAGGTGAGCCCTAAGTCTTTTTGCGTCATTTCCCCCTTTACAGTAAGTGTAAAGAAAACTTCAGAGAGGCCCAGAAAACTTCACAGAGGCCCAGATTATTTGCTCTCTTCTCCCAAATGCAGTTCAGTGCATAGAATCATAGAATTGTAGAGTTGGAAGGGATCACGAGGGAAAATATAAAGCAGGGTTACCCATTAAAGCCAGGAAGGGGGAATGATTGTTTCTTGTGTTGGCAGAATGATGGATATTTTAATGCCTTTTACTGATGGTATGTAAACTTTTGTCTCTCGGGGGGAATTGCCGTGGCCTCAGGTTGATGCAAGCCATTAGCTGGAGTTGACTCACCCCGTTCTGGATTCCTAACACGATAACCCTGGTACGGCCTTACCTGTGGAGATAACAGAGGAGCCATCCATCTACCATTGAAGCAAGAGAATGGGAAGGTACAGGTCAGCAGCTGCAATGACAGGTGCTTTTAACCTTCCATGCAGATATTTCCTCCCATGCAAGCTTTTAAAGTGGATGGGAGAAGTGGCGAAGACTAGTTTTTGATCTAACACAGGAAGAGGGGAATCTGTGGTTCTTCAGATGTTACTAGACAGATCCACACTATACATTTAATGCACGTTTGAAGCTATATAGAATGAAAGGTTTTAAGGTCAGTGAGAAAGAGGAGGATTGGTTTGAGAAGATATTGAATTATTTGGGTAGGTTTGAACAATTTGGGGCAATTAAAATGTTAAAAGTGTACATATGGTTGATTTGAATATGTTATTATTGAATATGTACGGTATATTAGTGAATATGTATATTATTGAATGAAAGCAATGACAAACCTAGATAGCATCTTAAAAAAGCAGAAACATCACCTTGCCAACAAAGGTCCGTATAGTTAAAGCTATGGTTTTCCCAGTAGCGATGTATGGAAGTGAGTGCTGGACCATAAAGAAGGCTGATCGCCAAAGAATTGATGCTGGAAGAGACTCTTGAGAGTCCCATGGACTGCAAGAAGATCAAACCTATCCATTCTGAAGGAAATCAGCCCTGAGTGCTCACTGGAAGGACAGATCCTGAAGCTGAGGAGAAGAGAAGACTCCCTGGAAAAGACCCTGATGTTGGGAAAGATGGAGGGCACAAGGAAAGGGGGACGACAGAGGACAAGATGGTTGGATAGTGTTCTCGAAGCTACCAGCATGAGTTTGACCAAACTGCGGGAGGCAGTAGAAGACAGGAGTGCCTGGTGTGCTCTGTTCCATGGGGTCATGAAGGGTCGGACACAACTAAACAACAACAACAAATATTATTGAATATGTATAGTCAATGTATCAGCCGCCTGGGGGGATTCACTGTTTGTGTTTTGGTGGTTGGTAAAAAATAAAATATTTTTAAAATAAAAAATAATAATGCACATTTGAAGCACATGACTTGCCTCAAAGAATCCTGGGAACTGTAGTTTGTTAAGGGTGCTGGGAATTGTAGCTCTGTGAGGGGTAAATTGTAGTACCCAGGATTTTTTGGGGGGGGGAGAGTCACATGCCTTGCACCCCAAGTGCTGTTGTTTTTTTCCTGGCTGGAATGTGACCCTGAACTCAGATAATGCCTCTTGCTTGTCAGGATGGAAGACAGAGAGGGGTGTGAGTGTGTGCGTTGAGACTAGTCTACTGTGCAAAGGAAAAAAATTATAGAATCGTAGAGTTGGAAGGGACTCCAAGGGTCATCTAGTCCAACCCCAGACCTTGTAGGAATCACAGCTTAATAATAATAATAATAATAATAATAATAATAAATTTTATTTATACCCCACCCTCCCCGGCTAGAGCTGGGCTCAAGGCAGCTAACACCAGTAAAATTACAGTAAAAACATAATGGGGGAAAAAACCAATTTGAAATACAGGTTAAAGTGCAATTTAAAATACAGCCTCATTTTAAAAGTAGCCCATAGATCAAAACCATAAGGGGAGGGAAACATAAGGGCCAGACTGAGTCCAAACCAAAGACCAGGCGGAACAGCTCTGTCCTGCAGGCCCTGCGGAAAGATGTCAAGCCCTGCATGGCCTTAGTCTCTTGTGACAGAGCGTTCCACCAAGTCAGGGCCAGTACCAAAAAGGCCCTGGCCCTAGCTGAGACCAATCAAACCACCTTGCAACTTGGGACCTCCAAAATGTTGTCATTTGTGGACCTTAATGTCCTCCGCGGGGCATACCAGGAGATGTGATGATGTCCCACCAACTGTTGCCTCTGGCCCCACACACCACTAGTATGTGGCCTCTGGAAGGTTCCCCAGAAGGCACTGTGGCTCCCATCTTATTCCCTGTGTGAATTGGGTCTTAAGAGGCCTTTGCTCTGCTGCCTGCCCTTGAGCCCGTAGCTCAGTGGTGGAACATCTGCTTTGCATGCTGAAGGTCCCAGGTTCGAGCCCCGACATCTCCAGGTAGGGCTAGGAGAGAGAACCCGGTCTAAAATCCTGGAGAGTCACTGCCAGACAATACTGAGCTCCATGTGCCATAGCCCCAATCTGATGGAGGCAGGAGATTGAAAACAAACAAATGAGCAAGTGGAAAATTGGAGTCAGTTGTCACACACACACAAAAAAGTCACCTTCCTAGATGTCACGTCGCTGGTTTTCTCAACCAGTTTAGGCCTCCGGGGAATTCTTGGCAGCTTTCGCTTTCAATTTGCCCACACCCTCGTCTGGCCCTGGAGAGGGTGGAAATTCTGCTGAGCAGCTTCAACAGGAGTGGGAGAGGGGGAACAGTTGGAGATGTTCAGTGAGGCATCAGCAAGGTGGGTGGACTACAAATGACAAGGAACTGGGTCATGGCCAAACAGAGAGGTCAGCAGTGGAGATACGGGAGAAATCCGGTTCTGTATGCTTGTGCTGGGCCCAGGGGTAACCCGAGAACCATGGTCCAGGTCCAGTCCAGAATCCAAAGGTTCCACTAGGAGTCAGTCTGACAGAATCAAGGCAGGAAACCAGGTACAGGATCTTGCATACAGCAATGTTGCTCCGGCAACCTGGGGCGGGGTCCGACAGCCTTTTATCTTTGTTGGCCGGTCCTAATCCTCCAGCAACTCACCTCCCTGTTTCGCCCAAAGGCGAGCACTCCTCCTGCAAGTACTCAGGTCTCTCCTTCTCTCAGACCTTAGTCTCTGCAGCTCGGGAGATGTTGGTGGGTTACTAGACCCAGAGGCTGCCTCAGCCTCCCCTGACCCAACCAGTAGTGGAGCAGCTGTAAGTGATGGCCCAGCTGAAGGCAACGAGGTAATCCCCGCATCTGGAGCCAGGGCAGGCTCAGGCTCAGCTGGTGTTTGTTGCAGGGGAATCTGTGCAGACTCTTCAGGATGAAGCCCCAGACTTGGTTCAGGTGATGTCTGAGGCAAAGGATCCGGTGCAGACTGTGACTTCCCTGGTTCCGAGTCCGAGCCTGAGTCCCAGGCCATCACAATGCTTCAACTTATGCATAATCCATACTTTCATAAAATACTGCGCTTAGAGAGTTGGACTAGGACCTCTCAGCCTAAGCTCACCTCATAGGGTTCTTGAACCATGATGAGCCATGCACACCGCCTTGAGCTCCTTCGAGGAGAAGGTGAGATACAATAAATAGATAGTAATAAAAAAATATGTCAAGGTGGCTTACGAAACATACGAAATCAGTCAATAAATGTCTGGGAAACATTGTGCAAAACATCAATAAAGCATCCATACCAATTTATATTATGGGAACTTAGGGTTAGCCATGCCGGATAACATCCGTGGGTCTACTCTGCGTAGGACTAGCATTGGATGCAACACATTTTTGGTCTGTTTAAAAGCATTTCTAAACCGCTTAATATTTCAGAATCCTTAAGCGGTGTGCAAAAACACAGCCACAAAGCTTCAATGGGTCTGCTCTAAGTAGGGCTAACATTGGATACAACTCTGTTTCTGAATTTGAATCTCTGTATGTGTGCTAACTTGGGGTCACTAAGTTATGTTGGCTCAGTTAGTGCTATCCAATGTTAACGTCACGCAGAGTAGACCTGCTGAAGTTAATGGACATGGCTAACTTAGACCTATTGATTTCAATGGCCTATACTCTGAGTAGAACTCAGTTGGAAGACAGCCCTCTTTGTGAACACCACACCCTGGATTTAGCCTTCGCAGGGGTAACATCGGCAAAGAAGACATTTGGTTTCTCCTTAGAAAGATGTCAACAGTGAGGCTGCTGGAGACCTAGACATGGCCCCACAGCGCCACCTTGAGGTATGGTGTGGACTTCCTCAAGGATGATCATGTCCACTTTCACCTTGTAACTGTGTTGATGTTCAAAAGCTGGTTGTAATTGCTGCTTTTTTCTGTTCAGGGTCAATCCCAGTCCTACCTCGCATGCCAAAGACAGAATCTACAGCATACCTTCTAACATTTATCTGATGAAAATAGGTAAAGGGAAAGGGACCCCGTACCATTAGGTCTAGTCGTGACCGACTCTGGGGTTGCGGTGCTCATCTCGCTTTATTGGCTGAGGGAGCCGGCGTACAGCTTCCGGGTCATGTGGCCAGCATGACTAAGCCGCTTCTGGAGAACCAGAGCAGCGCACGGAAACGCCATTTATCTTCCCGCCAGAGCGGTACCTATTTCTCTACTTGCACTTTGACTTGCTTTCAAACTGCAAGGTTGGCAGGAGCAGGGACTGAACAACGGGAGCTCACCCCGTCGCGGGGATTTGAACCACTGACCTTCCGATCGGCGAGTCCTAGGCTCTGTGGTTTAACCCACAGCGCCACCCGCGTCCCCTGATGAAAATAGGGGCGCCCTATTCAAGAAGAAGAATAAGAATCTTGCAATTTATACCCCACCCATCTGACTGGGTTGCACTTCCAACCTATATAAAAACATAATACAGTGGTACCTCTGGTTACAAACTTAATTCGTTCCAGAGGTCCATTCTTAACCTGAAACCATTCTTAACCTGAGATACCACTAGCTAATGGGGCCTCCTGCTGCCGCCGCACCGCTACCACATGATTTCTGTTCTCATCCTGAGGTAAAGTTCTTAACCCAAAGTAATACTTCTGGGTTAGTGGAGTCTGTAATCCGAAGTGTTTGTAACCCGTGGTACCACTGTAAAACATTAGGCTTTAAAAAAACATCTTCTCTATACTGGGCTGTCTTCAGCTGGCTCGGGGGTTGGATAACTCCATACCTGCCAACATTTCTAGGATAAAATAAGGACATCCTACTGTACCCTCTATGCAATCTCTATAACAGAATGTATCCTCCTTTCTTTCTTTTTTTAAATAATTTTTATTTGATTTTACAAATATGAATTTATAGGATTCCAAATGCATATCCATATATAGAGATTACTCTGAATCTCGAGACTTCCCCCCACCCCCTCCACGGATCCTATTGTCAACATTTGCAACTGCATATATTATTCCATATTCTATATTTTATATCAATCCATATTGTCCATAGTATTTGTTACATTACACCTGGGTTTCAAATCCTGCTAATGTTTCCATCTGCTTGCAGTGGTCTCCTAGATAAGTTATACATTTTCCCCATTCTTTTTTTAAAGTTTTCGTCCTCTTGGTTCCTGAGTTTTCCAGTCAGCTTTGCCATTTCAGCATAGTCCATCAGCTTAGCTTGCTATTCCTCTCTGGTAGGGGCTTTATCTTCTTTCCATCTCTGGGCTAGTAGCATCTGAGCGGCAACAATATGTATCCTCTTTTAATGCTGATGGTCTTTCCAGTAGTGGAGCTTCATACTCCGACACTGGGGGTTGTGGAGAGCAGGTGGTGCGGGGCTGGTGCGCATCCCAGGGGTGCACGTCCTGGGGTGTGGCACCCAGCGCAGGCAGGGGGGCAGCCGCGATGGCACCCATCTGGGATTGTGCTGCTGGGGGCGGTGCGCTCCCCCCACACTCTTCTTCCTCTGCCAGTGGGTCTTTCTCTAGAAAGCCATAGCAGTTGTCTGCCCAAACCATGCCAATCCCTTAACCAATGTTCTGGGGCCCAACCATCTGGCAGTCAGCTCTTGAGGCTCACTCTGCCCTCCCCAATTTCTGTGACGGACAGTTCCTGCTGGGGTTGAGTCATGATGCTGAATCCTGAATATTGCATCAATGATATGAATCAGCTCAGCAAGATTCCATAGCCCAGCCCAGCCCCGGGGTCTGAGGGTTAAAAGCACCATCTGCTGAAGAGGCATAACATCAGGTTCATTGGTCAGGATGGCCTCAGAGATCTGGCCTCATAAAGGAGTAATGAAAGTTTGATCCCCAGCTTCTCCCACATAGATTTGCCCAGCAAAAATCAAATTCAGTGGGGTCTGCGTGTGTGTAGACCAGCATTTTCCCAACATGGCGCCCTGCAGATGTTCTGCTCTACATCTCCCAGCAGTTGGCTGAGGCTGATGGGAGTTGTAGTCCAAAACATTTAGAGGGTGTCAGGTTGGCAGTCTATGCTTAATGCAATTGAAATTATGTACCACTGTAAATCCATTTTCCCTAAAGGCCCTTACAGCACAAGCTCTCCCCATAATCTTCCACTCTACCCATAACCAAGAATGTGCACCTGTCCTTTAGAAACACTGAATCACAAGGGTCAGTGGGAGTTATTTGTGGGGGACCTGTGCCCTGACAGAGAGAAGCAGCGCTCCCATGTGGTATGGCATGGTGGATCAAGGACCACGCAAAGTGCCTCTGGTGCTTTGTGATTCATATATGTATGAGAATTCCTGGATGCCAAGATCCAAGTTTGGAGCCAATACTCTTTGGTGAAAGAACCCCAGCAGAGATTTAAAGTCACAAAATATGCAGCAAAGTAAAGTGTAGAAAGGGACGCAGGTGGCGCTGTGGGTTAAAGCCTCAGCGCCTAGGGCTTGCCGATCGAAAGGTCGGCGGTTCGAATCCCTGCGGCGGGGTGCGCTCCCGCTGCTCGGTCCCAGCGCCTGCCAACCTAGCAGTTCGAAAGCACCTCCGGGTTCAAGTAGATAAATAGGGACCGCTTACCAGCGGGAAGGTAAACGGCGTTTCCGTGTGCGGCTCTGGCTCGCCAGATGCAGCTTTGTCACACTGGCCACGTGACCCGGAAGTGTCTCCGGACAGTGCTGGCCCCTGGCCTCTTAAGTGAGATGGGCGCACAACCCCAGAGTCTGTCAAGACTGGCCCGTACGGGCAGGGGTACCTTTACCTTTACCTTTAAAGTGTAGAAATAGACCTTTATGTGCCACTCCAAATGAGTTCAAAAACTTCCCCCTTGAAAGTTTCTTTCCAAAGCTTCCCTCTTCCCCCAGCATAGGAAAAAGACCACACAGTTGGTAAGTTTAAAAATGGTTTACTTACAAACTCTGCAAAGGTCAGGTTCATAGGCTTCAAAAAAGCTGCACAGGCAGTAAAACTCAGCTTAGTTACAAAGTGGTGAAAGAGCCTAGATTATTGGTATAGGAACTCATTGAGTGGCTTGTGAGAGCCATGCGGCTGAGCTGGAGCAACCAGCTCAAGCCATGTGCTTTAAATGTATTGTGTGGATGTGACCATGTCCAGTCTTTATTGAGCACTTGCTCTGATTTGTTCTCATTTGTATAGGGTGGCTAATGATTAGCATTCACCCCAATTTGCTTGTGGGATGTTTTACACATCTTCTCATTCACCCACACTTTCCCTATGTATTTTCCCATTACTTTTCCTAACCTCAGAAAGTGGATTGCCTTTATGTGGACTCGCTGCACCAATTTGCTTGGACCTACTTCAGTTGTGCAAACCCAGACAGCTGGCATGTTCACAAAATACCTAAGAATATCTTAGGTTTCTATTTTTCTGCCTGAAAGAAATGAATTCAGTTCATGTTTACCAGCTCCTAATCTCCTCCTTCCCCACTCCTTTTTTTCCTTTGGTTTGGAACTAAGCAACAAAAACAGGATGGCGGTTTTTTATATTAAAAAAAAAAAAATCCCCCAAAAGAACAAATGCTCACTCGAACTAGGTTATCTCATTTATAATAGCACCCTTCATTTCAGAGAGAGAAAGCTTACCTCCGGCAATGTATGAGTAGCTTCGTAGCGAAACCAGCACGGCTGACAGAAATGCAACTGCTTCGGTCTAATGGGGTTCAGGCGACCCTATTTGAGAGGGAATCTGCTTGCTGAGCTTACAAAATGAGCCAATTTGCGAGCGTCGGCATAAAGGCGCCCTAGAAATAAAAACCAGTGAACTGTAGATCTTTCAATTTTTATAACATCTATTGGGGGGGTTGAAATGCAGCGAAAGCCTACAGCTGCCTGTAGCACATTTTTCTCCAGGATTGAACCTCAATGCGGAAAAGGGGACATGTGTGGGGGTGGTCAGAAAACTTTCCCCCAACCTACCCCCTGCCCTGGCAAATCTTATCCATTTCATGCTGGTGTTCTCAATCTCCAAGTGCAGTTTTGCTTCGCTGCCATTTTATCCACATAAGAACCTTCTTTGGAGGTCTTCTCCTTCTTTGGAGGTCTTTAAGCAGAGGCTTGACAACCATATGTCAGGAGTGCTCTGATGGTGTTTCCTGCTTGGCGGGGGGTTGGACTCGATGGCCCTTGTGGTCTCTTCCAACTCTATGATTCTATGATTCTAAGAACCCTGTGAGGGAGGCGAGTCTGAGAGACAGTGATTGGGCCGAGTCACAGTGCGTCACAACCCCTGTACCCAGTGGTGCCCTGGATACAGAGTTGGAGGCTGGGTCTCAGCCAGGGCTCAGAGACGACTGCAAAAGACAGGGATACCTGAGGAAGCTGGACAAGAACTCCCAGTAGGAATTCCCAGACCGCCAGGGTTCACAGGGCCTGGACCTTCACGGACATCTGGTGCTGAAGAACCAGATTCCTGCCATCCCATCCCAACAGTCTGGCAGTGCCAGGAGCACATCAGGAGGGAAGCTGTGGAGTGTTGTCTACAGTCCAGAAGGCTAGCTCTCCAAGGCTCTGCAGTTGTGTAAAGACATGAGAATTCCTGTCAAATGTCCAATCCAGGTTTATCAGGACAACAAAGCATGTTTGGCTTTGAAGGTTGTGAGCAAAGCACGAAGCACTTGCAATTGAAGCTGCAACATGCTAGAGAATGTGTTCAGAAAGGACTCGTAACGATGGCCTACATGCCAGGTAATGAAATTCCTGCTGATTTATTGTCCAAGATTGTTCTGAAGGATAAACACTGTACCTATGTACAGAAATTGGGTTTGTACTGAGATTGTACTGACACGCTGCCCAGTGGTGTTCACAGAAAGGGGGAGGATGTTAGTTTCTGTTTGCCAGTGGCAGCTGCTTAGAGTCACAGGACTCTGTTTACATTCCAGACACATTCCATACTGTTGAAAGTCTCACGGGAGACGAGAGACAGATGTGACGTTACTGATTTCCTGTTCCTTTGTTGTTCAGTTGCTCTCTGCTCTCACAGAGAGAGGATGTATTTTTCTTTGCTCTTTGAGTAGCTTAGTAATAAAGCATAGCATGTAGCCATAAATCTCATCACTTCCGCGTGCTGCTTTGGATTCTCTGCTGAATCGGAAATGCGCCTGAGGCCTCATCAAAGGCTCAGGTCGGTAATTATTGTCAGGGGCGATTCTGGAGGAAAATGAGCTTTATCAGCTTGGCCAAAGCGGAGATCCCGACAGGCAGCAGTCTGCCTGCCTACATCCTTCCCGCTGTCAGGGCTGCTGGTATGTTTGGCGATGCCCCAGGCAAGGCGCTTTCTGGTGGGCCTGCTGCTCCTTTGCTGGCTCTCTTCCACCTTTACCTGCCAAGGTGGACCACAAGTCAGCTTGTTGAGTCCATGATGCATTAAAATATTGCATCATGTCCTCCCAATATCGCTTTACTCACTCAGGGATGGACAATTGCCCCTTACCTGGAGGCCCCTCCAGAAATTTTTGACTCCAGTTCCCAGCATCCCTGGCCACAGGCACTATGCGGATGGTCAATGATCCCATCTCCTCCCCGCCCCTCCCAGCAAGCAGCAGGGGAGTTCAGGTGCACTTTCTGCAAGCAAAGCGGGGACTCTAGCACTGAGCTACAGTCTGTGTTGAACCACTAAGTCCATCTAGCTCAGCACTGTCCACACTGACCGGTAGTGGCTCTCCAGGGTTTTCAGGCAGGGAGCATTCTCAGTCCTAGCTGGAGATGCTGGGAATTGAACCTGCAACCTTCTGCATGCAAAGCAGGTGCTCTACCACTGAGCTACAGCCCTTCCCCTTTACAGTAGGGTGCATGGTCACCCCAGAACCAGGATGCTGCACTAGATGTTTGGTATGGTAACTAAAGCATTCTGGGAAATGATATTTAATGAATTGAAGAAAATGTTTAAAATAACTTTTGTAAAAAAAACAACCAGAAGCTTTCTTATTAGGAATTGTAGGTATCAACATCCCAAAAGAGCAGAAAGGACTTTTTATGTACACAACAACAGCTGCACGGATGCTACTAGCCCAAAGATGGAAAGAAGACAAAGTCCCTACCAGAGAGGAATTGCAGATCAAACTGTTGGAATACTCCTAAATGGCAAAGCTGACCGGAAAGCTCAGGAACCAAGAGGACAAAAACTTCAAGAAATAATGGGAAAAAATTATAATTTATTTAGGAGATCACTATAAGCCGATGAAAACATTAGCAGGATTTTAACAACACTTGTAATGTGACAAATACTGTGGTCAATATGGAGAGATACAATATATGGATTGTGAAATAATATGCAGTTGAAGATGTTGACAATAGGACCCATGGAGGGGAGGGTGGGAAGTCTGGAGATTCAGAGAAATCTCTATTTATGGTTATATATCTGGGTTTCTTATAGCCTTTTGTATGTAAAATCAAATAAAAATTATTTCAAAAAAAGAAGAGATATGATCCCGCAGAGCTCTTCTTAATGTTGTTCTGCTTCTTACGTTAAGAATCCCAGTCCGCCTTGCCCCCCAAAATAGAATAATCATGCTGCCATCACGCTACCATTTGTTAAATGCACTAATAATAACCCATAACCATCAGTGTAGCTATAAAGGAGATGCAGAATGACAATGTTTTCAATAACTCTTTTCAAGACATGTTGGGAGAGTACTGACAGTACAGAATGTGTCTGTTTGTATTCATTGTGAGACGACCGAGGCAAAATTAAAACCTCTCTTCCCCAACTGCCCACACGTTTCCAGTGGTTGCCTGAGCAATAGTTGCTCTATCAGGAAGCTGGAAAATATCCATGACACCAGACATGGGAATGTGAAAGTAGCTATTGTTATGTTGTTGTCGTCGCAGGACAGAGCTGTCTCCTGGGCTTTTGTTTTTCGTCTTTTACGCTTGACGTTCCTCAAGCTCATTTGTAATTGTTAGCTCTGTCACCCAATGGAAGGCATTTTCCTTCAGTCATTGTGCGCGTTTCATTTAATTTGCATGCATTTCAATTTAAAATAGTTCCGAAGGTTTTATCCAGAGGCGTGCACAACACATTTTATTAGGGTGAGCGTCCAGGGAAATTTAATTTATTTTTTAGAGGCAAAGATTTGTTGAATACTCTGTCGTAAAGACAACATCTTAAAAAGCAGAGACATCACCTTGCCAACAAAGGTCTGTATAGTTAAAGCTATGGTTTTCCCAGTAGTGATGTACGGAAGTGAGAGCTGGACCATAAAGAAGGCTGATCGCCGAAGAATTGATGCTTTTGAATTGTGGTGCTGGAGGAGACTCTTGAGAGTCCCATGGACTGCAAGAAGATCAAACACATCCATTCTTAAGGAAATTAGCCCTGGGTGCTCACTGGAAGGACAGATCCTGAAGCTGAGGCTCCAATACTTTGGCCACCTCATGAGAAGAGAAGACTCCCTGGAAAAGACCCTGATGTTGGGAAAGATGGAGGGCACAAGGAGAAGGGGACGACAGAGGACGAGATGGTTGGACAGGGTTCTCGAAGCTACCAGCATGAGTTTGACCAAACTGTGGGAGGCAGTGGAAGACAGGAGTGCCTGGCGTGCTCTGGTCCATGGGGTCACAAAGAGTCGAACACGACTAAACGACTAAACAACAACAACAACTGTCGTAAAGGACATTGTTTACATTCATCAAATGCACGAAGGAACCTAAACTAAAAAACAAAACAACTAAACTTTACTTAGAGAAATATAAACTAAAAAGAGAGCGAATCCAAGTACCAAATTCTGTCTCTAGAAGCAGCCTCTTCCCTTATTGCCAGTCACACCACCATCCTTTACAGAGACAGACATAGCCAGAAACTGCAGATCCATTCCAGCTTTTTTATTCTGCCTGCATCTCTCCCTTCTTCCCTCCTCCCCTCTTCTGCCTCTCTCTCTCTCCCACCTTTCCCTGTGTCAGCTGAAGGAGCTGGGTTGCTGCTCCATAATCTCTCCTCTTTGGCACAATCTCTGGGGCTTTTAAACACCCCATGCACACACCTATGGTTGCATCCGATACTAGCCCTGCTCAGAGTAGACCCACTGAAGTTAAGGAACATAATTACCGTGAGCGACTAGTACTGGCTGCACCTCAAAGGTTCGTTCATTTCAATGTGGCTATTCTGAGTAGGACTAACATTGGATCCAACCCTATCCTTTGTGCAAGAACCAAAGACTGGGTAGGCTAGGGCCCTTGTGGATGCGACTGTTCTTAATCTGGAACTAATAGTGTAGGGAGAGTGGGATAGGAACCAATATTTATACTGAATATATATTCCAGTTGATGCTGTCTGTGGTTTTGTTTTGATTTGTTTGAAGGACAAATGCAGCAAAAGCACAATGTCGCTTCTGAAAATGGTTGTGTTAATTGGGGGTATAGATTACGCTGCACTTCAAAATTCTTTGCCAAGGTTACTCTGGTTGCTGTTTTCTGATTGAACATAAAAGCTGTGTTGAATCAGGTTAAGGACCTGTCTAGTCCAGCAATTATATTTCCAGCATCAACCGGTAAAAAGCTCTAGTTTGTGTGTGGCCATGTATTTCCCATGTATTTTCCCTGCTACCATCCAAGAAATGCCATTTAAAAATTATCAAAGGGGAAGGGATGTATTTATTTATTAGTGAAATTCTCCTGGTGGGAAGCAGGTTTTTCTTGTGACTACCTCACTTACCTGCATTTTTCTGCCTTCTAGTCCCAATGGGCACCAGTCACCAATGGTTATAGCTCAGGGGAAGAAATCACGATTTAACTGAGGGGTGGGGAAAACTTTTTATTTATTATTATTTATTGAATTTATATACGGTACAGTCATGCCTCGGGATGAATACGCTTCAGGATAAGCATTTTCGGGTTGCACTCCGCGCTGACCCGGAAGTAACGGAGCGTGTTACTTCTGGGTTTTGCCGCACACGCATGCGCAGACCGTTAAAATGACGTCACGCACATGCGCTGAAGTGCCAAAACGCGACCCATGCACGCGCAGACGTGCGGACATGGGTTACGTTCGCTTCGGGATGTGAACGGGGCTCCGGAACGAATCCCATTCATATCCCAAGGTACCACTGTACTGCCCTATACCTGGAGGTCTAGGCAGTTCTCCAACGCAAAGACCACATTTCCCTTTTCAGCAACCTTTCCAGAGCCAGACACTGGTGGTGGGTGGGGCCAAAGGCAAAGTGGGAGGAGCAACAGATGCAAATTTTGCCTTTGTACATTAAGGCAGTTTCCGCATCCACACACCCTCTGTTTCCTCTTCTCCAAGCAAGCAAGAGGCATGGTCAGAGGTCAAGGACATATTCCTAGAGCCCTCATTTTCAGAGCCCTCAAAGAATTGTGGGAACTGTGTTTGGTCTTAGCCTAAACCCCTCCATATTTAGAAGCATTCTTCAAACCCCCTTCTGAAACCAGCCAACAAGGAACGAAACCAGCTGTATAGTATTTAAGAATGTGGAAGAAGTCCGTTCTGTTTGGACTGTAACACAGACCGACATGATTCGCAATTCTGGATACAATATGCAAACTGAAAATTTCCTGAACATTGCGATGCACTTCTTCAACCAAATAGAAATACATAGACAGTGGTACCTCGGTACTCGGACGGCTTGGCTCCCGAACAATAACAAAATGGCAGCCACAGGCTGGATAAATGCTGCATGTTTGCCACCCCCGGGCATGAGAATAGTCCAGGGGTCAGCAACCTTTTTCAGTTGTGGGCTGGTCCACCGTCCCTCAGACCTTGTGTCAGGCCGGACTATATTTTGAAAAAAAAATATGAACGAATTCCTATGCCCCACAAATAACCCAGAAATGCATTTTAAATAAAAGGACACATTCTACTCATGTAAAAACACGCTGATTCCTGGACCGTCCGTGGGCCGGATTGAGAAGGCGATTGGGCTGCATCCGGCCCACGGGCCTTAGGTTGCCTACCCCTGGAATAGCCCAAATGACCTCTTGTAAATGGAGCTCCAGTGCCATTTTGTTGAGGTGCTAAGATACAGTCACCAGCACCCCCTCCACAAGCAGCCAATCGGGGATGTATTTTTGCTAACTCGACAGGCGCCAGTTATTTCCCCCCCAGAGAAACGAAGCCAAACAAAAGGCAGGCAGTCAAGATGGGCGATTCCCTGCAGGGGTGACAAAATTAATGTCGGCCAGCCGGCCTACGCTTTCATTTTTCAATGTAATAAACAGAAAACAGCCAGGAGGGTCCTGTTGTGAGCTTATGATGTGCTGTTTTCAATGCAGCCAGAAAACAGATTGTTTGGGGCTTTTCTTCTCGCTCGCTTTCCTGCCTCGGCTTACAAACAACCTGCTGTTTCTGACAAGGGTGGGGGACCTCCGTCTCTAAGCAGGCTGCCTTGTAAACCCATTAAGCATGTCAACGAGACATCTGCTGTGGCTTTTCGACGCCGAAATGCAAAACAAATTTGTTTTGCATTAACTGGAGCATCCCCCCTGCCCAGGAAGGAAATACAGGGTTGTATTGAACTAAGTCCTACTTGGGGTAGACCCATTGAAAACAGCATACCCTCCAACATTTATCCGATGAAAATAGGGACGTCTGATTCCATAATGATAATTTTATTATTTATACCCCACACATCTTACTGGATTGCCCCAGACACTCTGGGAAGCTTCCAACATATATATAAACATTTTTATTTTTATTTTTTGGTACTTTATCTAGGGTTCAACAATAACAAAAAAATCCACGGTAACTGCTACATCAGTTCATTCCAACATATATACAAACATAATAAAACATTAAACATTAAAAAATGTCTCTATACAGGATTACCTTCAGACGGCTCGGGAGTCGGATAACTCCATACCCTCCAACATTTCTCCAATGAAAATAGGGACATCCTAAGGCAGTAGTCAGCAACCTTTTTCAGTCATGGCCCGGTCCGCCATCCCTCAGATCTTGTGGTGGGCTCGACTATATTTTGGAAAAGAAATGAGTGAATTCCTATGCCCCACAAATAACCCAGAGATGTATTTTAAATAAAAGCACACATTCTACTCATGTAAAAACATGGTGATTCCTGGACCATCCGTGGGTCAGATTGAGAAGGTGATTGGGCCACATCCGGCCCATGGGCCTTAGTTGCCTACCCCTGCCCTAAGGAAAAGCAGGACATTCCGGTATCAAATCAGAAACTGGGATAGCTTCTCTAAATCAGGGACATCCCTGGAAAATAGGGACACTTGGAGGGTCTGAAGCAAGGCACCTAGATTAATCATGTCCATTATTTACAGTAGTAGAACCAGTGCTGGATACAACCCATATTTTTTTTAAAAGAACAAAATCCTGTAGGGTTGTATCCCTGGCCATGGTTAACCTAAGTTCATTAATCTCAATGCTTTTTGCAGAGCAAATGATGCAGAATGTGTGGGCAGTCCCGGATGATAATAATAATAATAATAATTACTCCATTTATTTGTATCCTGCCTTTTCCCCAGACCAGGACTCAAGGAAGCTTACACAAATTAAAATGACAAGGCTGAAAACATATAAAAGGCAATGATGAGAATGTAACTGAATGCTAATGGGAATTAAACAATATAAAAAAACAGATTTATTGAAATATAGATAATAAATACAGCACAACACTATTAAAAGCCCTTTAAAAAAGAAGTCAGTCAGGTCCCCAAAGACTGTTGGAACCAAAAGTCTTCAGCTTCCGGTGGAAGGTCAACAACAAGAGAGCCAGTCTAGCTTCTCTAGGGAGGGAGTTCGAAAGTCTGGGAGCCACCACTAAGAAGGCCCCAGTAAACATATCTGTGAAGGTGGTGGAACTGAGAGGATGACCTCCCCTGAAGACCTCAGAGCCCAAGGCAATATAGATCCACCACTAATTGATTATTATTGTTGGCCACAGTCACACCATGCATTTAAAACACTATGACACCATGTTAATGTTCTGCCTCCACAGTCTGTGGAAATCATGTTTCTGAATACCAGTTGCTGGAAATGGCAGGAGGGGAGAGGGCCTTTGTGCACAGGGTCCTGCTTGCCGTCTTCCAGGCATCTTGTTAGCCACTTGTCAGAACAGGATGCTGGACTATTTATATTAATTAATTATTTCACTACGTTTATACAGTGGTACCTCGGGATGCGAACGGGACCCGTTCCAGAACCCCGTTTGCATCCCAAACGGAACTCAAGGTGCAACGGCGCGTCTGCACGTGCGCGGGTCGCGTTTTGCCGCTACCGCACATGCGCGTGACATCATTTTGAGCGTCTGCGCATGTGCGAGTGGCGAAACCCGGAAGTAACGCACTCCGTTACTTCCGGGTTGCTGCGGAGCACAACTCGAATGCGCTCAGCCCGAAATGCATTCAACTCGAGGTATGACTGTACACTGCTAGATGGTGGGGAAAGCCCACAACCTCAAAGCAGAGAAAGAGAACAGAACAACAAAATGGTCAGTAAAAACAACTATTTAAATAGGCCATTTGGCCACATCCAGCAGCCAGGATCTTATTATGTTCTTCTTGTGCGGGTGCCTGATTATCGTCTTCCAAAGCAACTACTCTATTCCGAACTTAAAAATGGAAAGCTTAATGCTGGTGGTCAACAAAAGAGGTTTAAAGACTCTCTCGAGGCAAATCTTTTTTTAAAAAAAAGTAGTATAAACACCGAAAACTGGGAAACACTGGCCTGCGAGCGCTCCAGTTGGAGAACAGCCTTTTCCATAGGTGTTATGGGCTTTGAAGACGCTCAAACTCAGGACGCAAGGGAGAAACCGTGCTAGGAGGAAGGCACGCTTGGCAAATCCACACCGTGATCAACTCCCACCCGGAAACCTATGTCCTCACTGTGGAAGGACGTGTGGATCCAGAATTGGCCTCCACAGTCACTTACGGACTCACTGTTAAAACCGGGTTTATGGAAGACAATCTTACTTGGTTACGAGTGATCGCCAAAGAAGAAGAAGAAACAGTCCTGGCTAGACAAAGGGGATTGGCACATTTAGAAAATGGGGACAGAGGTGTCACAGGTGGCAGTGAGACGTCAATGGTTACTTGTCCCAAGGAAGGAAGAATAGGCTGGGATGGTTGCTCGTGATTTGCCATGGCCTGTAGGATATGATTGGGGTCAGCCTGAGGCAAGGATCTTCTTGAGCAACCTGAAATCGGGTAGTCTCCATCGTGATTATTTCAGAACAAACGTTCCCTTGAATCGCCACCATGCCATTCATTCTTTCCAAAGTTAATATCGAGTTTGAGTGAACGGCTCAGCCCCCTGGGCTGCAATCTTTACCTAGTGCAGTTGGCAGTCACGAGAGGGGCCAGTTTAAGCTGGAAAATCTCCTTAAAGTAGATGAAATCACATTTGTAGCATATTCCCTACATAGGTAGCATTCCTCTTTTTCAATACCACATTCCTTTGGCAGGTGCTGATTAACTGTTGGAAATTATGAGAAAATGGAGGTTGAAATCCTTTCTCAGGAAGGGGTGTGGCTGGCTGGTTGAAGTCCTAGACAGGAACACTCCATGCTGTAACATTTTGTTGCAGATCCCCACTTCTGCCTGTGGGTAGTCTAGATTGATTTCATCTTTATTGAGAGGTATCCTTGCTTCTTTTCTCCTGACAGGTCTCTGGGGCAAACAGACACAGAAAGCTTGTTTGAAAACTGAAACTGCATCCTTGCCTGCTTATTTTGGAATAACCATCTATTTCTCTTCTGGTAGCTCCCTTGCCCAGCCACCTAGTTGCCATTTCAGGGCCAGGACTGTTATGTACTGAAGTTCTCACCCTGGGCCAGCAAGGAGATACTGTAGATAGTTTTCACTCAGGTCCATATATGCAAATAAGGAATTGAAAGTGACGTTCAGTGATTGGATAGTTACAGAAAGTTGTTATTGTTGCGTTGTAGTGGAGCTCTATATAAGCAGGCTGGCTGAACCCTTCAGTTCAGTTCTGTTCTGGGTCTGTGAATAAACAAGAGCTGTTTGAAGAATCGCTGTGTCATCTGATATGTTCACCCACAACTTAACAAGGACAGTACTGGAAGGCAGTGGCAGCTGATAGGGCAGAAGGCAGGGAGCCCAACAGTAGGTGGCGCCAGAGCCAATGGCAAGCAAAGCCAAAGGATTCTAGTTTTGTCCCCATCCTCCTCCCTCCTGGGAAGGGCGACACTGAGGCTGAGGAGGAGGAAACTGACAGGCAGGGCCACCCCATGGACTGGATGGAACTAGGAAATCAGGCAAGTGGAATCAGGATGAGGGCAGACGGAGGTTTGTGGGGCACTGCCCCATCTGCTATAACGGATCAGCCTCCTCTGCTTCACTCTTTTGCTTAGCATAATCCTCAGGGTCATGTGCTACATATCTTTTCACTCGCTCCATCTCAGTTTGCAAATAATTTCAGGCTTGTCAGCCAGCGATGTTGACTTCCTGGCTTGGGCTGATAAATGTTTCATAACGCAGAAGAAGCCTGACGATGACGAGAGCCCTGAAATGCTGCCCGCAGCAACCATGAAATATTTAACGGGGTATTTTTTAAAAGCCAGAGTTGCATAAGGGACCTTTGTAGGTCTGGATTTTGTTCTCTCTTTAAGTAAAGCTACGGACACAGTGGCCGGTGGCCAGTTTGTGGTTCTCTGTTCATCAGAGATAAGAGTGAAAGCGTTAGGTAATTTTCAATTCTAGACTTAATGATCTTTTCCCCCTTCCTCCCCCTCCATGGCAACAGACACATACACACAAAATCTTTAGCTCAGGGAAACTGCCAAACTTTGGGGGCTTCTTCTACCCAATCAGGGATCACCATGCATAATGAGATATTACTATGTCATCGTGCAACCGGTCAGATTTGCCCATACAAATATTTCAAGAGTCTATAGGCTGATACTGTTGAGGTTTAGCTATATATTTCCACAGAAGTGGCAAATTCAGAAGTGCAGCATTCCGTCATGGAGGTCATAGCCATGCCCCCTTCTGTTACATACAACCTTCTAAGATTATGCAATAATCCTATAATTATGGAATAATAATAATTAGAGATCAATGCAGACCTCTGTCTGTTTCTACTATTTTCTGGGCACATACACAGGCGAATCATTCTGAGTGCTCCAGTATAATATTTTTGAGTGGGTTAAGTTGCATTTTCCTTGAAGTCCCATTGTACGTAAAAGAACTTGCACACCATTCTCTGAACATTGTGCTTTCAGTGTTCCTAAAAGCTGAGCTTTGGAGCATGCAGAAGAACTCCTCCTTGGTGCTTTTCCCACAACCTTTCTCCAGAGTGACTCTGAGAGCCAATCCTCAGTGGTTGACTCACCTCCTTTTACTCTGTAAAGGTAAAGGGACCCCTGACCATTAGGTCCAGTTGTGACCGACTCTGGGGTTGCGGCGCTCATCTCACTTTATTGGCCGAGGGAGCCAGCGTACAGCTTCCGGGTCATGTGGCCAGCATGACTAAGCCGCTTTTGGCGAACCAGAGCAGCACATGGAAACGCTGTTTACCTTCCCGTCGGAGCGGTACCTATTTATCTACTTGCACTTTGATGTGCTTTTGGACTGCTAGGTTGGCAAGAGCAGGGACCAAGCAATGGGAGCTCACCCTGTCGCAGGGATTTGAACCGCCGACCTTCTGATCGGCAAGTCCTAGGCTCTGTGGTTTAACCCACAGCGCCACCCGTGACCCTGTCTCCCTTTTACTCTGATTGGCTCCAAAAGGCACAAAGGGCGAGAATACTTTTTTCAGTGACTAAAAAGTTCCACTTCCATGCTGATTGTTAGGGATTTCCCTTGCATGAGAAGACAGGCTCTGGCGGATTGAGCAGATGAGACCCATAGTGGGTCCAGCGGTCAAGAAGGTGGTTTCTGCATGTGCTGTAGAGGGAAGTGAGGGGCAGATGGAGCTTGTCAACCTGGGAAGGTAGCCCATCTAGGAGAAGGAAAACTCGGATCCTAAACCTCTACTGCCTTGCAGGATATATTTGGGAAAAGAAAAGGCTTAGGAATATACCCTACACAAATCTGGAGTGGAGTACCTAAGATGGTTGGGTGGCACCTTGTAAGCCTCCTTCTGGCAACTCTGGCAGCCAAGCTGGCACCAAATGTATTGCTCTTCTTTCCTTTGGACCACTGGTGTTGCAAAGAGAACGTCAGCAATGTCTCGGCAACACAATGACCATGTACATACGCAACAGACAATCTTTATAGAATTCCTTCAAACCATCACAAGTACAAAATGAAATCTTTAGTCTCAAAGTCTCTGAAAATCTTTAAATGAAGTGAGGTACCAGACTGTGTAGGGACGCGGGTGGCGCTGTGGGTTAAACCACAGAGCCTAGGACTTGCAGATCAGAAGGTCGGCGGTTCGAATCCCCGTGACGGGGTGAGCTCCCGTTGCTCGGTCCCTGCTCCTGCCAACCTAGCAGTTCGAAAGCACGTCAAAGTGCAATTAGATAAATAGGTACCGCTCCAGCGGGAAGGTAAACAGCGCTGCTGTGGTTCGCCAGAAGCGGCTTAGTCATGCTGGCCACATGACCCAGAAGCTGTACGCCGGCTCCCTCGGCCAATAAAGCGAGATGAGCGCCGCAACCCCAGAGTCGGCCACGACTGGACCTAATGGTCAGGGGTCCCTTTACCTTTACCAGACTGTGTACGATGAAAGAGAAGCTGTGAAGCTTTGTGTATTCAGCAAATATGATGTCCAACACTGAACAGTGATTCCGGATATTGACTACTGTTTCGTAGAATTCTTCGTCAGCTTGGTGGGAGGATATAGAATTGCTTCATAAACTGAAAATAAAATTTTACAGTTGATGAGCTGCATGCATTGTATTGCTCTGCTTTCCTTTGGACCACATCAGCGAGGCTGAGAGGGGAGTCCTGTTGTCTGGGCAGCCCAGGGGAAGTCACTTGGGTGCTGCTAAGGCAGCAGTTTGACTTCACCCCGGAAGTGCACTCCATTGTCTCTTGAATAGGAGACGGATGCTAACAACATGCTGGTTGGGTGACTCTAGGATGCTGGAGACGGGGACCTTTTGGGTTACGTACACACACACACACACACACGCACGGACGCACACACACACCAGCAGAGTGCAGAAATAAATATTCTGGTAAGACTGCTGGTTGAAAGAACAAAGAAACTTAGGATAATAGAGACTTTTTAAAAAGATTGGAAACCTTTTATGATGTATATACAGAAGCAACGTAAGGAAACGGACTCACTTGCAGGGTTTGATTAGACACTTACAATTATCTAATAAAATATAATAATGATCTATAATTTTAACTCTACTATATTGGGGAATAAGATAATATGCAGGAGAAGCAAATGCATTATAAACCAGAAAGGGAAGTTGGGGGAAGTCATAGAATCATAGAGTTGGAAGAGACCACAAGGGCCATTGAGTCCAACCCCCTGCCAAGCAGGAAACACCATCAGAGCACTCCTGACATATGGTTGTCAAGCCTCTGCTTAAAGACCTCCAAAGAAGGAGACTCCACCACACTCCTTGGCAGCAAATTCCACTGTCGAACAGCTCTTACTGTCAGGAAGTTCTTCCTAATGTTTAGGTGGAATCTTCTTTCTTGTAGTTTGGATCCATTGCTCCGTGTCCGCTTCTCTAGAGCAGCAGAAAACAACCTTTCTCCCTCCTCTATGTGACATCCTTTTATATATTTGAACATGGCTATCATATCACCCCTTAACCTCCTCTTCTCCAGGCTAAACATGCCCAGCTCCCTTAGCCGTTCCTCATAAGGCATCGTTTCCAGGCCTTTGACCATTTTGGTTGCCCTCCTCGGGACACGTTCCAGTTTGTCAGTGTCCTTCTTGAACTGTGGTGCCCAGAACTGGACACAGTACTCCAGGTGAGGTCTGACCAGAGCAGAATACAGTGGCACTATTACCTCCCTTGATCTAGATGCTATACTCCTATTGATGCAGCCCAGAATTGCATTGGCTTTTTTAGCTGCCGCGTCACACTGTTGGCTCATGTCAAGTTTGTGGTCATCCAAGACTCCTAGATCCTTTTCACATGTACTGCTCTCAAGCCAGGTGTCACCCATCTTGTATTTGTGCCTCTCATTTTTTTTGCCCAAAGTCGTGGGGGGGGGCATTTGGAAACTTATTTTGTGGTTATATTATCAGCAGTGAATATGTTAAAATTTGTTGTAAAACCTAATAATAATATTGGGGGAAGGAGGGGGGGGGGGAGAAAGAAAGAATAAAGGAACTTAAGGTGTTTTTTATTCCTGGCAAACAAAGCCATTCTGAGTAGAACCTTATATGGGACCATCCTAGAGTCATCAGGTCAAGAGATTAACAAAAGATCCAAAGCAAAGTGGCTGGGAGAAGGAGGAGGAAGGAAGGAAAGCATAAGGACACACGACATGAGAAAGAATCAGTGAGGGAAGAACAGGGTGGAATCTACACACATGCTGAAAACATTAATATGCTTTAAAAAAACCATTTTGAAAAATGCATTGAATTTGCTATAGCTCACTGTCACCATCTAGTGTCATAATTGTACATTGCACTCAATGTACAAACATTCAAAACGTTTTATTTGCAGCTGTGTAGCTGAGTCCTCTGTTGCCTTTCTGACTATCACCCTCCACTGGTTCAGGTAGCTCCTGGCATGCTTTTGTTGCTTTCCTCCCAACAGAGACTTTTACTGCCTTACGTAGAAATCGGAGAAGGAATCCCAAGGCAATCACGCAACACAACACAAGCCTAGTCAGTCATTGTGAATTCAAGGCATGCAGCTCTACAGCAGAAAGCAAGTTCCTTCCTTTGACGTCACAGCAGCTGCTAATTTCGCAACGGTGGCATTAGAGAGGTCGTGTTGAAAACTTGATTTTCATATATCCAGATGCCTTTGAAAACCATTCACTCGTCCTTTCTCTCTTCCACCTCTTCTCTTGCTATTCAGTATGTACCCTTATCCCATCTTTCTCCTAAAACTCGATGAATATATATTTGGATTAAATCATCCAGTTGTTGTTTTACATTCATGTCAGCATCAGGAAAATTATACAGCCCTTTGTTTTCCTTATTAGAAATGGCATGTTCTGCAGGGGTCAAAAATGCATCGTTCAGCATCCTAGAAAACCATGAGCTGGAAAAGTGAATAATTCAACCCTCAGCAATTTTTGAGCAATCTCTTTGTTTATTTAAGGGCTGAGCCAAATGTTCACTCAGGAAACTGCTCCAGTTGAATCAAGAGGCTTCAGAGAGTGAAAAGTGGTGGTAGTAGTAGTAGTTTATTAAATTTGTATCACACACACACACAGAGACCACTTTCCTTGTTCATATACTGATCACAGTTCTGTTTTCTGATCTGTACACTACGATGACTTCTTGAAACAATTCCAACCAATCAGGGGGCTGTGCCCACTGATCCAGGCTGGCTCTCGTGTGCTATTGGCTAGAAACAAATTTAAAATTAAATTTGGTGCCACGTCAACCAAAATAACTCTTACATAAGCTCTCTGGTGGCTTAAGGGTCTCGTCCCACCAAGGAATCACAGGTAGCTGCTGCTATGTCAGCCGTGTAATGAGTTCGTCTTGCATCATTTACTTACACACACTTAGTTTGTGGCTAAGACCAGTGGGAGGAAGCAAATTCCACGCTGAACAGATAAGCAGCAGTAAGAAGAATTCTCCCTTACCTCTGTGCTGCTTTTCTCTAGGCCCACAAATAATAATCTTCTTCTTCTTCTTCTTCTTCTTCTTCTTCTTCTTCTTCTTCTTCTTCTTCTTCTTCTTCTTCTTCTTCTTCTTCTTCTTCTTCTTCTTCTTCTTCTCTTGAAGGAGGGCTGCCTCTCAGTTTTTTTAAATCAGCTTGTTACTGAGTTTTATAAACAGGGATCATAGGTGTGATAAATGATACAAATAAATAGACCAAGTCTTCTCATGTCATTTGTACGTCACAAAAATAGCACAATAAATTTGCAATAATATATGCAACGTATGGTTTGTTGTTTCTGAAGGAAATCAGCCCTGAGTGCTCACTGGAAGGACAGATCCTGAAGCTGAGGCTCCAATACTTTAGCCACCTCATGAGAAGAGAAGACTCCCTGGAAAAGACCCTGATGTTGGGAAAGATGGAGGGCACAAGGAGAAGGGGGCGACAGAGGACAAGATGGTTGGATAGTGTTTTCGAGGTTACCAGCATGAGTTTGACCAAACTGCGGGAGGCAGTGGAGGACAGAGGTGCCTGGCGTTCTCTGGTTCATGGGGTCACGAAGAGTCGGACACAACTAAACGACAACAACAACAACAACAACATGGTTTGTTGTTAGTGGTCAATGCACATTGTCTTGGTTCACGGTTTAAATAAAAACAATAACCATAGCAAAGAGAAAACGGGATAGAACAGAGTTAACGGATAACATTCAACCCGAGTGCATTGCTCATCCCTGGTTTGTCACCAGTGCCTATTTCTGGAAAGCCAAGATCTTGTTCCGGTGAAATGGCATCAGGACCAAGTTTTGCAGAGTCATTGGCCTTGAGGAATCCCTCAGAATGTTGCCATTGATCTATGATGACTATGTGTCAGGGACTGGACTGAGGAGTAATAGTAGGGACTGCCGCCCCCTCTTCCTGAACCTTCCCGAGAAGAGGACAGTATAGATCTACAACAGTGGTTTGCAGAAGGTCATAGAGGCTGCAGAAGGGAGAAACTGTGAAATATTGGGAGCGGAGCAGCAGGAAGAAGTAGTACTGGGGGAGAGACAGCTGACAGACTCAGCATCCTTAGAAAGTATTCCTGACCCCTCCCCTCCCAGTGTGGTGTAGTGGTTAAGAGCGGTGGACTCGTAATCTGGTGAACCGGGTTCGATTCCCTGCTCCTTCACATGCAGCTGCTGGGTGACCTTGGGCTAGTCAGACTCCTCTGAAGTCTCTCAGCCCCACTCACCTCACAGAGTGTTTGTTGTGGGGGAGGAAGGGAAAGGAGAATGTTAGCTGCTTTGAGGCTCTTTCAGGTAGTGATAAAGCGGGATATCAAATTCAAATTCTTCCTCTTCCTCTTCCTCTTCCTCTTCCTCTTCCTCTTCCTCTTCTTCTTCCCAGGACCAGGTGACCATTGGGAGTAGTAGAACAGAAAGCTCAGAGGCAGAAAGCACAGATCAGCGGACGCAGGGATGACGTACAGTAGTAGAGACGGAGGGGGTGGGACTTGGAGCAACGCTATTATCTGAGACACTGCTTCCTACGTCTCTCTCTGTGAATATTGAATAAAATACCTTGCTAAGAGTTTCTTGTTTTTTCCATTACTGGCAGCCTGCCATGAGGCAGGGGGGGGTCAGATTCCCTGAAGCCTGACGCTATGTTCCCCCTTCGCTGTCAGAGGCAGCACACCTCTGAACGCCAATAGCCAGGAATCGCAAGTGGGGAGAGTTCTGCTGCACTCGGGTCATGCTGCTGAGCTTTTTAAAGAAGAAGAAGAATTTGGACTTGATATCCTGCCTTTCACTCCCCTTAAGGAGTCTCAAAGCGATTAACAAACTCCCTTCCTCCCCCATAACAAACACTCTGTGAGGTGAGTGGAGCTGAGAGACTTCAGAGAAGTGTGACTAGCCCAAGGTCACCCAGCAGCTGCATGTGGAGGAGCGGGGAATTGAACCTGGTTCGCCAGATTACGAGTCCACCGCTCTTAACCACTACACCATGCTGGCTCTCTTATAATGGTTATCTGGTTGGTCAATGTGAGAACAGAATGCTGAACCAGGCAGGCTGGTTGACCCAGGTTCTTCTTAGGCTCTTATGAATAACATTGAGGGGACGGCTGTTGCTTTAATGTCCTGCCAGGGGACTTCCTGGAGCCATCTGATTGGCTACTGTGAGAATAGGATGCTGGACCAAATGGGCTGTTCCAGCATCCAACTGGGTTGATCCAACGGGGCTCTTCTTAGGTTCTTATAATATGGAGTTTGGTCCTAAGATCCTCCAGCCAAACACATCTTGCTTAACTGCAGGCAATTGGGCCCCAATATCAGATCAGAGAAGCACTTTTCACCCATTTGCTTTAAAATGTTTGCTGCTTTTGACTGTGTGCTTTGAAGAAGCTCTGTAAGTGCATTAGATTATATATATATATATATATATATATATATATATACACCCTATATCTTGCTCAGATAACCATTTTACTACCTGTGCTCTCTCAAATGCCCAGATATACAGCCTTGGTCCAGCCAGGATCTCTCTGCTAACATCAAACATGTGTGCCTGCCGTTTTGCAGAGGTCTGGTTGGGAAAATATATAGCTGAGACTGAACACCCGTTTGACTTCATGAAGGTCACTGGACGTTAATGTTGCAAACAGACACTTCTGGGATATTTATGAGCCCTGCACTAACTTCTCCCTACTTTGCTTTTTTCACATTTTTGAGCTTCGTTGTAGTTGGCCTGAGGTTTGCACATCTCTGCAGGAGAACCCTGGATATGATACGCCGCATTGCATGCAAATGCACCCCATTAATCTTTGGCGACGGAGCTCAATAAAACGATACAGCAGAAAGCTGTATCAAACTCGCTTTAGGCTACAGGCAGAGCGCAGGCGGGTTGCGGCATTTCTTCGACGAACCCTTCTCCAGCCAGGAGTTAACTTCCAAAGCAAGTCTTTGCACGTGCTCTGAGAAAGCCACGACCTCTGGGAGTTGATTAATTGTGCGGATTTGGTTTGGTCTCTGAAACAGCATAAGTTACTTTAATAATACTTTGGGAGAAATCTGTGAAGGTGGCACGGGCAGACTCACGATTAGGTCAAGTGAGGCAGAGGCAGCAGATGCCACAACACTGATGGGTCCATCTGCTGACTTGTAGTTTGTTAAGGGTCCTGAGAGTTATTAGGAGACTCCCCCCTTTTCCCCTACAATATTCAGAGTCCACCTCTTTTCCCAAGGAACTTGCATATCTACCAGTCCTCATTAATAACCTCACTGCCATACTTTGAGCTGGCTGGAGTTTCCGAACTGTTTGTAAAGGCAGCCCAATGAATAACAACACACTGCAGTAATCCATCAGGAGGCTTTTCTAAAGCAGAGCTAACCGTAGCAAGACGTACCTTGCCATCTTGTTGAGAGTTAAGCTGCAGGCCTAGTAGTGGTAGTACTCTTCTATTGTTACATCAGGGTTGGGGAAGCTTTTTCATCTTCCCTTCTGGACCATCTACTGGGGCCACCTGCCAGTGGCCAGAGGCCAAAGTGGCCAGGGCAATAATGTAAACATCACCCTTGCACAGTAGGCTAAATTTACACACATGCAGACACCTCTCTATCCTCCATCCAGGTGAGCAAAATTATGAGAGTTCACCTCAGACATTTCATGGAAGGGTGTGGAGCAGGGACTGTGATGGCCTGGCCTGGAGAAAGGGGATGTTCTGGAGAAAGTTGAGGGCCACGTAGAGAGGACTAGAGGGCACATTGCGCAAAAAATCTGACATTCACTCCAAAATGGCACCAAACACCCAGAAAAGGCCCTGGGCAACGGTTGGTGGTGAAAACACTACTTTTCCCAGAGACAAAACAAACAAACAGCCCTCGATGCCCTAAACCCCGGGGTCAGGATTTTGCCAAAAATCCGACACCATCCGATTCACTCCAAAATGGCGCCAAACACCCTGAAAAAGCCCTTTGCAATGTTTGGTGATGAAAACACCACATTTCCCAGAGATAAGCACTGATGCAGTGCCACGGGCAGGAGGCTAAGTGGTGGTGAATGTGGCACCTGGTAGTGGTGTGGGAGAGGAGGGTGGTACTTCCTGTTTTGCCTCAAGTGGGAAAATGGGACGTACCAACCGTGACTTCAGGATTCCAGAAGGAACAGCTGTCAGTTTGGAGGGAAGGAGTGCAAGGACTCACAGGCCAGGTGGGGCTTGTTAGCTTTGGGAAGAGTTGCCTGATTCCTCAGCTGGAGCAGGCTCAGGGCAGGTGAGGATCACATGCCTCATCAACCCCAGAAGATATAACAGGAAAGCCACGCTGGCCTGGCCTGCAATAGAGATAGTGCCTGCTTGACGTGTGACAGGAGGGTTGGTGCCACTACACCACATGGAATTGATGACCTGGAGAAATGGCACCTTCAGGAGCCAGTGTGGTGTAGTGGTTAAGAGCCGTAGACTTGTAATCTGGTGAACCGGGTTCGCGTCTCCGCTCCTCCACATGCAGCTGCTGGGTGACCTTGGGCTAGTCACACTTCTCTGAAGTCTCTTAGCCTCACTCACCTCAGAGTGTTTGTTGTGGGGGAGGAAGGGAAAGGAGAATGTTAGCCGCTTTGAGACTCCTTCGGGTAGCGATAAAGCAGGATATCAAATCCAAACTCCTCCTCCTCTTCTTCTGTCTTGCTCTGGGATCAATTGGGCACACAAGGGAAGAGATTACCTGTCAGGTATCCAGGACCTAAGCTGTATGGGGCGTTTGTACAGTGAGACATGATTGCAGTCAAACCAACAATTCATGCTTTGCCAGATGGGCACATGAAGAGGCTGAAGCTCACAGAGCTTTCATGTAAATTATTTTAGAGAGAACTATGTGAGATCACTTCCTTTGTCTGCCTTAGCAGGAAGCTGTAATGCGGCATCCTTCCTTCCTTCCTGGGCGGCCTCCTCTTTCTTCATCATGCTTCCAAACTGACCACATGCGCATGCCTGAGCAATGCAAGTCAGACACCATTTCTGAAATTACATTTTGTCCTTTTGTGATTTAGATAGTGGTTATAACCTGCCTTCATTTTGAAACGGTGATTGCTGCTAGATTATGTAAGTAAATACTACTTTTATTTCTTCACAAAACAATGTGTGTATGATTGTTATTTCTAAGGGGGAGAAGAGGGGTCATACCAGGGAAAATCGAGTCTGCCTTAAAGCAACCTGGATTATTGTTTCTTGAAGGTTAAATCAACCTCGCCTCAGCTTCCAAGTTTAAGGTGCAAAGAATGGCACTCTGCTGATCTCACTAATGTGAGCAAGGAAGGATAATAACTAAACAATATACCCTTTCCTAGTACCTCAGCCCATTTCTACATGTACACCACTTCCAACACCTTGAACTTGGCTCGGTAGTTCATTGCAATTCTTTCAGCAGCAACTCCCAGTGAGCAGTTGAGAACCTGGGACCTTCTGCATTCCAAGCACATCCTCTTGCTGCGATTTGGACTCAGCTTTCGGCTTGACCCTTGCCTCGCATTTCCCCCCTTCACATTTCAAAGCTCAACAGCTCAATCAGAGAGGCAATTGGCAGGAAAATCCCACTTGTCTTCCCCAATCAGGTTAATGGGGGAATTGAATTTCCATGGTAACCAACAGTCCCCTGCCTCCAGCACAGCCAAGTAACCACCACCCCTTTGATAAGACAGATGGAAGGTCACATCTGGATCAATTAGACCTGATCCTTGAGATTTCGATTGGATTATGCTCAGGAATAGCCAAACCTGTCAAATTTGGTTTCTCATTTGGCTTTATTTTACAAAGCCCTGAGCAACTTAAGGTCCAAGATATCTTAGGGTCCAAACCCTTATCTCAGGCTTCCTCAGACTCGGCCCTCCAGATGTTCTTGGCCTACAACTCCCATGAACCTTAAGCTACTCGTACTCTGGGGAACCGGGTTCGCATCCCCGCTCCTCCACATGCAGCTGCTGGGTGACCTTGGGCTAGTCACACTTCTCTGAAGTCTCTCAGTCCCACTCACCTCACAGAGTGTTTGTTGTAGGGGAGGAAGGGAAAGGAGAATGTTTGCCGCTTTGAGACTCCTTTGGGTAGTGATAAAGCGGGATATCAAATCCAAACTCTTCTTCTTCTCCTGGCTCAGACACTGAGATTATCCACAGGAGTGTCATTGGTGATCCCCTGAGTTGCCAAGGCTCATCTGACAGCAACAAGTAACTGTATCATCAACCATGTCATCGACCCAGTGAAATGCTCTGCCAATAAAAATTTTGGCAGGCACCTTCCGCTTCTACCAGTGTTTCCCAAACTTGGGTCTCCAGCTACTTTTGGACCACAATTCCCATCATTCCTGACCACTGGACCTACTAGCTAGGGATGATGGGAATTGTAGTCCCAAAACAGCTGGAGACTCAAGTTTGGAGAAGCATTGCTCTGCACGCCTGCTGAAACTTTTCTGTGCTGGGGAGCTTATGCAGGCAATTAAGAAAGCATCTTTCCATAATAGTTGGTTGGTGGTCTCTGATTTGTAACAGGGCTGTAGCTCAGTTGCAGAGCACCATCTCTGCATGCAAAAGGTCCCAGGTTCGAGACCCAAAATCTCCAAGTAGGGCTGGGAATGTCCCCTCATTGAAACCCTGGAGAGCTTCTGTCTGCCAGTGTAGACAGTACTGAGCTAGATGGGGCCATAGCCTGGCTCCATAGATGGCAACTTTTCAATGCCGACATTGGCAGATTGCCAGCCCAGGGAATCAGAGGGCATGGAAAAGGCCAAGTCATCAAGGCATTTTAGCTACCTGATATGGGAAATGAAATCCAATTTTATTTCACCCCTGAAAGCCTCTCCTGCACTGCGGGAAAGTTAATGGCGGTTCCCCGGCAATTTCATTTTTCTGTTAATGATATTAAAACCTCTCATCTGGGGAAATAATAGCAAAAAGGGCAAATTCAATCTTCGTCGACATTATTAACAAGGCTTGTTCCTGAGAAGAGGGCTTGTTTCTTTGCTATCGCTGATGGAAAAGCCACAGCATTGATAGAAAAGCAATGTTATGTGTTTGGAGATTTGGAAGGAACATTGTTCTCTGGTCTGGCATCCACATTTATAAAATGACACCAAATGATGGAATGCAGCCAGCAAATTCAGATTCTGAAGGTGACTTAGAGACACCAGCATAACAGCTTCCTCTTGGGGGGGGGTGTCAGCAATTTTTTTCATCAGGGGGCCGGTTCACTGTCCCTCAGACCTTGTGGGGGACAGGACTATATTTTGAAGAAGAAAAAAACCCACAAACGAATTCTTATGCCCCATAAAGAACCCAGAGATGCATTTGAAATAAAAGCACACATTCTACTCATGTAAAAACACCAGGCAGGCCCCACAAATAACTCAGAGATGCATTTTAAATAAAAGGACACATTCTACTCGTGTAAAAACACACTGATCCGTGGGCCAGATTGAGAAGGCAATTGGGCCTCTGGGCTTTAGTTTGCCTACCCATGGTGTACATCTTTCCTTCTTTCTTTCTTTCTTTCTTTCTTTCTTTCTTTCTTTCTTTCTTTCTTTCTTTCTCTCTCTCTCTCTCTCTCTCTCTCTCTCTCTCACACACACACACACACACACACACACACACAATTTATAAACTTCTTAACACCGTAGTTTCTTAATGGACTATAATCAGGGTATATTGCTAGGGGGGAGCTGACATTTCTCTCAACCCAGGTTCGTCAACATAATATCTGTGGGCATAATGGTGCCCTTGAAGTCTTGCCCTGGTGCCCACAAAGGGGGCTCACTGCCCACTTGGTCATGAGCTGCATTGAAAACTGCATAATGCTGAAGGAGGAAGTGGGGCAAGTGATGCTCTTCCCAACTTCCTGTTTCAGCTCTATGTGCTTTTCAGGGCTCAGAATAATTCTACAGGGTCTGACTTTTACCCAGGTTCCTTAAAAGGCGAAATGTGCGTGTACACACATATGCTTTATAGCATATATATATATATATATATATATATATATATATATATATATGCTTTCGTAGATTTTCACGGGTACAGGAATGCAGGTTTTGGTGTCCTCGGGTGTCTTCCCGTGTAAAAGTTGGGGTGTCTAGGCGACGTTTCGACGAGGTCTCACTCGTCATCTTCAGGCTGGTGCTTTCGGCTTCTTGTTACTGGAACAGAGCAGGATCTCAGTGTTTGAGTTCCTATAAATACTGTTGAGGGGGTGTGGTGTATAGCCTCCAATGTTCTGGGCAGAGAGGAAGTTCCCAGGCTAGTGTGCCTTTTCTTCTTTTGTTCCTTAATTACTTGAGGGATATCTTGAGTGATTTCTTGAGTGATATCCTGAGTACCACTTAGGTGGGTCATTAGGTGTGGATTAGTTGCTAAAGTCTTTGTGTCTTGACCTCTTGAACTTTGTGAAGAGTTTTTCTGAGAAGCCAATATCCTCAGAAACCCCAAGTGGTACTCAGGATATCACTCAAGAAATCACTCAAGATATCCCTCAAGTAATTAAGGAACAAAAGAAGAAAAGGCACACTAGCCTGGGAACTTCCTCTCTGCCCAGAACATTGGAGGCTATACACCACACCCCCTCAACAGTATTTATAGGAACTCAAACACTGAGATCCTGCTCTGTTCCAGTAACAAGAAGCCGAAAGCACCAGCCTGAAGATGACGAGTGAGACCTCGTCGAAACGTCGCCTAGACACCCCAACTTTTACACGGGAAGACACCCGAGGACACCAAAACCTGCATATATATATATATATATATATATATATATATATATATATATATATATGCTATAAAGCATATGTGTGTATATATATATCTGAAGACAGGGGTTTGATCCTGAGGAGGTGAGAAAAGTGATGGGGGGGGTCACACTCATGGCCCTTGCTCCAAAATCCAAACACGCCCATGAGCCTCGAAAAGTTGTCAACCCTTCCTCTAGCCATGTCAGCATCTTCTTGCCTCCCCAGTTGTCCTGAATTTACTGGAAGGGAAGGAGGGAGATGAGAATAAGGGAAATCTATTGAGGCATAATATTCAGGTGGCAGATTGGGAAAGGTTATGCAAAACAGATCTGAAATTTATGGCATGTTGTACACTGAAAGAAAATTATATGAAAATGATGTACCGGTGGCATTTGACTCCTAGTAAGCTAGCAAAAATGCATAGAGCAAGTATGAATACCTGCTGGAAATGTAAAGAAAAAGAAGGTACCTTTTATTACATATGTAGTGGTCATGTAAAGTAATAAAGGCTTTCTGGGAAATGATATATAATGAACTGAAAAATAACTTTGAAATAACTTTTGTAAAACACACACACACACACAGAAGCCTTCTTATTAGGAATTGTAAGTAAGTACCAACATATCAAAGGAACAGAAAAAACTTTTTATGTATGCGACAACAGCAGCACAGATGCTACTAGCCCAGAGATGGATAGAAGAGTCCCTACCAGAGAGGAATGGCAAACTAAGCTGTTAGACTACGCCAAAGTGGCAAAACTGACCGGAAAGCTCAGGGACCAAGAAGACAAAATTTTAAAGGAAGAATGGGGGGGAAATACAATTTATTTAGGAGACCACTGTAAGCAAATTAAAACATTAGCAGGATTTTAACAGCACTTGTAAAGTAACAAACACTATGGGCAATATGAATAGATATAAAATATAGACTATGATATAATACGCAGTTGAAAATGTTGACATTAGGACCCATGGAGGGGATATGGGGAAGTCTCAAAATTCAGGGAAATCTCTTTATGTGGATATGTATTTGGTTTTGTTTAAAATTTATATTTGTAAAAACAAATAAAAAAGTGGTGGTGTTTTTTAAAAAAAGAGAATAATGGAAATCTATTAGTATAAAAAATGATATTTAATATATAGGCAGAGATTGCAGGAGCATCAGGTATCACATGGAAATCGTACAGGTGGAGCCCAGAATAACCACATATTTATACATCAGGAGCAGGGGTTGGAAGAGTTACAGAGAACAGATAGCAGAGTTTCACACACCATTTCAAAGAAGGGGGTTGAGATTGTCGCTCCCCCTCCACCCCACTGTAAACGGGTTAAAGAAATGCACTTTAAATGAGCCAAAGGTTCTGCACATAATATGCATTTGAGGAAGGAGAGCGGATGGATCATAGAATACTGCATGCACATTTGTTTCTGTTAAAAGGTAGCGTGAAGATAGAGAAGCCTCCTGCCAAGCTGGGTCTACTTTGAGGAGGGTGTGGGGAGTCTTTGGCCCTACAACTGTGGCTGAACTACAATTCCCATTATCCATCCGGCCATTGGACACACTTGCAGGCCTGATGCCTGTGTGAATGGATCATTCATCTAGAGGACATGTCTCATGGGTTCTGGGACAGGATGTCCTCTGAAGACATCAACCAGGAAAGCATTTTGTGATGGCCTGGGATTTGGACTCGGATGCTGAACCTGAGGGATCCCAGCCTGCACAGGATTCCCCGCCTCCACAACCAGCTGAGCCAGGGCTGGGGCATGAGCCTGAAGGGTCCTCACCTGTGCTGGATCCTCAGGTGCAGGCTCCAGCTGAGTCTGCTCTGGCTCCTGAGGTGATGGAGGACCCATTGCCTGCAGGTGCTCCACTCTCAGCCCCATCAGAGGAAGCTGAGGTTGCCTCTGGGTCCGGTAATCCTCCAGCCTCTCCTGAGCTGCAGAGGCTCAGGGCAGAGAGGCGGAGGGAACTAAGTTCCTGCAGGAGGAGTGCTCGCCTCCAGGCCAGGAGAGGCAAGTCACCTGTGGACCGGGGCCGCCCTATGCCTCGGGGCAGATGAAAGCCGGCCAGCCCCAGTCCCAAGTTGCGGGAGAAACATTGTGGTTGCTAGTTCCTGCCTGAACCCTGTCCTGCTTTCCTGTCTGAGCTCCTGACCCGCCCTGGCTCCCTGCTTGCATGCCTGTTCCTGACTTCACCCGACTCCCTGCCCTGCACCCAGCTTCAGCTACTACGGACTGCCTCCACGTTGCACCTTTGACCACGGAGCGGACTTGGACCATGCCTCTCAGGTAACCCACAGGACCAGCACACATTTCCTTCAAGAAGAGTGTTTGCAAAACCATGGCAGTTCACAGTTTATTGGAACTGGATCTCTGCACTTTCAGGGGCAAGAACGTTGGTTTAATCACATCCTCACAGCTATTGTGCATTTTGTTCCTCATGAAGGTAGCTACATTGAGACCAAGCATGCTTGGCAGTGGTGAAGACAAAGCATGTGGGAAATATAGTGGCTTTCTTTTTCCTCAAAATGGCAGCTGGTAATCCCTACTTGGATATTCTGGTTCTTCCCCAAACCTGAGACCTGTGTGGCAGTAGATGGGTTTGTTTAAACTAAGTGTGTCCCAGTTACGTATAAGCCATGTAGATGGGAGTGATACCTTCTGCAGAGAAGTTTAACAATCAATTCCACTTCCCAAGGAATTCTGGGAATTGTAGTCCTGTGAGGGAAATAGGAGGGTCTCTGAATGAATTTCAGCACCCTTAATAGAAAACAGCTCCCAGAACCTCTTGAAGGAAGCTGTTAATGTTTAAAGTGGTGTCATGGTGCTTTAAACGTCTGGTGTGAATGTGGTATAATGTAGGTACATTGATTCTAATAGGTCTGCTCTGAGCAGGACTTAATGGGGTACAACCCAAAGATTAAGGTCTTTGGTATATGATAATGATTCAAAATATGGATGACTACCATTAAGGGGGCAGGGAAGCTGTCAGGGTCCTGTCAGGTTGTACTTGAAGGGTGGCTGCCATGGGAGCAAAAGTCTGGTCTCTTAGCGGTTGTGGGAGCTCCAGAAGGCAGTGGGTTCAGAAGACAGCTGTCCTATTCAGCATAGCCAGAGGAGCACTAGAAATAATATTGCTTAGCATTGATAGAACTTAAATCAGAAATTGCGACAACAGCCCTGCAAGGCGGAATATTCTTGCTACATACCCTCCCACATTCCTCAGATGACAATAGGGACATTCTATTCTACATCAGTACCACTGCCAGTGAGTTGTATTCATTGATTAGGCTTCCCTAAATACAGTACATAAATCCAAAGATTTCTGTGCTTAAAATACTGCAGATTGGTGTGTTTCCTCTAATAACTTTAGTACTTGACCAGGAGGAAATGCTACATCAGTGATATGATGTAGAATAAGGTAAAGGTAAAGGGACTCCTGACCATTGGGTCCAGTCGTGGCCGACTCTGGGGTTGCGGTGCTTATCTGACTTTATTGGCCGAGGGAGCCGGCATACAGCTTCCGGGTCATGTGGCCAGCATGACTAAGCTGCTTCTGGTGAACCACTGCAGCGCACGGAAACGCCGTTTACCTTCCCGCCAGAGTGGTACCTATTTATCTACTTGCACTTTGACGTGCTTTCGAACTGCTAGGTTGGCAGGAGCAGGGACCAAGCAATGGGAGCTCATCCCGTCACGGGGATTCGAAGTGCCGACCTTCTGATCGGCAAGTCCCAGGCTCTGTGGTTTAACCCACAGCGCCACCCGCGTCCCACCAATATAGAATAGAATGTCCCTATTTTCATCTGAGGAACGTTGGAGGGTATGTTGTTATCCTTACATGGGGGGCTGAAGTGAAGAGAGTGGTAACTACCCTAAGGTGAGAGTGGGGAACCTCAGGACCTAGGTCAGCATGTGGCCCTTCGGGCTTCTCTATCTGGCCCTTGATACACACTGCCACACACACTGCACCAACTGAGCCTTGCATCCTCCTCAAATGTTCTTGCCTGGCCTGGAATGTGTCCTTGAATTCTGATTCTTGCTTGCCTGAATGGAGGTGTATGTGTAGGCCGCTTTCCAAAGGTAAAATTTGCATTTGTTGCTCCGCCCATTTGTTGCTCCGCCCACCCCAGAAGGTTGCCCGGCAGAAGATGTAGCCCTCTGACTGAAAATGTCCCCCACACTCACGCCCTAAGATGAACCATAAGATGCTCCATCTCACGGAAAGTTCCAGAATCAATGGGAGGCCCAGCGCCCCCTGGTGGAAGGAGAAGAAGCCATGGAAGTTTCCTCTAGATGGGTTTAGCCGTTGCCTGCTTCTTCATGGCGCCCTTATGGGGAAAATGAGATTTGGAGGACCAGAGAGAGGGGTGTGCTGGCAGGCAGACCAAGGAGCGAGAAGCACTTAAACCCAGGCTTTGACTTGGCTGCTCCACTCCTTGGCGCAGCCGCACAGCCCCCCGTCTTCGTACCACCGCCACTTCACGCCCTTGTACGTGGCCCGGGCCCAAGGCTGGAAGCACAGGAAGAGGCGGAGACGCCTGACCAGGCCGCAGTAGATGGCCATAGCCACCACGATGAGCGGAGACATGATGACGAAGCCGAGGATGATCAGGGCGGAGGAGCTGTTGTCGTCCAAGATGGTCTTGCAGTAGGAGGCTGTGGAGTGGAGCACCTGCAAGGGGGTGGAGAGAGAGCGAGTCAGAAGATGTGGGAAGGGGAAAGAGTCGGGACCAGGGCATTGTTACCCAGGCTGCCTATCATTGGATCATAGAGTTGGAAGTGTTATCAGAATTCTAAGGTCTCAAATATAAATTAAACGTTCATAAATGTACGAGGCAAACACATATGTAAGTATATAAACCACGTGTCTGTAATAGTAAAGGTAAAGGTAAAGGTACCCCTGCCCGTACGGGCCAGTCGTGTCCGACTCTAGGGTTGTGTGCTCATCTCACTCTAGAGGCCGTGAGCCAGTGCTGTCCGCAGACACTTCCGGGTCACATGGCCAGCGTGACGAAGCTGCATCTAGCGAGCCAGCGCAGCACACGGAATGCAGTTTACCTTCCCGCTGGTAAGCGGTCCCGGGGGTGCTTTCGAACTACTAGGTTGGCAGGCGCTGGGACCGAACGACGGGAGCGCACCCCGCCGTGGGGATTCGAACCGCCGACCATGCGATCGGCAAGTCCTAGGCGCTGAGGTTTTACCCACAGCGCCACCCACATTCCTGTCTGTAATAGTACAGGAGAGCAATACTGAAGCCATTTTGACTCTCCCAGTGACCTCAAATATTCATCTGCGATAAGGGAGGCAAATGGGGAAAGCCTTCCCATTGTCTTTTTGCTTGCAAATCCTGTCTTAAGGGCGTATTTGTGTATGAATAGGGTGAGCCTATAACCTGGATTCAGGGACTAAACTATTAACCATCACAAAAGAATGGCCAGACTGCCCAGGTAATGCAATCAGTGACCATTATCAGGTATCCTGGCAGACAGGATTTCTGCTGTAGACCGCCTCCTTCTGTGATGTATGGATGATGTTGGGGTGGTCTTGGGCTACAGGGCGGGGAATTTCAAAGGTCTATATAAGGGCTTGCACACCATTGCTCTGGGTTCTCTCCTCCCTCCTGCATGTGGTGAGTGGGGACCCTGTTGCAACAGTTCCTTGAATAAAGATCAGGCTTACTAGCCGCTTTGCTTCTCAATGTGCTCTGGTTGGCCTCTGTTTTCTCCTACCAATAGGGAACCCACTTAAGGACTCTACACGGGCTCTTGGAAACCCCACAAGGGAAAAGGAGCAGGGTGTTTTTCTTATAACAGAAGGGATCCTTAGGGTCATCTAGTCCAACCCCCAGCAACGCAGGAATATGTGACCTGGATTGAACCCGCAACCTTGCACTCTCTAACCACCTTCGCTGTACTTTCTCTTTGGTGCCTGCTGGAAACATTCCTGTTTAGACAAGCCTTCCCAGATGCTTATAAAGTTAAGCTAATTTCATCTGTTTTAGTATTTTAACTTTTGAAGTGCGGCTGTGACTTTTATTGATTTTACTGTTTTGTTTTTTTGTAGAGGTTTGTTCGTTGGTTGGTTTTTTGCAATCAAGCAGTGCATAAATTACACAAAACGAATAAGTAAATCATTACCACAACAAATAATGTGTGCTCCACGTCTACAACTTGCTGTTGGCTACATTCATACCATACATTTAAAGTGGGGAAGGGTAGCACTTCCAACAGCCATGGCTGTTCTGGGTTTGTTGCTTAAGACCTGAGAGGACCAGGGTTCAAATCCAGTTTGGCGTAAAAGTTAGAGTGACAGACCTGGGAAAGACCAGGGTTCGAATCCCCACTCAGCCATGAAATTCACCGGGTCACCTTGGGCCATCTCTTAGCCCAACCTACCTCACAGGGTTGTTGTGAGAATGAAATGAGGAGGAGGAGAAGCACATACACCATCTTAAGCTTGGAAGAAAAATGCCGTCTATAAATAAACAAACAAACAAATCCCCACTCAGCCATGAGGAAATAGGGAGGAGGATAACTATAAGTTCCTACCAGGAGATGCCATGCAAAGCAGACACTCTGCCCCTGAACAGATAATAGTCTAATAGCCACCACTGTGCTCACCGAAAATTAATTTTCAGCCGTTCACCATTTGCAAAGCATTCATTTCACTCAGTTCTCCCCACCCTGATGTCAAAAAGGTGATGTAATTTGTATCTGACGCCCTCTCTAGGTTACGGTATTTCTTGCACCATAACACTCACTTTTTTCCTCCTAGAAAGTAAGGGGAAATGTCAGTGCCTGCTATGGAGCGAATGCCTACGGATGGCGGGGGGGATCTGCTGCAGTCGTGAGCAGAGGATCCATGGTTCCCCTTCCTTCCCTCCTCATTGGCTCGCTTTGAAACAGCAAAGCGGGAGAAGAGCCGCTGAGTGGGGAGGAGAGAGGGACAGGGAGCCTGCTTGCTTTAAAGGAGGGGAGAGGAGCCGCTTACACAAGTGTAAGCGGCTCCTGTCCGGTTGGTTCCTTTAAAGCAAGCAGGCTCTCTGTCCCTCTCTCCTCCCCACTCAGCTTGCTAAATAGCATTATTAGCAGCATCCTTCTCCACCCACCCCATGCGTGCTCCTTGTCCCTTGAGTGCTTTTCCTTCCCTCCCCACTTAAAACGTGGTTACAAAGCACGGATCCACGTGGATCCTCAGGATTTTTGCACTGGGTCACTCCAAATTCACCATCAGATCACATAGCATGTCCATGGCTACATCTTGCACCAAAAAAATCACGTACCCACTGTTGCCTGGGGTCACAGTGGTGCAAAAACATGGTTACAAAGCATGGATCCACATGGATCCTCAGGATTTTTGCACTGGGCTACTCCAAACTCACTGTCCGATCACATGTCTGTGGCCACAGCATGAACCACAAAAATCATACATCCACTGTTTTGTTTAGAATAATTTTTTCCTTGTTTTCCTCCTCTAAAAACTATAATAATAATAATAATAATAATAATAATAATAATAATAATAATAATAATAATAATAATAATAATTTATTATTTATACCCCGCCCATCTGGCTGGGCGTCTCCAGCCACTCTGGGCGGCTTCCATAAAAACCAAAAATACAGTAAAATATCACACGTTAAAAACTTCCCTGAACAGGGCTGCCTTAAGATGTCTTCTGAATGTCAGGTAGTTGTTTATCGCTTTGACATCTGCTGGAAGGGCGTTCCACAGGGTGGGTGCCACTACCGAGAAGGCCCTCTGCCTGGATTCCCTGTAGCTTCACTTCTCGCAATGAGGGAACCGCCAGAAGGCCCTCGGCGCTGGACCTCAGCGTCCAGGCAGAACGATGGGGGTGGAGACGCTCCTTCAGGTATACTGGACCGAGGCCGTTTAGGGCTTTAAAAACTATGTGCGTGTTATGGTCTGGTGTGTGTTATAGAGCGAAAAATACGGTAATTAATACTGGACAGATACTGTTAGAGCCAGAGGGGAGGAAAAGAAATGGAGTTTGATGTTGGAGGGGATAGATGAGACTCAATGGATGAGCAATGATGAGGGGCAACCTGAGCTGAATGACGCTCCTCCTTCCCTCTGTGCCAAACCCATCCCTCACTTTTGCCAATGAAAAGGCAGCTTCAAGAGGCAGCGTTTATACTCGGCCAAGCAGGAAATTAGAAATGAAACAAGCTTGTAACAAACCACTGCTCCAGCTCAAAACTGATGCTCTACATACTGTGGAACTAAGGGTGTTTCTGAATATTATTTGCTGGGGACTCCAAGCGTGCTTGTGGTCTTCCCATTGAGGCATCTGGTTGGCCACAGTGACCCCAGGATGCTGGACTCGATGGGCCTTTGAACCAGCAAGAATTTCTGAGGTTCCTATGGTCCTAGCAAACTCATGAGACTACCTTTGGCCATGGCCGATCATCAGTCTGTTTAGCTGGGAACTGGCAACGGCTCTCCAAGGATTCAAGCAAGGGATATTCCCAGCCGTACTGAAGAACCAGTGTGATGTCATGGTTAGCGTGAACTTGGGAGTCATGGGTTCATCCCACCCCAACCAGGAATCTTGCTGGGTGGCAGAGAGAGGTCCACAATCAGAAACCAGAGAGGCGAGAGACCAAGAGGCAGAGATGAATCAGGCTGGTGAAGACGCCAGGGCGGTTCCCCCTCCTGCTGTGACCAGTTCCCCTCCCACACCCCGGTTTGAAGAGGTATGAAGAGGGCAGAGGAGAGACAGGAGTCTCAGATTGCTTGGGAAGGTACCTGGGAGAGGAGGGAATTTAGGCAGCTGTCTTCAGCCTTCATAACTGTCTCCTTGAGGCAAGACCTAAGGATAAGAGTTGTTGTGCTCATTAGGCTTGGCTCCCCTAAGCAGCCTTGGTTTTTTTTCAATAAAGAGTTAACCTTATTTACACCATGTGATTTATTGCTGGCTGGCTCTCTGACAATGTCCCAATGAGGAACCACCTCTGGAAAAGGTGCAAATCAGGCCCCGTGAGGAGCATGGCCTGGGCAGGGAGGCTCAAGGGCCAGACGGAGGGCCACATTTGACCTCACCCCCAGACCTGAGGTTCACCACCCCTGCCTCAATGCTCCAGGATCCTACCACTAGCCCGCCATCATGGCGTCAAGTTTCTCAGCATGACAAACATTCCTCGTTCAAAAAGAAAACCGGGAGGGGGAAATAAGTGAGCTTCTATGAGCCATTGCTCCTTGGGCTCCTCCATCGGCTTCAATCTCATAAAGGGAAATGAAATGACAAAATGAAACTGCCTACAGATTGAGTTCCCATGTGGCTGCTCTGCCTCTTCTTCCCCTGTTGTATATTCAATCTCCAGCCTGCCAGCCTGCCCTGATAAATTGCCGAGAGAAGCTAGCAGTCATCAGATTAAAGGTTTAATTATCCATTATGTCTGCCCAGCCTGGTGGCAGCTCCTCAAGTTCTTACCCAGGGAACAGGCCAGCGGGAGATGCAGGTGACAGCTCTCACCTGGATGGCTTCCCAGTTCTGCTCAAGGGGACTTGGGGGTTTCTCAAAAGGGTTTGAAAAATGTCCAGCAATGGCATTAAAGTCTCTGTGTAATAGAACACCTGCATTGCATGCCGAAGGTCTCAGGTGCAGTCCCAAGCATCTCCAGGTAGGGCTGGGGAATCTTCTTTCTTCCTTCTTCTTCTATCACTCGTAGCCAAGTAAGATTGTCTTCCATAAACACAGTTTTAACAATGAGTCCATAAGTGACTGTGGAGGCCAATTCTGGATCCACACGTCCTTCCACAGTTTCCGGGCAGGAGTTGATCACGGTGTGGATTTGCCAAGTGTGCCTTCCTCTTAGCACATTTCTCCCTTGCGTCCTAAGTTCAAGTGTCTTCAAATCCCATAGCACCTTTGGTAAAGGCTGTTCTCCAACTGGAGCGCTCACAGGCCAGTGTTTCCCAGTTGTCAGTGTTTATACTACATTTTTTCAGATTTGCCTTGAGAGAGTCTTTGAACCTCTTTTGTTGACCACCAACATTACACTTTCCATTTTTAAGTTTGGAATAGAGTAGTTGCTTGGGAAGACGACCATCAGGCACCCGCACAACATGACCAGTCCAACAAAGTCGATGTTGAAGAATCATTGCTTTGACACTGGTGATCTTTGCTTCTTCCAGCACACTGATATTAGTTCACCTGTCTTCCCAAGTGATGTGTAAAATTTTTGGGAGATGCCGTTAATGGAATCTTTCAAGGAGTTGGAGATGGAGTTTATATGTGGTCCATGAAACCCTGGACAGCTGCAGACAGTGTAGTAGGCAATACTGAGTCTGCAAACAGCTGCCCCCCCTCAAAAGTAAAGTGCGGATATCTAACTGTTGGACATGCAATAGGGATAATGCTTCTTTAAAATCTATGTTTTTTCATTGTCCTATATTGACAGATTTTTGGCAGGAGGTAACTGAAACCATCAACAGCACTGTACGGAACAACCTTACATTTACAGAGCAAAATATCCTCTTGAATTATATACCCAGCACATGCAACCTTATAAAAGGACAATACGAATGGGCTCTTTGTGGCCATACCAAAAAAAAAAGACTGATACTGATAAACTGACAAAATAAAAATGCGGCTCCCTTCTCCGATTGAAGACTTATACAAACTCGCAACATATGAACAACTTGCATATAAAACGCACACTTGCCATGGACAAATTTAATGATATTTGGAATCCATTCTTACAAATACTGTTAATAGGTTGAGATCTGGTGAAGTACAGTAACAACCTTGTAAAATATACAGTTTTGGGGGTTTTCCCTCCCCCCCCCCAGTGTTTTCATTTCTGAATGGGTTCTGTTTCTCTTTTTCTCTTTTTTGTTTGTGTCTCACCATGTCTGGTGCACATATGGTTATGTACTTTTTGAACATTCAATAAAGATATTTTATTTTTTTTAAAGGAGAGTGCAGGGGGTATGTTGAGTGTTGGAGCAACATAAACGTTCTCTGCTGTGCTTTTACCTGCTGTAAAACTATCCAAGCCTCCAGTTTCGAGTTTGATTTTCCAAGTAACAGTTTGAGTTTCCAAGAGGGAAAGTCAGGATACCCCCGCAAGGTCAGGGCAGTGAGGAGGACACAGCAGCGAGAATGAGTTGGGTGTATTTAACCTGGAGAAGAGATGGCTGAGAGGTGATATGATCGCCGTCTGCAAATTATCTGAAGAGCTGTCACGTGGAAGATGGAGCAAGATTGGTCTGCTGCTCTGGAGGGTGGGACCCCAACCAACAGATTCAAATGACAAGAAAGGAGATTCTGATTAAACATTAGAAAGAACTTTCTGGTGGCAAGAGCCGTTGGATAGTGGAATGGTCTAGGTCAGAAAGTGGGGGACTCTCCTTCATTGGAGGTTTTTAAACAGAGGCTGGATCGCCACCTGTCAGGGATTGTTTAGATGTTATTCCTGTATTGCAAGGGGTTGGACTAAATCAGACATCCCCAAACTGTGGCCCTCCATATGTTTTGGCCTACAACTCCCATGATTCCTAGCTAACACAAGGATGGGCAAACTAAGGCCCGGGGGCCAGATCCGGCCCAATCGCCTTCTAAATCCAGCCTGTGGACAGCGTGTTTTTACATGAGTAGAATGTGTCCGTATAGTTAAAGCTATGGTTTTCCCAGTAGTGATGTATGGAAGTGAGAGCTGGACCATCAAGAAGGCTGATTGCCGAAGAATTGATGCTTTTGAATTATGGTGCTGGAGGAGACTCTTGAGAGTCCCATGGACCGCAAGAAGATCAAACCGATCCATTCTGAAGGAAATCAGGCCTGAGTGCTCATTGGAAAGACAGATCCTGAAGCTGAGGCTCCAATACTTTGGCCACCTCATGAGAAGAGAAGACTCCCTGGAAAAGACCCTGATGTTGGGAAAGATGGAGGGCACAAGGAGAAGGGGACAACAGAGGACGAGATGGTTGGGTAGTGTTCTCAAAGCTACCAGCATGAGTTTGACCAAACTGCGGGAGGCAGTGGAAGACAGGAGTGCCTGGCGTGCTCTGGTCCATGGGGTCACAAAGAGTCGGACACGACTAAACAACAACAAGAATGTGCCCTTTTATTTAAAATGCATCTCTGGGATATTTGTGGGGCGTAGGAATTCGTTCCTTTTCCCCCCTTCAAAATATAGTCTGGCCCCTCACACGGTCTGGACCGGCCCCCTGCTGAAAAAGTTTGCTGACCCCTGAGCTAACAGGACCAGTGGTCAGGGATGATGGGAATTGTAGTCCAAAACATCTGGAGGGCCAAAGGTTGGGAATGCCTGGACTAAATGACCATTGGGTTCCCTTCCAACCCTAAAATTCTATTATTCTGCCACCACTAGGGAGAATGGAGAATCTCAACAGAAACAGAGAGCCAGTGTGGTATAATAGAGTGCTGGAACAAGACTTGGGAGACCAGGGTTCGAATCCTCATCAATGAAGCTCACTGGGTGACTTTGGGCCAGTCACAGTCTCTCAGCCTGACCTACCTTGCAAGGCTGTATGAAGAAAAAACAGGCCAGGGGCGGGAGCTATGCGCACGACCTTGAACTCCCTGGGGAAAAATATGGGCTGTAAATCCAATAAGTAAATAAACATCTGATTTTCACTTCTTCGTTCCATGCCTGCACCAGAAATCAATCCAGCAAATACAATGGGTGACCACTGTTATTGTTCGTTCCAGTATGCAAATAGTACATAATTGATTGCACTCCCCCTCGCTACCCATTCGCACTGTGTTTCCTTTGCAATGAGATGAATGGGGTGGAATAATGTAAACGCTACATAATTAACCACATGGCTTTGCTGCAGCCAGCAATGAAGTGAACAGCCGACTTTTTTGGCAGAAGGCGGATTGCAGCGGAATGGAAACGCTGCTCCGTGTCACGAATGGAAAAGGATGCCTTCCTCCAACTACCACCACTCTATGTGCTGCCTTCTGCTGCTTGCTAAGTGAAAGGTTTGATGCCCTGCCCATCAGAGCCTGTCCGCCTTTTGTCTTGCCTGCTCTCTTTTTCCGTGGCCAGCGTGCCTTCGCTTCGCCTTCGGCTGCAAATCACGCAGAGCAAAGAAACAGATGCCGGCTTTATGAGCGGCGCTTTATGACTCAGCCTGAAATTAAAACCGTCTGAGTCCAAACGCGGCTGCTTGCTGCTCCTGCTGCTGTTTCGTTTGTCACCCAAGAGGCCGGCGAGAAATGGAAATTCTTGTCTTGTCCCAAAACAAATGAAAAAGGGCCGCAATATTTGTCCTCCTTTACTACCGCAGGAGAGGTTGCCGAATGGGCTCGCGCTGATTTGAAAGGCGTCCGCAGCGCCAGGATATTGGATGTTGCAGGGCAGGGGGGAGATTCTGGAAAGGGCAGCTGAAAAGGATCAAGGGGTTGGAGCAACCCCGTGGTGCGGAAAGGTTGCAGCGTTTGTGCCTTTTCAGCTTAGAGAGAAGGAAATGAAAAGGACTTAATGGAGCCATTTCTCAAACTTCCTCCCTTTTTTGGAGCCCCTGCCCATAGGAACACAAGCAGAGCTTGCTGGATCAGGCCAATGACCCATGTAATCCAGTATCCTGTTCTCACAGTGTCCAACCAGAAGCCTGTGAGAAACCCAAAAGCAAAACATGAGCATTACATCCCTCTCCCTTTCTGCTGTTTCCAGCAGCTGCTATTCAGAAGCATTTCTGCCTCCAACCGTGGAGGCGCTAATAATAATCATAATCATAATCATAATGGGCATTGTTGTCTTGGAAGATGTTAGACACTGGAGAGACCTGTCAGGAGTAAGCATGGACCAATGGTACCAAATAGTATGGGAAACAGCCCTACTAGAAAAAATAACTAATAATAATAATAATAATAATAATAATAATAATAATAATAATAATGTGGTACCTCAGGTTACATACTCTTCGGGTTACATATGCTTCAGGTTACAGACTCTGCTAACCCAGAAATATTACCTCGGGTTAAGAACTTTGCTTCAGGGTGAGAACAGAAATCGTGCTCTGGCGGTGCAGTGGTAGCAGGAGGCCCCATTAGCTAAAGTGGTACCTCAGGTTAAGAACACTTTCAGGTTAAGAACAGACCTCCAGAACAAATTAAGTTCTTAACCCGAGGTACCACTGTAATAATATATTATTTATACCCCGCCCATCTGGCCGGGGTTCCCCAGCCACTCTGGGCAGCTTCCAACAGAATATTAAAATACAATAACCTATTAAACATTAAAAGCTTCCCTAAACAGGGCCGCCTTTAGATGGTCTTCTAAAAGCCTGGTAGTTGTTTTTCTCTTTGACATCTGGTGGGAGGGCGTTCCACAGGGCGGGTGCCACTACCGAGAAGGCCCTCTGCCTGGTTCCCTGTAACTTGGCTTCTCGCAGCGAGGGAAGGTGGAGGGTGAAGACGCAGTATACCTTCAGGTATACTGGATCAAGGCCGTTTAGGACTTTAAAGGTCAGCACCAACACTTTGAATTGTGCTCGGAAACGTCAGAGCCCGTCAGAGTTGACAACACTAGCTTGATGGACCACGAGTCCATCAAGGCAGCTTTCAATGTTCTCTTACTGATGCCGCGACGTCTAATGAGAACTATTTTCCACTGTGTGTTTGAGAAACGGACGTCGAGGCCATTCATCGTGGCAAGAGGTTTCGTCAACAGCTATGATGAGCTGCCCTTGCTAGAAAGGAGAAAGGATGAAAGCCATCAGCCAAAAGGGAGCCCTTTTCAAAAAGCCAAGCAGTAATGACTGCTTTTCACCTTGTTAGCTGCACCAGGCAGGATCAAAGAACACAAAGCCAAACTGAAATGCGAAAGGGCAAGCTAGCATCCTTAAGAGTGGACAGCCATGACCCGCTTCAGAAGAACTCCCCTTGAGACTCTGAATTCTGCATCAAAGCTAGACTTGATTGATAGGTAGGAGCAGCAGGGCAAGCTACTCGAACGTCTGCCCCCAGCTGGTGAGAAGGGGCAGCGCTTCAGCGACACTTTACTAATGATGCAAATTCATAACCAGTGGCAGATGTGGCCCAAATGCCTATTTCACATCCTGTTTCCTCGTGTTTCCGCTGCTTCTTTCCTCAGCTAACCTGCATCAACAGTTTCTTGGTGGCTCCGGTCAATTCCTCTGTTACTTGTTGATTTTATTCAGGGGCGCCAACTGCAATAAAATATGGAGGGGGGCACATAATCGATCACAAGACGTGATTCTGGCCTCCTCAGATATTTTATTGGGTGGGATAAGAGTGTTGCAGCACTGGGAGATTGCAAAAACTGACCCCAAAGAGCAGCAGCGCACAGCTGGATTTTCCCTGACTTCTCCTGAGGAGACTTCTCTTGAGAAAATGTCTCAGCAGCTAAACCCCTGCACAAACTGTGAGCTTTTCTGGAAATCCGGAGGGAGTGGGAGGGTTGGGGGCATGACTTGGTTAGATAGGTTGCTGGGGGGTAGGAGGAAACATATAAGACCCTGATAAGAGCTATATCTAGTCCAGCAATGTGTTCTCACAGTGAGCAAGCAGATTAATTAATTTGTTTGCTTGCTTACTGCATTTATATCCCACCTTTTCCCCCAAGGAGTTCAAGGTGGGGTACATGCTTTCCCCCACCCTCCTTATTTAATCCCATAATAACCCTGTGAGGTAGGTTAGGCTGAGAGGCTTGCATCAGGTCATCCAGTGAGCTTCCTGGCTGAGTGGGGATTTGAACCCTGTTCTCACAAGTCCCGGTCTGGCATTCTAACCGCTGTGCCACCTTGGCTCTCATTGGCTCTCAGTGGAAATTTCCATTTGCATACCAGACTGGTTTCCACACTATGCTTACAAATGCCTTCTCTGTTCTCTGTCCTGGAAACAAGAGGCATTGTGGGGGTTTAAAGGCATATTCCAGTCAGGCCAAAACACTCAAGGAGGGTATGAAACAGAGCCAGTGAGGGGTGAGGCCGGGGGACAGTTCTGAGGTCAAGGCAGACAGTTCCAAAAGTGCGATAGCGTATAACATGGGTAGGCAAACTAAGGCCCGGGGACCGGATCCAGCCCAATCGTCTTCTCAATCCAGCCCGCAGACAGTCCAGGAATCAGTGTGTTTTTACACGAGTAGAATGTGCCCTTTTATTTAAAATGCATCTCTGGGTTATTTGTGGGGCATAGGAATTCGTTCATTTTTTTTTCTTTTCAAAATACAGTCCAGCCCCCCCCCCCCCACACACACACACAAGGTCTGAGGGACAGTGGACCGGGCCCTAGCTGAAAAAGTTTGCTGACCCCTGGCTACCCCAATAACATCTTGAGCGCAAGCCACCCCAAAGGCACACGGGCGTGCTTTGAGCAGCTGCTGGGAGTCACAGGACTCTGTTTACATTCCAGAGACCTTCCAGTCTCACGGGAAAGGAGACGGGATGTGACGTTGGTGGTTTCCTGTTTCCTTTGTTTCTTTGTTCAGTTGCTCTCTGCTCTCACATATTTCTTTGCTCTCTGCGTAGCTAGAAAATAAAGCATAGCAATGTAGCTCATACTAACTCATCCTTCCGTGTGCTGTTTTGATGCTCTGCTGGGACGACGTGCTTGAGGCCTTATCAAAGGATCAGGTCATCAATTAATCGTCGGGAGGCGATTGCGAAGATGATCCTTATCAGCTCGGTGAAACGGAGATTCCGACAGTAGAATTATAGAATTCTAGGTTTGGAGGGGAAGTTTTTAATGTGTGATATTTTAATGTATTTTTAATCTTTGTTGGAAGCCGCCCAGAGTGACTGGGGAAACCCAGCCAGATGGGTGGGGTACAAACAATAAATTATTATTATTATTATTTTTAATAATTATTATTATTATCTTGAGCATCATCTAGTCCAACCCCGCTGCAATGCAGGAGTCTCAGCTAAAGCATCCATGACAGATGGCCATCCAACTTCTGCTGCTTGTATCCATGCCAGAAGATGCAAATGGTGCAGGGTGTAGGGGCCACACTGGTCCCAGGAGCAGGCTACTTGTGGCATGTTACTTCTCTGCTGGGCATCACTTTGGGCAGTTCAAAGTTCTTGTGTTAATCCCAAAGCCTGGAACAACTTGGGCCCAAGCAGTGCCTCAACGACCACCTGATTCCTTATTCTCCACCTTGGTCATTGAGATCCTCTGGCTCCCCACACTCTCAAGGTTCAGTCGGCCTTTACTGGTGTAGAAAGCGTTGCCCTGTGGAACTCCCTGCCAGTTGAAGCTGGGCAAGAATGATCCTTGCCTTACCTTTTCGCTTCTCTCGGAAAACTGTGTTACTCAGGCAGGACTTTGAAATGTGACTTCCGCTTTTCCGCCAACCAGCTTTTAATTTATTTTTTAAAAAATGATCTTCCTGTAATTTTGCACGTTCTATGCTGTCTCGCTGTATTTTTCCTGAACAGCGTGGTCTATAAATATCTAAATAATGAACTGAAATGAAAAGGGTCTGGAAAGGCGGCCAGAACAAAAAAAAGGACAGATGAGGAGAGAAGGCGGCCTTGCAGGCATCGTGACTGATTCCTTTTCAAGGCTGCCTTCTTTAGCCATTAGTCCAGCGAAAGGATCTGCTCATCAGGCAGAGCCTAATGCAGGGAGAGAGGAAAGCTTTCTCCTTCTTCGCCACCCTCTGCTTTGAAAATGGCCCAGAAAAAAAGAAAAGCCCGAAAGCACATAGAGAGAATATTATTTAGTGGACAAAAGCAAAGGTTTGGATAACCCTTTTTGAGCAGGATGGTCTGTTAGAGAGAGAACCAGGCAGGCTTTGAGAGCAGAGCTGCTAAATGGAGAGGGGGCTTTGGTTGACATTCCCCCCCCCTTGCTAAAGTGGTCAGTGGCTTTTTTTAAATAAAAAGGAGAAGGGACACTCAGCAACAGGCAAACCAAAAGAAAAGAAACCAGCAGTTCCCAAACATTTGGAGGCCACTGACCCCTTGGCTCCATAAACCCATCTCCAGCCAATGCCCCCTACCCAATAAAAAGGGATTATTCAGAATAATAATCTGACGACCCACTAAGGACCCACTAAGGAGCGAGGAGACTGTTCGGAGATATCGATCTTCCCTTGACAAGGGACAAGGAAGAGGGAGCAAAGGGGGAAACTGTGATTTGGAGCTTGGGGGAGGCAAATCCAGAAATCAGGACCAAACAATAGATCTAAAGGACACAGCAGAGCTAGGAAGACTACCCAGCCCAAACAGATGGCCTTTAATGGTCCTTTGCATGGCGATTTCCTGCCTCCCCCAGTAGAAATAAAGACACAGGACACCATGAATAAGGTTAATGGGCTAAAATTGGCCACAACGTTATTGGTTACAGGTAAGAGCGGTATTGGCTTAGGTATTGGTCCTATCCACTGTCCGGCTTCAGTCTGATTGCTTGAAGACCTGGAAGGGTTAACACTAGCAGGGGGAGCCCTGCTGATGCACATCAACTAAATACTCCCCCGGGGTCACCGCTCGGGGGCGCGCTTTAGGCCCTGGCCTCCATAGGCTTCAGACGAGGCCACGCCCCCGGAATCCTTTAATGGACTACCCTTCAATATTTGGGGGAAGTGATGGCGCTCCTCCCCCAAGACATCTAAATAACAATTTGTTGTTGTTGTTTAGTTGTTTAGTCATGTCCAATTCTTTGTGACCCCCTGGACCAGAGCACGCCAGGCACTCCTGTCTTCCACTGCCTCCCGCAGTTTGGTCAAACTCATGCTGGTAGCTTCGAGAACACTGTCCAGCCATCTCGTCCTCTGTCGTCCCCTTCTCCTTATGCCCTCCATCTTTCCCAACATCAGGGTCTTTTCCAGGGAGTCTTCTCTTCCCATGAGGTGGCCAAAGTACTGGAGCCTCAGCTTCAGGATCTGTCCTTCCAGTGAGCACTCAGGGCTGATTTCAGTATCCAAAAACCAGGACCAAACAGTAGATCTAGCAGTGTTTCCCAATTTTGGGTCTCCAGCTGTTTTTGGACTACAATTCCCATCATCACTGGCTACTGTTCCTGCTAACTAGGGATGCTGGGAGTTGTAGTCCAACAACAGCTGGAGACCCAAGGTTGGGAAACACTGATCTAAAGGACACAGTAGAGCTAGGAAGACTACCCAGTCCAAACACATGGCCTTTAATGGTCCTTTCCGAGGTGCAATCCCTGTCTGAAACCCTGCACAGTTTCCATCAGTCCGTGCAGACAATACTGAGGTACACAGTATTGTATAAGGCAGCTTCCTATTTCCCCCAAACATCATGCCATCTCTTCTCCAGCAAGTTGCTCCAGCCCCGCTGAACATTTCTCCACACCTTTGTAGCTGCTTAACAATAGGCTTTCGGGATGTGCTGAGATGGTGGATAGGGAGATCTCCTGCATGACAGGTAATTAGGACCTATAAAATCTTGGAGAGCTTCCTCGTTCCTTGGAACGCTGACAGTAAACAACCCCAATGAGGTAGGCGGTCTTGCTCCTCTGTGGCTGAGAAAATGTCAGCGCTACCAAATATCCAGAAGGAGGAAGCTAAAAAAATAAAATAAGGGGGGGAGTGAGGGACACACAGACTGTACAGATTGAAACAGCATTGAGCTATTCCCTTACTCTTTTGAGGGAAGAGAGAGGGAGCTGTGTTAAGAAGAGCTAATTGTGTTTTGAGGGAGGCATGGCGTCCTGTTGTTCTTTCCACCCACTTTTCCTGCAGGTCAAAGAGGCGCAGCAGGTTCTTAAAGCGGCTGGAATACCTGACAAACCTGTTTAGCCAAAGGCAAAAGTATGAAAGTTCTGTAGGGAAGGGGAAAGGGAAATTAAACTTGCCATCATCAACGTATCTCTCTTTCTCTCTCGAGACATAAAACACGGGTAGGCAAACTAAGGCCCGGGGCCAGATCCGGCCCAATCGCCTTCTCAATCCAGCCCATGGACGGTCCGGGAATCAGTGTGTTTTTACATGAGTAGAATGTGTGCTTTTATTTAAAATGCATCTCTGGGTTATTTGTGGGAATAAGAATTTGTTCTTATTTGTGGGAATAAGAATTTGTTCTTTCCCCCCCCCAAAAAAAATATAGGACGGCCCCCCACAAGGTCTGAAGGACAGTGGACCGGCCCCCTGCTGAAAAAGTTTGCTGACCCCTGCATAAATAGATTAGGTAGGTAGGTAGGTAGGTAGGTGGAAAGCTAGATAGATAGCAGACCCTCCAAATGTCCCTATTTTCCAGGGATGTCCCTGATTTAGAGAAGACGTCCCAGTTTCTGATCTGATGCCAGAATGTCCCGCTTTTCCTTAGGACGTCTCCATTTTCATTGGAGAAATGTTGGAGGGTATGGAGTTATCTGATCCCCGAGCCTTCTGAAGGCAATCCTGTATAGGGATTTATGTTCTTATCTACGTTGCAAGCTGCCCAGAGTGGCTGAGGCAACCCAGTAAGATGTGTGGGGCACTCAGGGGTACTCAGTACTGGCACCTCCTCCCCAAAAAGGTTAAAAGTGTGGCACTTACTCTAACAACGCCTTGGTGAGTACTGGCACCTTTTTCTTCTTAAAAAAGCAAAGCACCGATGATGGGCTGCTGCCATTAAACTAGATTTTAATTGCTGGTTCTAAATGTGTTCTATGTATTTTATTCATTCTTTCTCACTAGTTTGCTCCTATTAGTTTGTATTGTTGTTTTTCAAGGTTGTAAGCTGCCTTAAAGCCCACATTGGGAGACAGGTGCGCGCTCTCTCTCTCTCTCTCTCTCTCTCTCTCTCTCTCTCTCTCGTTATCTACACACACACACACACACACACACACACACCCCAGGGCCGGATTTAGGTTTGATGAGGCCCTAAGCTACTGAAGGTAATGGGGCCCTTTATATGTCCAGCTGTCCTTCGTCAACAACAAATTGTCACTGGTTTTTGGTGTTGAATATATCCTATACGGTAATTTATGAACCTAATAGGTATCTAAAGCCATTTGCCACTGTTGCTGTATGTAGGTTTTATTTTTTTATTTTTATCTTATATTTTGGAAATGTACATCCAGGTTTTTTCCCTTTAATTTTTTTTGGAGGGCCCAAGTGAGTGGGGCCCTAAGATATAGCTTGTTTAGCTTATACATAAATTCAGCACAGACACACACACACACACAGGGCCCCCAAGCCTCTCTGTTTGGCACTCAGGACTCTTCCACATCACACATCGCACGGCTCAGTGGTAAAGTATTTGCTTCCCATGTGGCAGGACTCAGTTCCATCCCAGGAACTCCAGACAGGCATGGGAATGTTCCCTGCTTGGAATCCTGAACATGCCAGTCAGCATGGACGCTACTGAGCTAGATACCATACCCTCCAACATTTCTCCAATGAAAATGGGGATGTCCTATATATGGCGCTGTGGTTTAAACCACAGGACCTAGGACTTGCCGATCAGAAGGTTGGCGGTTCGAATCCCCATGACGGGGTGAGCTCCCGTTCCTCGGTCCCTGCTCCTGCCAACCTAGCAGTTCGAAAGAACGTCAAAGTGCAAGTAGATAAATAGGTACCGCTCCGGCGGGAAGGTAAATGGCGTTTCCATGCGCTGCTCTGGTTCGCCAGAAGCAGCTTAGTCATGCTGGCCACATGACCCGGAAGCTGTACGCCGGCTCCCTCGGCCAATAAAGCGAGATGAGCGCTGCAACCCCAGAGTCAGTCACGACTGGACCTAATGGTCAGGGGTCCCTTTAAATTTACCTATTATTATTATTATTATTATTATTATTATTATTATTATTATTCCCTGCCTATCTGACTGAATTTCCACAGCCATTCTGGGTGGCTTCCAAAATATATAAAAACCTAATGAAACTAATGAAGGGCTGCCTTCAGATGTCTCCTAAAGGTTGTATAGTTACTTATCTCCATAGCTGCCAACTTTTCCCTTTTCTTGTGAAGAATCCTATTCAGAACAAAGGACTTTCCCTTTAAAAAAGGGAAACTTTGACAGCTATGCTTATCTCCTTGGCTTGATGGAAATAGGGACGCCCTAAGGAAAAGTGGGACATTCCGGGATCAAATCAGAAACCGGGATGGCTTCTGTAAATCCTGGACTGTCCCTGGAAAATAGGAACATGGAGGGTCTGAGATACTGCAGTATATGACAGCTTCCTATGTTCCTATATCTTCAGGGAAGGTCCGTAGCTCAGTGACAGAGCATCTGCTTTGAATGTAGAAGGTTGCAGGTTCAATCCCCGGCCTCTCCAGGTATGGCTGGGAGTGTCCCATATTTGAAGATGCCAATACTGAGCTAGATAGACCAACTCAGAATAAGGCAGATTCTCATGTTCCAATGGAACTGAATCAGGGAAATAGAGATCTCCCTTTGCAAACCTCATGTAGAATCAGAAATGGCTGGTTTGGTTTTGGTAAGGAAATTTCCACTCACGTGGAAAACAAGCAACGCATGCAGCCCCTTCTCCGCAGGGACTGATTGCCGCAAAACCCATCTCATTTGTTCATTTTATTAGCCAGCGACTCTCTTGGATGCCCAATTGAGCAAGCTGCCTCCTCAATGATGGCAAAGCCATCTCAAGCAAACAACCACAACCGTCTCCCAGGCAAGGGCTAGATCATCATCAGCAGCAATCAATGCGCAATTAATCTCCCGATCAACAAATTGTAGGAGAGCCTACTTTTTGAGCTGTACGGGGCCACACAAATGGCTTTGCCTTATACCCCCCCCCCCTTGATCACAGAGTTTGATCACGAAACAAGACCACACACAGAGGCTGTTTGAACGCCTTCGTTCGAGCACTTTATTTACGGTAAGTTAGTGCCTCGAAGCTGCTTCAGCGCAGACGCTCTTAAATCAGTTCAAGAGTAACCGAAAAGATAAAAGGAGAAAGGAAGCCTTTAATCATTGAAGAGCTGAGGGCAGCTCCAGAGGCTCGAGGATTTGTGGGTGGGTGAGAGGCTGGAAGAGGACCCCAGTTTTGCCAGCACAGTCACGCTGCAAAGGGCACCTGAAGGAGGAGAAAGCTGGAACAGAGACCTCCCAGAGCCAGTGAAGGGTGTGGCTAATAATAATAATAATAAGAAGTTTTTTGTACCCAGTCCATCTGACTGGGAGTCAGGCTTCAGGGAATCAGCTCTCTCCCCGCCCCCTTTGGCAGTAGATAAGCAGAACAAAGAGGAAGGAGTCTTCTTACCAGTTAGAAACTTTAATGATCAAAGTGAGAGAACAAAGAATCCATTCCTTGGAATGAAGGTGCTCCCAATTAAGGGTTACACCCACTTCCTCCCTAGTCACCCACATCACTACCACGTCTCGTAACCTGATCTCGCAACCACTGTGCTTTCTAGGCTGCCACCTTCTCTGCCCTTCTTGACCTTGGGCTGAGCAGATGAATACTTTCCAGAGACAGTGAATCTGTTAACCCTCTCTCTCCCAGTTCTCCTCCTCCTAGCTGTTCCCCGTCCAGTACTTCCCAGCTTCTGCCTTCTGAACTATGTCCCTCTGCAAACCGCTGTTCCAAATCTATACTGTCCTCCTGCTCCTGGGAAGATTCAGGATCCTGATCAGGAGCGGGGGGAGAGGGAGTCACACACCCCATTCCTCCTCAGTGCAGCTCTCCTCAGCACGGTCCCTGACACTGGGTTGCTCCAGCCACCCTGGGTGGCTTCCAACAGCATATACACAAACACAACAGAGCATCACACATTAAAAGCTTCCCAATACAGGGCTGCCTTCAGATTTCTATGGAAGGTCTTATAACATTTATTGCTTTGACATCAGATGGGAGGGTGTTCCAAAGCTTGGGGGCCACTGCCGAGAAGGCCCTCTGCCTGGTTCCCTGCAACCTCCCTTCTCGCAGTGAGGGAACCGCCAAACGGCCTAGAGAGAAGGGAGGGGCCTGGGGGAGAATCCCAGGGGCCAGAGAGAGAGAAATAAATTGGAGGGCCACATTTGTAGAGGAGCCTGATGTTCCCCCGCTACTATTGTCCAAGTGGTGGCGAATCTGAGAACTATCAAAACTTGAGTCGGCAAGCGCAAGCTCCTCAGCAGCCCCAAGGCAGAATGATGAAGGGAGAAACGAAGCCAAATATTCTCAGCTCTCCCCTTAACGGAAGAATCAGAGAGCAGTGCATCCATGCACAGCCCATGTGCGGAATACCTAATGAGAACGAAATTAGTTTGTCAATTTGAATAAATTGCAGGTTGTCCAGTGGAGGCTGGGAAGGAAGCCCGCACAGCGCTCTGGGATCCGCGGCTGTAGGGTGGATTCTGTTTCTACGGTTGCTGCCGGTGGTCAGATACCCCCCCCACACACACACAAACACACACACTCTTCCTCCTTTCTCTGTTTAATTGAATAGACGAATTGCAGAGGCCGCGTCTAGCAGGGAGCAGCCTTAATTAAAATGAAATTAAAGAGATTTCAGCCTGCGTGAAGGCAAGCGCAGACAAAAGCAGGAGAGCTGTTGGCAAAAGCGGGGAGGGAATCGAGGGTGGCGAGGAAATGGAGAGAAATATTGTGACAATAAAATAAAAAACTGCGGTGAGTAATCAGTGCTGGGAAGGATCCTCTGTCAGCCGAGACGTTGCTGTATTTATCCAGATTGTCACAGAGGTTTGGTAATTACTGCAAAGCTATTTTCGTGGGCTTTTTTTTTTTTTAAGAATGCATAATAATTTGCTTTCCTCCCCACATCTCCTGGCTCCAACTTTCACGCTTGCTTTTCTTAAGTCTGCAGCAGGAGTAGGGACACTTTGGCTCTCGGGATGTTGTTGAACTACAACTCTCATCTGACCCAGCAAGCATGATGTTGGGAGTTGATGGCTATGCACTTGCTTCACGGTTGGAGGCAGTAACGCTTCTGAATTCCAGTTGCTGGAAACTGCAGGAGGGGAGAGTTGCCGTTGTGCTCAGGGCCTGTTTGTGGGCTTCCCAGAGGCATCTGCTTGGCCACTGCAAGAAGAGTGTGCTGAACTCAATGGGCCTTTGGCCTGATCTACACTTGAAGGAGCGTCTCGACTCCCATCATTCTTCCTGGACCCTGAGGTCCAGCTCCGAGGGCCTTCTGGTGGTTCCCTCACTGTGAGAAGCCAAGTTACAGGGAATCTGGCAGAGGGCCTTCTCGGTAGTGGCTCCCACCCTATGGAATGCCCTCCCTTCAGATGTCAAGGAAATAAACAACTTTCTGACTTTTAGAAGACATCTGAAGGCAGCCCTGTTTAGGGAAGTTTTGAATGTTTGATGTTTTATCGTGTTTTTTATATTCTGTTGGGAGCTGCCCAGAGTGGCTGGGGAAACCCAGCCAGATGGGCAGGGTATAAATAACTTCTTCCTCTTCTTCTTCTTCTTCTTCTAGCTCTTCTCATGTTAAAGGATTTTGGAGAGTATTCAAGGATAAACGCCGTACCCCAACACATGCATCCTAGACCATGACATGATAGAAGTTTATAAGATTATGCATGGCATGGAGAACATAGATCGAGGAAAGCTTTTCTCCCTAGAACTCATAGACTCCCTAGAACGTTAGATTTCAGGGCAAACGGAAGAAAGGACTTTGTCACGTAGTGCATAGTTAAGCTATGGAATTCGCTTCCCCCAGGAAGCAGTGGAGGGCCACCAACCTGGATGGGCAACTTTAAAGCTATTATCAGTGGCTACTGGCCATTTTGGCTATTCTCTGCCTGCTCAGTTGGAGGCTTCTGAATACTAGATGCTGGAAAGCTCAGGAGTGGAGAGGACCCTTGTGTTTGGGTCCTGCTGAAGGGTTTCTCATCAGGACATCTGTTTGGCTACTGTGAGAACACGATGCTGGATTAGATGGCCCATTGACCTGATTCAACAGGCTCTTTTTGTGTCCATTAATTTTTCCAACTCTACTCTTCGTTTGATACAGCCCAGTGGGGATTTACTTCCAAATCAACATGCATAGGACGGCACTGATTTGGTGTGTTTACTAATGCTTTCCTGGGCCCTGATGATTTCAGTGGCATTATTTGGCAGTAAAATGGGAATCATGCTCAGCATAAGGACGGACCAATCTATCCATTTCCGTTTCTCATTTTCCCAGCCTTAAATTAGTTCATCAGATTTTTGCATCAGTTTGCAATTAATAAAACAAGTCCTTGTGAAAGTTCACCTGTGTTTAGTGGCTCTAAAATGAGAACGGAGCCAAATTTTTGTGCGTGAGTGCACACACCCTTCTTCCTGGCCAAGTTTCAGCTTCTCACACCCCATCTAAGCCAGAGCTTTAGTCCAGCCAGGTTTCTGCAACCTAATGAACTGCTAGAACAGAAGAGTGTGAAGCCACAGAGTGAGAAATGTCAAAGCCACATCCTGAGAAAGGTACTGGCAAATTGGCGCTGTCCATTGCTAGGTGGTGCTGAAAATTTGGAGTGGCGTTGGCTTTTTTCCAGAGCTCTGACCATGAAAGCTACTTCATAAGCCCATTGGCTTCCAATGGAGACTGGCCCCTTAGTATGGCTAACTGATCCACCAACCTCAGTCTGTCCTTGGCCAGCCCCCATTTGCTCGCCTTCTTACTTGCATCCAGACCAAGAGGGTGCTGTTTGACCTCCTTAGTTTCAATGTTGCCTTGAGCAGATGAAGAACTAGAATGAGTTGCCTCTGCATATTCGTGGCTCTGACTCAGCCAATCACTGGCTCTGGCTCCACCCACTGTTTGGGCTCCCTGCACTCTGCCCTGCCAGCCCACAATGGGCCCCAGCCAATGTTTTCTATATTATTTATTATTATCGTTATTTATTAAATTCATATACGGGCCTTCATCCAAAAATCACAAGGTGGTTTAAAACATAAACATACAAAATGACACATATAATGATGCGTTAACACAATGAAATTAGACACACTGGAAACCAAGCCATATGAGGCAGGGTTGAAGGAGTTAGTTATGTTTAGCCTGGAGAGGAGAAGACTGAGAGGTGATATGATAGCCATCTTCAAGTATCTAAAGTGCTGCCGTGTGGAGCAAGCTTGTTTTCTACTGCTCCAGAGGGTAGGAACCAAACCAATGGATTTCAAGTAACAGGAAAGGAGATTCCAACTAAATATTAGAAGGAACTTTCTGAAAGCAAGAGCTGTCTTCCGAGCTATCCCATCCCAGTGGAATGGGATAACTTGGAAGGTGAGGGACTCTCCTTCTTTGAAGGGACATTTTAAAGCAGAGGTTGGATGACCGCATTCCCTTCTAGAAGATTTCCAAGGGCCGCATGGCAGTGGTGGGCAGGGCCAGGGACAAAAGTGGGCAGAGGCACAAATATAACTTTTATCTTTGCCATTTCTGCACACACTAACACACCCCTTTCTAGCCTCCATCCAGACAAGCAGAAGGCTTTATCAAGGTCCAGCCTGGCAGGGCTGCTAGGGTGTGTAGCTTGGGGAGTGTTCCAAGGGCCAGCTGGAGAGGACTGGAGGGCCACACTTGACCCCCCCCCCAGGCCTGAAGTTCCCCATTCCTGTTTTAAGAAGCACTGCCTCCGAGCATGTTGTAGGCAAAGGAAGAGCCCAATGCCATTAATGCTGCTTTCTCCATGATCGGTATGCCTCTATGATGCCTCCCGTTACCCAGCATGTTCTTCCTAAACTAAAACAGCGTCATGCTAAACTGAAAGCACAAAAAAATGTTTTACAGAAGATATTTTTTTTATACAAGACCCACCATAACCTGCCAATACAAGGAAAATGAAACCACCACCACCATCATCATCATTATACTGCCCTATACCTTGGGGTCTCACAGAATAAATTCAAGATATAAAACCACAAAATACCTAATAAAAATAAAAACAGCAACTCAATACCGCCCCCCCCCAAAAAACCACATTTTAAAAGGGCATAGGATGTAAATAGGATTAACCAAAGGCCTGGTTAAAGAGGAACATTTTTGCCTGGTGCCTAAAGGTGTATAATGAAGGCGCCAGGCGAACTTCCCTGGGGAGAGCATTCCACAGATGGGGAGCCATTGCAGAAAAGGCCCTGTTCTCGTGTTGCCACCCTCTGGACCTCTCAAGGAGGAGGCACATGAAGGAGGACCTCAGAAGACGATCTCATGGTCTGGGTAGGTTCATACAGAAAGAGGTGGTCCTTTCCCCCACCATTATGTTAATGGAATACAGCTTCCATCAGTTCTAACCACTATAGCCATGATGGGATTTGTAGTCCACAAACCTCTGGTGGGGCCAAGTTGCTGCCACTTTGGGGAGTAAGGTATGTGGCCTCCCACTATCTCTGGAGCCTCTTTGTTTGAATGCAAAGACTCATCCTGGGAACACGTGAAAGAATAACACAGTCTATGGGGCATCTGGGAGTGCAGAGGTGACATCTTTCATCATTTAGTAATCACATCCTGCCCACTTCATCCATCCTTTTATAAATGTATAGGTAAAGTTAATGCAGGAAAATACCACCCTAGGAAAAAATGCTTTGAGAACTCTATGATCTTATCAGCCATTCTAAGAACAGTTGGCCAGGGGTGGGAAATCTGTGCCTCTCAGATTACAGCTCCCATCAGCCCCAAACGGCAGAGCCCATGGTATGGGATGATGGGAGTTGTAGTCCAGCTATAAAAGTAAAGGTAAAGGACCCCTGGACGGTTAAGTCCAGTCAAAGGCGACTATGGGGTTGCAGTGCTCATCTTGCTTTCAGGCCGAAGGAACCAGCATTTGTCCACAGACAGCTTTCCAGGTTATGTGGCCAGCATGACTAAACCGGTTCTGGTGCAACAGAACACCGTGACGGAAACCAGAGTGCTTGCAAATGCCACTTACCTTCCCGCCACAGCAGTACCTATTTATCTACTTGCACTGGCATACTTTCAAACTACTAGGTTGGCAGCAGCTGGGACAGAGCAACAGGAGTTCACCCCGTTGCAGGGATTCGAACTGCTGACCTTCCGATCGGCAGACCCAAAAGGCTCAGTGGTTTAGACCACAGTGCCACATGCATCCCTAGTCCAGCTATATGGGGCAGGGGAGCACCATGTTGCCTAACCCCCTGATGCAAGGTAAGGGATTGGGCTTCCTAACCAGAAGCATCTGCAAGTCGCATGTCACTTACCCGGGAATGGCACTGGAACCCAAAGTAGACCACCACAATGGTGGGCAGGAGCACGATGGCAAAGATGGCGGCCATCAAGAGGAAGTTCAAGAGGAAGGCCAAAGAGTTCATTGATGCCACCAGGCATGTCCAGGCCCAACAGCCACAGGTGCTACGGCGCTCCATGGGCAGCAGTTGATCATCCATGTTGTAAGGCGGAAGTCCCTTGATCATCCGCGATGTGTCAGACAGGCTGTCCATGTCATAGTCATCCATCTCCTGATCAGACATTTTTGAAGGGATCAAACAGGGCTTCCAGCCACCGAAAAATCTCTCTTTTAAAAAAAAACTCCCCCTGCTCTTGTCTGCCCTGGAACGCCTTCGGAACAGAGAAAGTTGTTGCTAATGTAGGCTTCTCAAAAGTATCTGTGTAGGCTTCTTTGCAGGATCTGGCTGACTTCTGCTGGATTTGATGGGCTTTGATCCAGCAGTGCTGCACTTCTACACAATAGGCCAACACCAAGCATTAAATGGAATGGGGTGAAGAAGACCTACCAAGAGTCCTGGTTGACGTTTCCAATGTCTGGTTGTCCCCCAACCTCCTTCCCACAGAAGTTGATCTTCGCCCTGGGCTTTGTCCAGATCTTCTGTTCCAGCAGAGATGCTCTAGCTGGAAGTTTGGGGAGAGAAGCCACACACTTGAACGTGGGTTGTTGCAGGCATGCTTTCCTCTGGGATGTCTCGTTCTACAGGAGTCCCTGCCCTGTTCTGGGACAACCCATGATGCTCAAATCACCTTCCGCACAGCCTCTTGAGAAGGAGCGATCTAGCAGTCACCTTTGCGAGAATCAATCTTTGGACTTTGAATCATTCCTCCTCCTCTCTCTCTCTCCTGCAGTTTTGGAAGGCAGAATTTCTCTCTGCCAAAGTTTTTTCTTTCTTTCCAAAATCCCCCAGAAACATCAGCAGACCAGATTCTTTGCTTTGTTCAAGGATCCCAGCGATGCACAGCAGTGAGCGCAGAAGGACAGATCCTGAGTTTAATGGGAGGGTGCTGCATCTCCCTGGCTTTTAGTCTACATCAGATGCTTCCTCGCTGTTAGCCGGCTCCGATCGCTGTGCAGTGCTTCAGGGTTTGCAGGCAGTTTCATTGACTCTCTCGCTCTCCCCCGACATTAGCCAATCATTGGCAAGAGCTGCTCCTCAACCCCCCCTCCCCTCCCCTATCAGCACCACTTACTAAACACAGTGCCATCAAACCAGGCCATTATGAACTCAAGCATACATATTGCAGAAAGAAAATAAATAGACCAGCATTTCATTTTCATTTCACTTTTAATTTGCACGCTTCCTTTCCATGTTGCTGTACACAAGGCAGCGTGCGGGCCGTTGAAGCCGCAAAATATACAAAGGTCACACGTCTGATAACAATCCAATCCAAAGCAAATAAGTCACATGACTTAAAAATAAACGCACATCAAATAAAGCAACATTCAACAATTCATTTCAAATATAATATTGCGCAAGAACATTAACTCTCAAAATACCAGCAAATAAGAAACAGAAATTCACCCTCAACGATTACAACAATTACTAGACTGTAATCAATGAAAACAACAACAAAATCACAAGACCTAAAAGAGCACAGCACATAAAAGATCATGTAAAAAAATTGAGCTGAGCAACCAAGTCACACAGCTTATAAAATTACAACATGCGCTTGCATAACTGGTCAGTTATGTTTGCCTTAACACCAGCTTGCCTTAACAGTAAGAATAATCCAACAATCCAAATTTAAACTATTATTACTACTACTATTATTACTGTTAGAATTTATTTGCTGCCTTTCATGTCAAGAAGAAATGTCACAGCAGTTCACAAACAAATAAAAGCCAACTAACAAGGGTAAAATCAGTTCTGAAAATACAGCTACCCGTAAATAAAATATCTAGTAAAATAAACTACTTTACAACTTCCATAATTAAAACCTGTCCATTAAAAAACAGTGTAACAGTTAACAGACAAAGTAGGAGACAGAATAGTGGAATGGTTGAGCTGGGAGGGACCCAAATCGAGTTCAACTCCCTGCAGTGCAGGAATCACAGCTAAAGATTCAAGCCAGGAGAGAAGGAAATAAGCAGGCGTGTCTTTAAGGGCCGGTGGAATGCCAATACTGATGAGGCTTTTTCCATTTCAGCTGGGAGGGCATTCCACAGCAATGGTGCCGCCAATGAAAGAGTTACCAAGTCATCATCAGGCTGTGGCAAAACGAACTGAGTGCCAGGTGGGTGTCCAAATAGATATCCAAATGTAATTGATTATAAGATAGAATTGAGTGTTTTTGCCTGGCTGGAATGTGTCCTTGAACTCTGATAATAATTCTGGCTTGACTGGGTTGGAGGAGGAGGGAGAACACAGGGACATAGGAAGCTGTAGTGGAAATGCGGAAGACAATTGTATTTCGAGGAGTTAGGGGGCATGTCCCTTTCCCTTTAACATCCCCAGTTTGAGGGCTGCTGGATTCTTGTGTTTCACACACCTGTGGGGAGTTTCCTTGCTTCTTCTGTGCTGCAAGTGCCGGATGGATGCCCAGCTGCAGGTAGTGGGAGACTCTCAGCCGCTCTGTATTAATTCCATCTCAGGGTCCTGGGCTAATCATGAGTAATGTCAGGTGCACTTGATTACACCAAGGCAGGCTATAAAAGCCATAGGTGGGAGGGGTCTGGGGAGCTTTAAGATTTACTGCATGTACAGTACTTAAAGAAAACGTCATGAAAATGTTTTACAGATGGTACATTACACCGGTAAAATTATCAAAAATGTATAAGATGTGTAACAAATGTTGGAAATGTAAAGAAAAAGAAGGTACGTTTTATCATATGTGGTGGGAATGTAAGAAAGTGAAGGGCTTCTGGGAGATGATCTATAATGAAATGAAAAAGATGTTAAAATATACATTTGTAAAGAAACCAGAGACCTTTCTTTTAGGAATTACAGGGAATGAAATTAGAAGAAAAGACTGTAAACTCTTTCAATATGCAGCCACAGCAGCAAGAATCCTACTGGCCCAAAAATGGAAACAAGAGGAAATACCGACAATAGAAGAATGGAGACTGAAGCTGACTGACTATACAAAATTGGACAGATTAACCGGGAAAATTAGATATCTTCAAGACCAAAAGTTCGTCGAGGACTGGGGAAAATTTGTTGAATATCTGAAAAGAACATGTGATGTGCAAACAATACTGGTGGGATTTCAAGAAGCACTGTGAAAGCAGAGATATATTGTTAAAAAGAAATAGGAGTGGAAGGGAAGTTTAATGGCAATATAAGCAGAGGAATGTGTAAACTGAGAAGTAATTATGGATGATTGTCAGAGAAGCCGAAGGAAGTCTAAAAAGAATCAAATTTGTGAAAATTTGTGAAAATTTGACAGAATTGTATATTTGTGTTGGAAAATAATAAAAATTATTTATATAAAAAAAGGAGAGCTTCTACCCAGATCAAAGGACCTGATGCTGGGAGACTGGCGGTCAGGGTCTTTCTCTTGCTGGTCTACTTGGGGCTCCGGGCAGCTGAAAGGGAGATTGGGTAGCCTCTGTCAGGTATGTTTTATTTTATGCTTTGCATGCCTGCTGTTTATTTGTTAATAAAACTGTTTTGGTTCCCCTTCCACCTCCTCATTCCTTTTGTCCTGACATCCTTGGAAAGAACTGCTGTATTTGGCAGCACAGAAGCTGTCTGTGATGGCCTGGGAATCGGATTCAGTGGTTGAACCTGAGGAATCCCAGCCTGCACAGGAGTCCCCACCTCCAGGACCAGCTGAGCCAGGGCTGGGGCTTGAGCCTGAAGGGTCCTCACCTGTGCCGGATCCTCAGGAGCAGACACCAGCTGAATGTACTCTGGCTCCTGAGGTGATGGAGGACCCATTGCCTGCAGGTGCTCCACTCTCAGCCCCGTCAGAGGAAGACGAGGTTGCCTCTGGGTCCAGTAACCCTCCAGCCTCTCCTGAGCTGCAGAGGCTCAGGGCAGAGAGGTGGAGGGAACTAAGTTCCCGCAGGAGGAGTGCTCTCCAGGCCAGGAGAGGCGAGTCACCTGTGGACCGGGGCCGCCCTATGCCTCAGAGGAGATAAAAGCCAGCCAGGCCCAGTCCCCAGTTGCGGGAGCAACATTGCTGGTAACCTGTTTCTGCCGGCACCCTGTCCTGCTCTTCTGCCAGAGTTCCTGACCACACCCGACTCCTTGCCTTGGACCCCGCTTCAGCATTGACAGACAGCCTCCATACCACACCCTTGGACTGGACTCAGACCATGCCGCACGGTAACCCCCCGGGACCAGCACACTGTCCAACTAGCTTGGCATTCTCCGCACTGACTGGCAGCGGTCCACCATGGTTTCAGGCAAGGGACATTTCCAGTCCTGCCCAGAGATTTTTGGGGATTGAGCCTGGGACCTTCTGCATGCAAAACAGGTCCCCTGCCATGCAAGTATGGCCCTCCTCAAAGGAAAATAGGAAGGTGCCTTCTCCAGGCTCAGACTGTTAGTCCACCTAGCTCCATAGTGCCTGCACTGACTGGCAGCAGCTCTCCAGGGTTTCAGACCAGAGGTCTTCTGCACTCCTAACTAGAGAGTGAACCTGGAAACCTTCTGCATGCAAAGCAGGTGCTCTGATAGGGAACTATTGCCATGTGTGAGTGCATGCAGAAAGCAGCATAGTGTACAAAACAAAACAAGGATGTCGAGCTGACAATGGGGTGAAGAAAATGCATCCAGGGAATGGGGTGCTAATGGAGTCTTGGATCCCACCATGCCTGCAGAATCTCGCTCCATTTTTTGCCTTTGCATCTCAATGTTGTTTCCCCTCCAGCATCAAGTTATGGCGGTGGAGATTGCCAAGTTTTGCGGGTGGGAATGCAGCTTGCAAACCTGCCAGGAGGCACCTTTAGAGGAGAGAGCAAAAATACGCTTTTTCTGGGAGCGTGGGAAGTGTTCCTGCCAGACTTGTGTGAAGAGAACAAGAAAATATATGGAGGGACTTTCATGGTCCCTCTGAGGATGGCTGCACAGATGATCCTGATCAGTAGCAGTGGGACAGTATAGATTTGGAACAGCGGTTCGCAGAGGGACATAGTTCAGAAGGCAGAAGCTGGGAAGAACTGGACGGGGAACAGCTAGGAGGAGGAGAACCAGAAGAGACTCTGGTTCATTGGAAAGTGTCCAGCCGATCAGTCCAAGGTCATGGAGATTAGATAAGGCAGCTGCACAGAAGGCACAGTGGTTGCAAGATCAAGTTGCAAGACAAGAAAGAGGCGAGGGTGAATCGGGGGGGGGAGTGGGTGAAAACCTTAATTGGGAGCACCTTTACTCTGAGAATGGACTCTTTGTTCTTTCGCTGTGATCATTAAAATCTCTTTAAGTGGTAAGAGACTATTTTTCCTTTGTTCTGCTTATCCACGGCCAAAGGGAGGGAGGACGCTGTTTCCCTGAAGCTTGGCACTCTTTGAGGTGCAAACCGTGCTTCCCATTAAGACACCATGTCACCTTGCTTGCAGGACCAAGGGCTGAGCCAGAGTCAGGATCGAGCTCAGTAATCGAGCTCTGTGTTGTCTACACTGGCCAGCAACAACTCTCCAAGATTTCAAGCAGGGACCTTCTGCCTGAAGATTGAGCCTGAGACCTTCTGTATGTACAACAAATGCTCCACCACTGGACTACGGGTCAGGTCTGGCAAGGATGGAGCTCACAGGTGTACAACTCATGGTCGGTCTTTGAAGCCAAGGCTTCCAAAACCTTCAGGTGACATCACCACCCACTTTTCGTCTGACAGACGGCCTCCTGGTTTTCCAAACTGTTAGAAGCAGAATGCAGCAAGGCAGTCCTGTAGTGCAATGGGTCTGTACATCTGGTTGTGAACAAGAAGGTTGGTGGTTCAAGGTGGGCAGGGTTCCTGCATTGTAGGGGTTGGACTAGATGACCCTTGGTGTCCCTTCCAACTCTATGATCTATGGGGTGAACAGGTTGCCAGACCTCCAAGGGAAATTTTTCAAGTGAGTTTTCTCCACAGCTGCTGTGTTTAATATAGTCCAGAATGACAGAATAAACCCCATATGGCACCCTTAGTGTGATAAACAGGAAATAGACCGCACAAAATGTTCCTTCGGGATACACTTGTTCTCTGTCGCCCAAATTTGAGGATTAAAGTGTTTGTTTGTGCATGTGTGTGTGTGTGTGTGGCTTTCATCTCCAGGGGATGGCTGCATTGTTCACTCTGCCATAATCCCAAATGAGCAAAGGAATCATAGGACTAGAGTGGAATATGAGGTCCCAACCAAAGAAGAATGGCAACTTAAACTGATTGGAATATGCGCAGCTTGCAGATCTAACATACAGAATAAGAGAACATGAAAAACATTCGTTTGAAGAAGATTGGAAAATGTTTGTTGAATATATGGGGGGAAATTGTGTATACTGGAAAATGTTGTCGGCATTAAAATAATGCGTCTCCATCCCCACCGTTCAGCCCAGACACTGAGGTCCAGATCCGAGGACCTTCTGGCGGTTTCCTCAGTGCGAGAAGTGAGGTTACAGGGAACCAGGCAGAGGGCCTTCTCGGTAGTGGCGCCCGTCCTGTGCCCTCCCATCAGATGTCAAGGAAATAAACAACTACCTGACTTTTAGAAGACATCTGAAGGCAGCCCTGTTTAGGGAAGTTTTTAATGTTTAATGCTGTATTGTGTTTTTAATATTCTGTTGGGAGCAACCCAGAGTGGCTGGGGAAACCCAGCCAGATGGCCGGGGTATAAATTATTATTATTATTATTATTATTATTATTATTATTATTATTATTATTATTTATTTCAACAGTGTAAATAAGTTTTATAGATGTAATAATGGAATACTGAATGGTTTAGATTATATAAAATATGCAGAAATTTATACTATGTAAATTGAACGATGGAAAGAGAATAATAATAATAAAAGTAATAATAATAATAATAATAATTTATTATTTATACCCCACCCATCTGGCTGGGCTTCCCCAGCCACTCTGGGTGGCTTCCAACAAAATATTAAAATACCGTAATACATCAAACATTAAAAGCTCCCCTAAACATGGCTGCCTGCATGGAAGTCATAGATATTTTAAGGTTGTATAAATGAATATTCTAAATTGTAAAATAGAATATATATATCCTTGTCTTCTTGTGATGTCACAGCAGCTCAGCCAGTCACTGCCCAAGACTTTGCCACCACCCATATTTCTTAAAGTCATCACGCTTTCTAATTCCCTTCTTCTCCCAGACAATCCCAAACACAGACTTGTTTGCTCTCAAGCCTTCCTTTCTCACCTCCTACACTCAAAGTATGTGATGCTGGCATTCTTTTCTTTTTTTTTAAAGTTGTCAGCGGCCAGATCTAATTTTATTTTCACTATTCTATTTTTTCACACAGAGAGAGAGAGCAGCTGTGACTTGGAAGAGGATGATTTAAGTGAGAAGGTGAGCTTAAAAATAACAGCAATCCCATACCAAGCAAACCTAAAGCTGTTGAAGGGAAGTGGCAAAGATGAGCTCTTTAAGGTCACCATGTTCCCAGGAAATTATCTCATCCTGTATTAAACATTGTTGTCCAGCCTTTTCAAACCCAGTGCCCTCCGTACTATTTATTGTGTTTTATGTATTGCATTGGGGTGCGGGTGGCGCTGTTAAACCACAGAGCCTAGAACTTGCCGATCAGAAGGTCGGCGGTTCGAATCCCCGCGACGGGGTGAGCTCCCGTTGCTCGGTCCCTGCTCCTGCCAACCTAGAAGTACAAAAGCATGTCAAAGTGCAAGTAGATAAATAGGTACCACTCTGGCAGGAAGGTAAACGGCATTTCCGTGCGCTGCTCTGGTTCGCCAGAAGCGGCTTAGTCATGCTGGCCACATGACCCGGAAGCTGTACGCCAGCTCCCTCGGCCAATAAAGCGAGATGAGCGCCGCAACCCCAGAGTCGGCCACGACTGGACCTAATGGTCAGGGGTCCCTTTACCTTTATGTATTGCATTTATAACTCACATTTTTCTTCAGGGAGCAAAAGGTGGGGTACAGGGTGCTCCCCTTCATCCTTTAATCCTCACAACGAGCCTGTGAGGTAGGCCAGGCTAAGAGTCAGTGACTGGCCCAAAGTGAGCTTCATGGCTGAGTGAGGTTTTTGAACCCTGGTCTCCTGGGTCCTAGTCTGACCCTCTAACCGCCACACCAGCTAGGAATGGATGAATATCTTACGTCCAAATGCACCCCTCTTGTGCACAGATCTGAGATTTTTATTTATTTTATTTATTTTGAGTTTCACAAGAAAAATTGTGCAGATCTTCATATCCATTCCCCCTCATACGATATTACGGTTTTCCGGGAGGGGCAAACTCGCCATAATCTCTATATTCAGTAAAGAGCTAAACTTTGAGCAAGCTCATAAATTTCATAAAGTAAAAAGTTTGGTTAATTAAAAGCAAGCCAAGCACGGTTGCTGCCTTCAGTTTCGGATCACAAGCCCAGGCAGCTTCACACAGCTAGCTGCAGATAAGCCAAGCCCAGTGCCAGATTTATGTATAAGCTAAACAAGCTATAGCTTAGGGCCCCACTCTTTGGGGGGCCCCAAAAAAAATTAAAAGGGGGGAAACCTGATGTACATTTCCAAAATATAAGATAAAAACACAAATAAAATAAAACCTACCTACAGCAACAGTGTTTTGTGTTGTGTAGGCTCCTATGATGTAAGTAATGGCCCCCGCCTGCTAGCCTGCTCCCTAAAATATCGCTGGTTTGCTCATTTCTGTATATAGGGTGCCTACATTCTGCATGTGCAAATGGCTTTAGATACCTTTTAGGTCCATCAATTACCATATAACATATATTCAACACAAAAAAACAGGGACAATTTGTTGTTGACAATGGGGACTTGGCAGACAGTGGTTGTCAGGGTGATGGGGTGTGTGAGGGAGGTGTGCTGGGAATAAGAAGGGGGATAACAAAGAGAGAGCCATCTTCTAGCAGGCTGGACTCCAGGGCTGCACTGCCGTGGGGAACAAATACCTCTTGAGATGACCATGCTGTAAGATCTGTATTCTCTTCATCTAGATACAGTTGTAAAAATGTGAATAAATCATATTTCTTAGCTGAAGGCAGCCCTGTTTAGGGAAGAATTTAATGTCTGATGTATTAATGTACAGTACTTAATGTATTGATGTAAAGGGACCCCTGACCATTAGGTCCAGTCGTGGCCGACTCTGGGCTTGCGGTGCTCATCTTGCTTTACTGGTTGAGGGAGCCGGCGTACAGCTTCTGGGTCATGTGACCAGCATGACTAAGCCGCTTCTGGTGAACCAGAGCAGCGCACGGAAACGCTGTTTACCTTCCCGCCAGAGCAGTACCTATTTATCTACTTGCACTTTGATGTGCTTTCGAACAGCTGGGTTGGCAGGAAACTGCTAGGTTGGCAGGAGTTTGATGTATTACGGTATGTTAATTTTTTGTTGGAAGCCGCCCAGAGTGGCTGGGGAAGCCCAGCCAGATGGGCGGGGTATAAATAAATTATCATTATTATTATTATTAGCTACAGCAATTTTCAATGCAGATCCTGGGTGAGCGTCTGGAAATCTCCTGGAATCTTGCTGCAACTCGGCAGAGAGTGGAGGGTTGGCATGCTACCTTTGTGACAATCTGCCCTGTTTTCCATTTCCCCAAAGCTATTTGGACCCTAGTAGAAGGCATTCTTACGCCCCGTTTGCCCTCAGATGTATTTTCTGTATGCACTTTGCACGAATGTACATGTCTTTGTACACATCCTTTGGTTTCAGAAAAGCATTGCAAAATTCAGAGGATGCTTTATGACTGACCAGAAGGTTTCCTTGAACTCTGAGGAGTGCAGGTTGCCTGCCTGGGTGGAGAATAGAGAAGGTATGTTGTGAGTACAGTGGTACCTCGGGTTACAGACGCTTCAGGTTACAGACTCCGCTAACCCAGAAATATTACCTCAGGTTAAGAACCTTGCTTCAGGATGAGAATAAAAATTGTGTGGCAGAGGCGTGGTGGAGGCGGGAGGCCCCATTAGCTAAAGTGGTACCTCAGGTTAAGAACGGACCTCCAGAATGAATTAACTTCTTAACCTGAGGTACCACTGTATTTCTAGAAACTAGTCTACTGTACAAAAGTCAAACTTGCCTGTGTTCCTCTGCCCCCACAAAACGTTGCCCACAAAAGGAGCGTAGTCTTGGGGCTGGAAAAAGTTTCCCTGTCTCTGTGCTAGACTAAAAGACCTGTTATTGCCTCCCACGCCAGCCTGATATTGATTTTCACCCAGCCTGAGCAATACCCATCTTGGACAGATCAGATATGATGGCAGGGATTCGACCTCGGCTCTGCACTTTCGTTCTTGAAGGTGAAATGTAACGTTGACATGATTCACCTCAGAGTTCCTTCTTCCTCTCCCGTGAAATATAGGTTTGTGGGTTTTTTTTCTAAAAGCAGGGGGAGAGGTGGAATATAAAATTCATGGCAACGCATGTTGTCAAACGGCGGTTGTCAACAGCAGCTGCTATTGCAAGAAGATTGATGCCACCGCTTCCCGGAGCTTATCCTGGTCTCATTGCGTGACTGGAATCCATAGAGTGCCTAGGCCATGACAGCCTAGGCCAGAGGGGGAAGTGGCTGCATAATAATGTAGGAAGGGTCAGGTGGACCAGGCCAGTGGCCCAAATGGTCCAGCATCCCGTTCTCACAGTGGCCAACCAGATCCCTGAGGGAAACTCAGAAGCAGGACTTGAGTTCGAAAGCAACATTGCCGTACCAACGAAAGAAGAGTGGCAGATGATGGACTTTGCAGAACTGGCGAAGCTGACAGGAAAAATCCGAAACCAGAGTGATCAAGTATTCCAAAAGCACTGGAGTAAATTTATACGATATCTGAAAGATTATCATAAGCCATCACTAGCAGGGTTAGCTTGTAATGAGAAGTTTTCTACCTTTCTATGTTTGTTTGTTTTTAGGGACACGGGTGGCGCTGTGGGTTAAACCACAGAGCCTGAGACTTGCCAATCAGAAGGTCGGTGGTTCGAATCCCCGCCACAGGGCGAGCTCCCGTTGCTCAGTCCCTGCTCCTGCCAACCTAGCAGTTCGAAGGCATGTCAAAGTGCAAGTAGATAAATAGGTACTGCTCCGGCGGGAAGGTAAATGGTGTTTCCGTGCACTGCTCTGGTTCGCCAGAAGCGGCTTAGTCATGCTGGCCACATGACCCGGAAGCTGTACGCCGGCTCCCTCGGCCAATAAAGCGAGATGAGCGCCACAACCTCAGAGTCGGCCATGACTGCACCTAATGGTCAGGGGTCCCTTTACCTATTTCTGTTTTTTTTTTTAATTTTGAGCTATTTTGTAATGAGTGTAATTAGAATTGCAAAATGTACAAAATGCAATGATATAAAGTGTCATGAGCCCATTTAAAAAAAAAAATTAAACACACATTTTTGCCATTTTGTCACCCCCTCAGTGATGATACCCAGGGCGGCCTACACCCACCGCACCCCCCTTCCTACGCCACTGACTCTCCCCACTTGTGATTCCCAGCAATTCAGAGACAAACCACCTCTGACATTTGAAGGAGAACCTAGGCATTGTGGCTAGTAGCCATGGATAACCTTATTCTCCATGATAGTTTACAATTCATTTATGGTTTATATGGGAAAGGGGCTTTTCCTTCAAGCCATGGGGTGAAGATAGGGGGCAACCGGCTTCTCTGAGGGGCAGGGGCCTTTACCCACCCTGGCCCCCCATGGCACCACCTCTGTGTGATGAAGGCTCTTTGCCGGAATACAAATAAAAGAAAGGACATTTCAGAGCCGAATGTTCAGGAGGGAAGAAAAACGAGCTACCAGCTTGTGTAATAAAGACTTTCATTCCCTTAGGTGGCTTTCGAAAAAGGATAAGCGGTAATGAACCTTATCTAGTGTTTAGACAGAGAGCGATCCCCCAACCCTCTGCTCTGAATCAATTTTGCTCAGCCAGCCCCCACCTCCCTGGCTTGGAATGGCAGCTGACAGCTGTGGAAGGCAAACGTATAAGTCAATTATATTTTATAGTGCTGTATAAATCACTCTTCTGGTATACCCATCCCTCCCACCCAGGACACCTAGACTCAAATTGCCATGTTGCAGCCTAGTTTAGATGCAGCCTAAGACTCTTAATCTCACAGTCGTGGGTTCGAGTCCAACGTTGGACAAAAGATTCCTGTGTTGCAGGGGGTTGAACTAGATGACCCTTGTGTTCCCTGCCAACTCTACGATTCTATAATACTGCTTTAAATGTAATATGCAGATAGGGTCAGAGCTGATGCCCTGGGAGGCGAATTCATTTTTTTTTTTAATAAGATATTTATTAAGATTTTATAAACAGAAAATAGTTACAGAATAAAAAAGAAAAAAATAAGAAATAGAAAAAATACAAGAATACAAATGAAAGATACAAAATACATAAAAAATAAATGATAAGTAAAAAAACACAATTAAAAACAAATCAATCTTTTCATGTCTTAGGTTTCATTAACTTATTTTCCTGACCTCCTCACGCCTCCCTTTTTTGTATTCCAGTTCACATGGTTAATTCAGCAAATCCTTACCCTCTTTGTTTTTATCTTAATTTTATATCTTAACATATTAAGCTTCATGTTTTCATCTAATTATCAGTTATCAATCCATTTTTACATATTCTTTTAACTTTGTTGCTAAAGCCTCTCATTTCAATCCTACATCATTTTAACATTAATTTTACAGTGTTTCTGCAGATAGTCTTTAAATTTCTTCCAGTCTTCTTCCACCAACTCTTCTCCCTGGTCGGCGAATTCAACCCCTTTTGAGTCGACTGGGTGAATGAGTTCCTAGTGGAACCCTGTGTTATAAGAATTTTAAGGTCTCAAATGTAGAATAAATATTCATGAATGCACACATATCTAAGTATATGAACCATGTGTCTGAAATAGAACAGGAGAGCAATCCTGAAGCCATTTTGACTCTCCCAGTGACCTCAAATATTCCTCTGCAGATAGGGAGGCAAATGGGGAAAGCCTTCCCAATGTCATTTGCTTGCAAATTCTGTCTTAAGGGTGTATTTGTGTATAAATAGTGTGAACCTGTGACCTGAATTCAGGAACTAAAACATTAACCATCACAAAAGAATGGCCAGGCTGCCCAGGTAATGCGATCAGTGACCATTATCAGGTATCCTGGCAGACAGGATTTCTGCTGTAGACCGCCTCCTTCTGTGATGTATGGATGATGTTGGGGTGGTCTTGGGCTACAGGGTGGGCAATTTCAAAGGTCTATATAAGGGCTTGCACACCATTGTTCTGGGTTCTCTCCTCCCTCCTGCATGTGGTGAGTGAGGACCCTGTTGCAACAGTTCCTTAAATAAAGATCAGGCTTACTAGCCGCTTTGCTTCTCAATATACTCTGGTTAGCCTCTGTTATTTTCTCCTACCAATAGGGAACCCACTTAAGGACTCTATACAAGCTCCAGAATTACCCCATAAGGGAAAGGGAGCAGTTTTTCTTCTAGCACCTACCTAGTAATCAGTGGCGTGGCGTGGGGGGTGCAGGGGGGGCCGGCCGCAACGGGCGCAACATCTGGGGGTTAGGGTTAGGGGGCGCAAATCCACAGGTTAGGGGGCGCAAATCCACGGGTTAGGGGGCGCAAATTACTTGCCTTGCCCCGGGTGCTTACAACCCACGCTACGCCACTGCTAGTAATGTGGTAGCTGCACCACTAGACCGGATCTCATGTAGGCAGAGAGATAATATTAACAGCCCAGCTTCCCCCTCTTTCATACCTGACACCTCCCACCCGCAGCAACACTGATGCACCTCGGAGGGAAGACAGATCATTTAATTACCTTCCCAGCTGCCTTTTAGCATTGCAAATGAGGCTGGGAGAGTTGTAAACAGCAGTGAGTTTGCCTTCCCTTGAAAACTTAACCGGATTCTTGGCTGACAAGGGTAATCATTAATGTAGATTAGCGGAATACATTCAAAGGCCGATAAGATCCATCTCTCCGTGAGCATTCCCAGAAGCAAGTTTTATACAGATGGGTTGGGTCTGTTTTGAGCTTCTTTTCCACGGGTCCTTCGTAAGGTGTTGGAACAGTGCCAACCTTAATAGGGGTGAGACTGGAAAGGAAAATTTGGCATGGGTCAGCCTTTCGAGTGGATGTTGCACCGGTGGTATAACTAGGGGCAAGGCGGTTTCTTGCAGGTAATGTGGGTCTCTTAGACATCAAGGGGCATTTTAACACTTTCTTCCCCCGGCTGCAATTCTAAATAAGATCTCTCCTCTGAAGCTGGTTCCATGCACTGGGAGAAAAGAACCACCCACTCCAGAGGCATAGCTCAAGAAGAGAGATTTTCCTCTGAGCTCTGTGAGTGCTGCTTTCTCCCAATTGAAGTGCAGAGTGTTTGGGGACCGGGACATTCGCATGGAAACCAAAAAATGCTTGTTTACAAAACTATTGTATTACCAACCTTACTGTATGCTTGTGAAACATGGACCACTTAAATCTCCATCTCGAACTCCTCAAAAGAATCCAGCAAGGGTGCCTCTGAAAATTTTTATACATCACTTGGGAAGTTGTTGTTGTTGTTTAGTCGTTTAGTCGTGTCCGACTCTTCGTGACCCCATGGACCAGAGCACGCCAGGCACTCCTGTCTTCCGCTGCCTCCCACAGTTTGGTCAAACTCATGCTGGTAGCTTCGAGAACACTTTCCAACAATCTCGTCCTCTGTCGTCCTCTTCTCCCTGTGCCTGCCATCTTTCCCAACATAAGGGTCTTTTCCAGGGAGTCTTCTCTTCTCATGAGGTGGCCAAAGTATTGGAGCCTCAGCTTCAGGATTTGTCCTTCCAGTGAGCACTCAGGGCTGATTTCCTTAAGAATGGATAGGTTTGATCTTCTTGCGGTCCATGGGACTCTCAAGAGTCTCCTCCAGCACCATAATTCACTTGGGAAGACAGGTGAACTAATAGCAGTTTACTGGAAGAAGCAAATATCCTACATGAACCTGTCTAATCCTCTTCTAAAGCAATCTCAGTTGATGGTCATCATCACTGAGATTCCCAACAGCAGCTCACTTAAATAAAAAATAAATAAGCTATTGATGTATATGTGGATCTTACTGATTGCTTTTGCTCACTTATAAAGTCATTTATATGCAGCCTTTCAGCCATAAAAGCAGCCCTCAAAGTGTATCACAATATAAAAAAAACCAACACATTAAAATGCAATAAAAACCAGTTCTAAATACAATAAAATCAGGAACAGGTGAAGGGAGTCACAGCATAATGAAGAGCAGAGAAAGAGCTTCGAACCAGACCAAAGCCGGGAGAAATTAAAGACTCCTGACAGCTCATCTAAAGCTTAACCAGGTTATCTAAATCTTGAAAAGAAAAGGATTACGAGTTCTGCTGCTGTCGTTAAACAAAACATGATGCGCCCTTGAGTGTCACTCCCACGCATGACATCTCTGAGGCTTATTGTTGGGGGTCGTATCCAGTTAAGTTGTTGAAATGCATGAACCTCGGTTAGTCCTGTCTGTTATCTTCAATGTGTCTACTCTGACCGGGCTGCAACTCTGAGATCCTGAATTAGGTGCACATATTTTATATATCACTCAGTTGGTTAGAGCGTGGTGCTGGTAACGCCAAGGTTGCAGGTCTGATCCCTATTCCTGCATTGCAGGGCGTCAGACCAGATGATCCTCAGGGTCTCTTCCAAGTCCACAATTCTATGGTTCTGTATATGCACCTGCCAACTGTGGGTAACTCTTCGTGCAACTTGATGGTGGGCTCTGATGCACATGTTTATTCCATAATAAATGTGCTGGTCTTTCTAGTGCTGCAAGACCATCTTCACCACAATAGGCCAACACCGCCAACCCATATAGAAACTGGGTTTTGCTCTTAAGCGACTCCTGCTCACTTGTACTCAGAGCACCATCTTGTGGGCAACCGGAGAAATGGTCCTTATTTTTACAACAAGGGCATGGTGATGATTCAGACGCCATTCACACTATACACTTAAAGCTCTATTGTGTCACACTCTGTGTGTGTATGTGTGTGTGTGTAATTTTTATTAAATTTTCTGTTTTACAATTTTGAATACTCATTTAAACATCCTTAAAATATCAATAACTTCCCTTCTTCTCTTTCCATGTTTCATTTTGCATACCCCAAATCCCTGCATATTTTACACAAGTGAAACCATTCAGGATCCCATTATTACATCCATCGAAACTTATTTACACTGTTGAATTTATCTTAATGCTGCCAACGTTTTCAAACGTACAAAATTTCCCTCCAGGTATGCAATAAACATTTTCCAATCTTCTCCAAACGTATGTTCTTCTTGTTCTCTTATTCTATATGTTAGGTCTGCAAGCTGCGCATATTCCGTCAGATTACCGTATTTTTCGCTCTATAAGACGCACCAGACCACAAGACGCACCTACTTTTTGGAGGAGGAAAACAAGAACAAAAATAGTCTGAATCTTAGAAGCAACAACAGCAAGAGGGATCGCTGCTCAGTGAAAGCAGCAATCCCTCTTGCTGTTCTGGCTTCTGGGATAGCTGCGCAGCCTGCATTCGCTCCATAAGACGCACACACATTTACCCTTACTTTTTTAGGAGAGAAAAAGTGAGTTTTATAGAGCAAAAAATACGGTAAGTTGTCAATCTTCTTCAGTTGGGACCTCGCTCGTTTTCCATTTGGGGGCTAACAAAACACGGGCCGCAGTAAATAACCTTTTTTGACACCTGGGAATTTCTGTCTGAATTATCCCCAACAGAAAGAATCCTAAGAGCTGCTGCAGTTTGTTAACTCTGCTGAGAAGGGAGACTTACAGAGGGCTTCTTCTAGGTATCTGTGTCAGGCCCTGTCTGCATTATAGATTTAAAGTCGTATCATACCACTTCAAACCGTCATGGCTTCCCACTAAAAATCTGGGAAACGGTAGTTTGTTGACGGTGCTGAGGGTTTGTCTGTTAAACCGCTAACTACGAAACAACCCCCGTAGCCCAGACTTGACCTGCCAGGCAGAGCTGTCTTGTCACTCCCAGAAAAATCTGGGTGGGTGACCTGGGACCAGAGAGATGCCAACTTTAGCAGAACGAAACAAAACAACACCAGGAGATCTTGTTACAGACAGTCTGGCATGCTCCGACATGCCTCCTCGGTGAGGTTCTTCCTGTTGCGCAGCGACCTGCTATTCCTCACAGCACTTGATCTTCTCAGAGGGGTCGTGCTTCAGAGCTCGGGTGCAGGGATGCAATAGCAGGGATTTAAATCATAAACCTCTTTCCACTGGGGCCCAACAAGGTAACCTCTGGCATTCTGAGTACCTGTGCTCAGTTATTGCTGCTCTTGTTGTTGCCAACTTACCAGCAATCAGGTGGAACAAGTTGCTTGTGTGGTTGATTGCCTCAATTCCCATCTGCCCGACATCCTCCCCCAGTGGGATGAATATAGCAGCTTCAAGAGAGTCATTAAGACCAGGGAAATGGCTTGACGCCCCCTCCTCCTCAGTGCCCCTGCCCACACCAAAATCAGAAGGCAGAAACAGGTGCGGCGTGAAACTGGATTGCATCCTACACCATTAGCAAGTCAAAGCAGGACCTGCTACTCAGTGTTCCAGCACAGAGCCCATTGACAGGATACTCCATCCCGTTCCGCCTCTGTCCAGGTTTTCCAAAGAATCCACCAGCCTTCCACGGATGACGCTATAATTAATCCCTCTTGCTTCTGAACCAGTGAAGGATGGTCCATTAGGGCAAACAGGGCACTGCCCCACCAATCTTAGTCTGCCCACCCAGCCCCCTGCCAGCCTGCTTACTTACAGCTAGACTAGGGATAGCCTTGCAGATCCACAGTGTGTTTAAAGCACATCCAATGCACATTTCAAGCATCTCTCTCTCTCTCTCTCTCTTATAATCCTGGGAACTGTAGTTTGCTTACGGTGCTGGGAAATGCAGCACTGCGAGGGGGAAACTCACGGAAGCCCCATGTGGAATGCATTGCAGTAATCCGATCTGGAAGTTAGCAGAGAATGGAGTACAGTGGCCAAGCCATCTCTATCCGAAAAGCATGGGGAAGCGAGGCATCTCTAGTGACAGTGCTGATTCTGGGAGGAGCATCCCCAAGCTGCTCACCTGCACTTTCCAGGGGATGCAACACTATCCAGGGCAGGCCATCTCCCCACCTCCTGGGCACGAGAACTCAGTATACATAACACCTCTGTCTTTTCAGGATTCGGTTACAGTCAGGAACGTAAGAAGAGCCCATTCAAAATCAATTACTGCCTTTGATCACAGAGGTAGAGCATAGCCATCATGGTTATTAGTCTTCGTTAGCCCAGCTCTCCATGAATCTGTCCAGTCCTCTTTTATATCCATATAGCTTGGTGGCTTCCACTGCCTTCTGTGGAAGCGAGTTCCGTAGTTTAACATGAAGAAGTGGAACGCGGGTGACGCTGTGGTCTAAACCACTGAGCCTCTTGGGCCTGCCGATCAGAAGGTCGGCTGTTTGAATCCCCGCGACGGGGTGAGCTCCTGTTATCTGTCCCAGCACCTGCCAACCTAGCAGATCGAAAGCATGCTAGTGCAAGTAGATAAATAGGTACCACTGCGGTGGGAAGGTAAATGGTGTTTCCGTGCACTCTGGTTTCCGTCACAGTGTTCTGTTACACCAGAAGCAATTTAGTCATGCTGGCCTCATGACCCAGAAACTGTCTGTGTACAAACGTTGGCTCCCTCAGCCTGAAAGCAAGATGAGCGGCACAGCCCCATAGTCGCCTTTGACTGGACTTAACCATCCAGGGGTCCTTTGACCTTTACCTGAAGAAGTACCTTCTTTTAACTGTCCTGAACAGTCCAATATCCCGCTACACTGGATGTTCACACAGTTATGAGGAGAAGGATTTTTTTTTTTTAATGGGCCTCCATGTGAAAAAGGTCCCCCCCCCCCCCGATCTACAGTTTCAGAACTTCGACTTGGAAGAGCTCACAAATGTGCCCTGGGCAGGGAGCCAAGAAGTCTGTCAGGCCAATATCCTATTAACCATTAGCGGTCAGCCACCCCTCCCTCTTCTTAGAATCCATTTAGTCATTAAATAAACAGCTCTTGGTACACTCCAGTATGCACGGATCGTAACAAAACAAGGAGGCGAAGGGAGCTGGCTGGCTGGCTCTGCTTCTGAACGGGCTGGATATTAATGGGGGGCAAAGGCTTTCGGGGTTAAAATATGGTCTGGTAGCTGGTTTCCTTTCCATAGGAATGGTCCATTTGTGTGTTCAATCGAAGCTTTGCTTGCGCAAACAAATCTGAGAGTTGCTGCTCCGAGGACCCTCCAAGAAGCAGGAGAGACGACCTTGGGGCATGAGGACAGCCGAGTGTTGGGGAGCTAACAGCCGTGCGCGCCTCCTCGCACTCAGAACCCGCGGGATAAGGGGACCGCCCACGTTTTGTTCGGGAGCAACCTCAGAATAAATAAAAGAGCGCCAGTCAGCCGTGGAAGAGAAATGACTGGTAAGAAAAATATATTTCTCCCTCGCTCTCTCCATTAAGTGATAAATGTTCTCAAAAGGGAGGTGCAGTTCCTCCACTCTTGGCTGCTATGTGCAGAAACATGATACCCCCCTCCCACTCACTTTCTAGATCCAGTATGATGCCCTGGGATATCAGAAGATCACATGCTAGGCATGGGGCGGGGCCAAAGGCAGAAGTGGGTGGAGCAATGGATGTAAATTTTGCCCATCTACAAGAGGCTAATACTGTGGTGGTAATTTTGAGGTCTTAGCTCTATGGTAATGTTCGTAAGTGTACCAACCAAGCACGTACATAGATCAGGACAGGAAGATCGACCTGAAACCATTTTGATTCCCAAACTGACCAAATGTTTTCCCTGCAAGGAGGAAGGGGGGTCAGGGAGCCTTCCCGTTGCCTCAGGAATCGAGTAATCAGCATTTTAATGGGTGACAGACTATCAGGAAATCAGATAACCTGGCAGAATCAGATAACCTGGTAGACAGGAAAAACAACATTCAAATTTCTGTTTTAGACCACCTTTTCTGTGATGTAGGTATGATGTATCTGGGTGGTGGTCTTAGGTTACACCCCTTCTGTAATGTATGTATGATGTTTCTGGGGGTGGTCTTGATCTACAGGGTGGCAATTTCAAAAGTCTATATAAGGCCTTGCGCGCCATTGTTCTGGGTTCCTCTTCCTCCTGCATGTGAGGGGCGCACCCTGTTACAACAGATCAATAAAGATCAAGCTTACTAGCTGCTTTGCTTCTTAATATTCTCTGCTTGGCCTCTGTTATTTTCTCCTACCCATAGGGAACCTACGTAAGGACTCTAGATGGGCTCTTGGATACCCCATAAGGGGAAAAGGGCAGATTTTGTTTACAGTAATACCTGCACGCACTCACTCACCACCGCTCTCTGTCCCGCAGACAAGCAAGAATAACTATCAGAGCTCAAGGACACATCCTAGCTAGGAGGATGCAAAGCAAGGGCAGGGAGGGGTGTGGCCTTGGGAAAGGGGTGTGGCTTGAGGAGAGTTCCAGGGGCCAGAAAAAGAATCCTGGAGGGCCACCCTCCTGTATTAGGGCTACCAATTCAGCCAGAGACTAAGCTACACGGGGGAGTTGTTGCAGGACCCCCCCATCATTCAGTTTGTACAAACACGACACACACACACACTCACACACGACATACACGACGTTTCTGTTATAAATTCATAGTAAATCAACCATACATCGGATTTACACCGGTTCACTTTTATTTTACGCCATGATGGAAAGACTATCAAAGGGGGATGGTTTGATGCAGGACGGCCCTTAACCATACCAGCACATACACAGGAGCCCTACCCAGTTGGCATGACAACCTTGATGGTCCCAGACAGAAGACCATCAAGGTCACAAAGGACTTGCATATAGGAGTGGATTCAACATGGACTGGAACAAAGGACAATGATCAGATCTTCCCTCTGGGGGCAGGAAACTGCCAACTCCCCTTTGTCTCCTGGAAGTGACTCATGGGGAGGGGGAAAGGAGGAACCGGACAGGTGACAAGATACTCAGGTTACCTCCACAACTCCTCCCTCAACCCCTCCTTTCTGTGATGTGTCAATGATGTAGTCATGATGTAGTTCTAGGGGTGTAGTTTAGTAACTAATAAAAGTTTGGGGGCTCTTTTGTTTGGGGATTCCATTTTGCTTCACCTGGTGGCAGGTGGGAGTCCTGTCACGACAGTCTTCAATAAAGACTGGCTGCTGTTTTGCTCTGATATTCCTGGCTGGTGTCCTTGTTTTTTTGTCCAAGGGAGCCCTCGGATTTCTCCGTTAACAGAGTCAATAGGATCCTTCCTGGCCCTTCCTGGTCACTTTGCTCTGGCAACCAATTGCTCAAGTGCAAATTGGAAAGTTTTTCAGCACCTGAACGCCTAGTTTCAGCCTCACCAATGGCTGACATTTCCACAGCCCTCAGGTTTATACATTTCACCGATTTTACAATCATTTTGAAACTTCAAAATCTGACTTCCTTCCCCCTCTTTCTGCGGTTCCTTAAATTTATTTTTAATATCTTCTTAATTTTCTCATTTATTCATGCACTCTAAATATATACTCTTATAAAACTGCAGGTTATTACAATAATCCTGCCAATGTTCTTATCTGTTTATCTGGAAAGGATTTGCTTGGAAAGGATTTGCTGAAACAACTAGTTGAACTAGAATACAAAAAAGGGAGGTGTGAGGAGGTCAGGGAAACAAGTAAATGAAAGACAAGACATGGAAAGACAGATTTGTTTTTAATTGTTTTTATTTTTCTTTATTTTGTATTTTTGTTTCTTTCTTTTTTCTTTTTTCTTTTTTGTAACTTTTTTGAAACTTTAATAAATATTATTTTTTAAACAAAAATATCTGTTTACAATTTATCTGCAAATTTTCAATAAACAATTTCCATTCTTTTATAAAAAGTTTGTTCTTATTGCTTATTGCTGCTTCTTTCCATTTTTGGCCGAGCAACATTCTTGCCGCTGTAGTCGCATACATGAATAAGTTTATATACAGTTTAGGTCTATCCCTATAATTCCCAAAAGAAAAGCTTCTGGCGTTTTATTTTTACCAACGTTGTTTTAAACATCCTTTTCAATTCATTATATATCATATCCCAATAAGCTTTAACCTTCCTACAACATATGATAAAAAGAACCTTCTTTCTCTTTACATTTCCAACACTTGATTTATATTGACACATTTTTGCCAATTTACTTGGTGTTAGATCCCATCGATTTTCATATACAGTCCCATCATTTTCATATACAGTCGTAAAGGTAAAGGGACCCCTGACCATTAGGTCCAGTCATGGCCGACTCTGGGGTTGCAGTGCTCATCTCACTTTATTGGCCGAGGGAGCCGGCATACAGCTTCCGGGTCATGGCGAACCAGAACAGTGCATGGAAACACCATTTACCTTCCTGCCGGAGCGGTACCTATTTACAGTGGTGCCTCGGGTTAAGTACTTAATTTGTTCCAGAGGTCCGTTCTTAACCTGAAGCTGCTCGTAACCTGAAGCACCACTTTAGCTAATGGGGCCTCCTGCTGCCGCCGCACCGCCAGAGCAAGATTTCTGTTGTCATGTTGAACCAAAGTTCTTAACCCGAGGTACTATTTCTGGGTTAGTGGAGTCTGTAACCTGAAGCGTATGTAACCCGAGGTACCCATTTATCTACTTGCACTTTGACGTGCTTTCGAACTGCTAGGTTGGCAGGAGCAGGGACCGAGCAATGGGAGCTCACCCTGTCACGGGGATTCAAACCGCCAACCTTCTGATCGGCAAGCCCTAGGCTCTGTGGTTTACCCACAGCGCCACCCGCATCCATACCTCAGGTTAAATATGCTTCAGGTTGAGCGTTTTCAAGTTACGCTCCGCGGCGACCCGGAAGTAACGGAACGTGTTACTTCCTGGTTTTGCCACTTGCGCATGCGCAGACGCTCAAAATGGCGTCACGCGCATGCACGGAAGCAGCGAATCATGACCTGCGCACAAGCAGACACGGGGTGCATTCGCTTCAGGATGTGAACGGTGCTCCCGAACGGATCCTATTCACATCCAGCGGTACAACTGTAATTTGCTGTAACACGCTGTAAATTTTATATCCATATTCCACAATCATTCCCATCTCTATATTATGGCCAATATGTATTGTCAAGATTGAGAGCATCTTAACGGGTTTCTTGTCCTTCCTCCCGAGAGACACCAGAGTCGAGGCCAAGGCAGCAAGGAAATGGATGGTGCTGAGCGAGGAGGAGGATGCTGAGGAGGAGACCCTAACTGGGGAGCACAGCCACGAATTTATCCCTGAGAATCACCTGATCCCGACTGCTGTAAAACCGAGCTGGAAGGAGCTGCACCAGGCGGCCCGGAATGGGGACACACCTCTGGTCAAGCAGCTGTTGAAACAAGGGGCGGACACAGAGAGCAGGTGAGGTGAGAGGGGAGGGCCCTCTGCTGCCCTTTCTGGGGTCCAGGAGGAAGTGCAAGCACTGGGCCTGCGGTAGCGCTGCCTATGAGTCAGCAACGCTATTAGTTAAGAACAGGAAGGTCCAACTTCCATACCCTCTGACATTTCTCTGATGAAAATAGGGACACTGTCCTATAGTACAGTGGTACCTCGCAAGACGAATGCCTCGTAAGACGAAAAACTCGCAAGACGAAAGAGTTTTTCGTTTTTTGAGTTGCTTCGCAAGACGAATTTCCCAATGGGCTTGCTTCGCAAGACGAAAATGTCTTGCGAGTTTGTTTCCTTTTTCTTAAAACCATTAATACCCAGGGAATCCGTGCTTCGCAAGACGAAAAAACTCACAGAGCGAAAAAACTCGAAGAATGAATTTATTTCGTCTTGCGAGGTACCACTGTATTATATCTATATATCTATATCTATATCTGTATCTGTGTCTATATCTATATTATTTATATTTATAGTCTGTGCTTTTTCTAAAAAATGTTTAGGGGTACTCTCATTTTGACTCAAGGAAATCACCACTTTATAGTTCAAATCGAGGAAAATAAATACAGTAAATGGACAAAAGTACAAAGAATCAGAAAAATTTAAGGGGTATGTGTACCCCTGCGTCCCCTCCAGAAAAAAGCACTGAATATTTATATTATTTATATATTTATATCCCGCTCATCTGACTGTGTTTTCCCAGCCACTGTTGGCGGCTTCCAACATATATAAAAATGTGATTAAACATGAAGCATTTAAAAACATTTAAAAACTTCCCTTGGCTCGGGGGGGGGGGGTGTGTCTCATAACCCCATACCCTCCAACATCTCTCCAATGAAAATAGGGACTTCCAAAGGGGAAAAAATGAGACATTCCAGGATCAAATCAGAAACCAGGACAACTGGCTGTAAATCCAGGAAAATAGGGACACTTGGAGGATCTGAACTTCTCATACCAAGGAGGCCGCAAGAGTAATTCGACATGAAACCTGCAGGCTGCAGGCTGCGTTCTTGCATGGGAGGGGGAGAGTGAGACCCTAATTCACCAGCACCAACCAAAAAAAACCCCTTCATGCAGCCTTCCCAAAATTGGCTAAGTGAGGAACTGGCTTTGGGAAGGAAGCAGAAGGCTCTGGCAGGGTCCCAGAGCCCTCCTACCTCCTTCCCAAAGCCGGGAAAGCGCTAACCAGGCTTTGGGAAAGAGGCAGGAGGACTTAAGGGCTCTGTCAGATCCTGTAGGCCTCCTTTCCAAAGCCCAGTGCCTCACTTACCCAACTTTGAGAAGGCAGTGCAAGGGCTGCAGGGGGAGTGTCAAATGAGTGACACCAGGTAGGCTCCCTCACCTGCTTAAAAACGTCTTAACTTAGGGAAACCTATCCACATAGAATGTGGGTGAGTGTTTTAACCTGGTTTTAAAGCTTAACGTTAGTATCAATTAATTTTTGAATGTTCTAAATACAGTCAAACCTCGGTTCCTGAACGCTTCCATTATCGTACGTTTCAGCTCCCGAATGCCCCAAACCCAGAAGTAAGTGTTCCCATATTTGAACGTTTTTCGAAGCCAAACGTCCGACACGGCTTCTGCTTGAGTGCAAGAAGCTCTTGCAGCCAATCGGAAGCCGCGCCTTGGTTGTCGAACATTTCAGAAGCCGAATAGGCTTCCGGAACAGGTTACCGTATTTTTTGCTCTATAAGACTCACTTTTTCCCTCCTAAAAAGTAAGGGGAAATGTGTGTGCATCTTATGGGGTGAGTGCAGGCTGCGCAGCTATCCCAGAAGCCAGAACAGCAAGAGGGATTGCTCCTTTCACTATGCAGCGATCCCTCTTGCTGTTCTGGCTTCTGAGATTCAGAATATTTTTTTTCTTGTTTTCCTCCTCCAAAACCTAGGTGTGTCTTGTGGTCTGGTGCATCTTATAGAGCGAAAAATACGGTACGTTTGACAACTGAGGTTTGACTATAGTTGTTTTGAGTGTTTTCAACAGTTTGTTTCATTCTCCTTGCAAACCGCGTCGAGGCTGCTGTTCCGTTCCATTTCACAACCAAGCAGTATATAAATCTTACAAAACAAATAAGTAACGGGAAACCACCCTTTCAGAGATGAGAATGGCTGGACGCCTTTACACGCCGCCTCCTTGAACGGTAGTGCCGCATTGGTGAAGTTTCTCATCCAGCGTGGAGCGTTGGCCAATGCCAGCGACGCTTCCGGCTACATGCCTCTCCACTGCGCCGCTTGGAGTGGCCACAGCCAAGTGGCGGAGCTCCTCCTGCGCCGGGGTGCAGCGGCAGAGGCGCCGACCAAAGGAGGCCTCACCCCGCTCCATTTCGCAGCTGCCAATGGGCACACCCTGGTGGTACAGCTCCTCTTGCAGAACGGAACGGACCCGGCCGGCCTCGATCGTCACCAGTGGTCGGCCCTGCACTGGGCAACGGCCAACAACCGGTTGCATATTGTGGACCTGCTAATATCGCAGGGCGTCAGCCCGGATTTAGGAAGCGGAGGGAGTGTCACACCACTGCATGTAGCAGCCGAGAGCAGAAGAATGGAAGCTCTGAAGTTCTTGCTTGCCAAAGGCGCCAGCGTGAATGTTCAGGACAGCCTAGGGAGAACACCGCTCTCCATTGCTGCTAACAACGGCCATCATGAGGTTAGATTATTTGTTTGTAGTCTTTATACAGCCACGGGTGGGAGCCTGTGGTGTTCTCCAGATGTTAGCCAATGAGTTCTTATTGCTTTTCAAAGATTTTAGCAAATTAATCCAAATTTAATACAGATTTTAAAGTTGAATTGCTACTCTGCTTCCATGATGTTTCTCTTCCCTCCCATACTTGCTGTTCAATGTTACCTACTTCCTCTAATTCCATTGTAATACTTAAAATATTTTAACATTTTATCATTCATTTTCCCCCTTCTTCATTACATATTCTTCAGTACATATTTCAATTTCTGCTTAGACTTTTATATAACTACAGTGGTACCTTGGTACTCGAATGGCTTGGCTCCTGAACGAATCGGCTCCTGAACGCCACAAACCCAGAAGTGAGTGTTCCGGTTTGCAAATGCTTTTCGGAAGCTGAACGTTCAACATGGCTTTTGCGGCTTCCGATTGAGTGCAGGAAGCTCCTGCAGCCAATCGGAAGCCGCACCTTGGTTTTCAAAGCGTTTCAGGAGTCAAATGGACTCCCAGATTAAGTTCAAGAACCAAGGTACCACTGTATTACATGTCAAGTAGAGTTATTCTTCACTGTGTCAGCCCACAAAAAAAAAATTGGTTATAAATCAATATTCCACAAATATTGGAATATGCCCACCAGATGTTAATGGACTACAACTCCCATGATCCCTGGTTACATTGGCTGAGGCTGATGAGAGCTATAGTTTGTCCCCTTCTAAGGCTGTAAAATCTTTGAAGGGGACATGGCGGTGAGGAAGCATGGCTATCAGGGAAGGATCCTGCACTTTGGTTTTGCCACTACAGTATGGTGGAAAAGTCAGAAGCTTGCATTTTGCTAATCTAGGCTTTGGGGGAGATTTTTTTTAAAAGCCAAACATGTATTGAGTACATACTCATACTCAATCATAAAGAACATTCTTTTTATTCATCAAAGAAGCTAACACTTAAATTTGCTTATTGATGGTTTTTTTCAGAAAAAGAAATAACAACTAAACTTTAATTTTAAAAAATACAAACTTAAAAAATGAAACACAAAACACCAATTTTTTTTTGCTAGGACTTTACAAAGATACAGCCAATGTTCATGATCTAACCAGATAATGAGCTCACCCCAACTGACCAAAGCAGATCAAGGTTTCTTCATCTTCCTGGCCCAGAGAATGAGCAAAAAGGTGACAAGAAGAGACAGACGTAGGCAGAAGAAAAAGGCTGGAATGGACCTGCAGCTTCTACTTTAGCTGCTTCCAGAGATGTAGGCAGAAGCTGAAGGTCCATTCCAACCTTTTTCTTCTGCCTGCGTCTGTCTGTGTCTGCTTCCCTCCTACTCCCTCCCCCTTAGTCTCTCCTCTGTCGTGCAGGCCAGTTATGGCAGCTCAGGGCCCCCTGAAACATTAGAGAACTTAAGGATAAAGTGGTGTCCAGGGCTTACGTGAGTCCCTCGCTGTTTGCTGTACAGTGGTACCTCAGGTTAAGTACTTAATTCGTTCCAGAGGTCCGTACTTAACCTGAAACTGTTCTTAACCTGAAGCACCACTTTAGCTAACATGGCCTCCTGCTGCTGCCGCGCCGCCAGTGCCCGATTTCTGTTCTTATCCTGAAGCAAAGTTCTTAACCTGAAGCACTATTTATGGGTTAGTGGAGTGTGTAACCTGAAGCGTATGTAACCTGAAGCGTATGTAACCTGAAGCGTATGTAACCCGTGGTACCACTGTATTTTCCTCTCCCTTTCACTAGATGGTGAAGCTTCTGCTGCAGAGTCAAGCAGCTGTGAACCTGACTGACCACTACGGCTGCACTGCCCTCCACAAAGCTGCGACTGAGGGTCACCTGCCAGTTGTCTCCTCCCTGGTCAGGGAAGGTTCTGCGAGCATCGATGGGAGGGACCACCTCAACCTGACTCCACTTCACCGGGCTGCCAGCCGCGGCCACATCGCCGTCGTCAGCTTCCTCCTGGACGCGGGGGCAGACGTCAACGCCGCTGGCTGGCTGGGCAAAACCCCCTTGCACCTGGCTGCAGAGAAAGGGCACTTCCCTTTGATGGAACTCTTGTTGGCAAAGGGGGCAAGCCTTTTCCAGAGGACTCAGTGGAAGGAGACAGCACAGAAGCTGGTCTCAGAGAGGACAAGTCCTGGAGGCATCCCTAGCCTGGAGGACCCTGGGCCACCTCAGTCTCCCCCCTCCTGTAACTCTATAGCCTCTTGACTCAGCCCTCTGCCTGGTCTGATCACTTATTAAATGCTTGTCTTTTTAGTATTGTTATTTATGGTTTGATGTACAGCAGTTCAGTTGTAACATCGGTACAGTACTGGTGGGTGGGTGTATGAGAGCCAGTCGGGTATAGCAGTTAAAATGTAATGATAATAATTTATTATTTATACCCCACCCATCTGGCTGGGTTTTCCCAGCCATTCTGGGCGGCTCCCAACAGAATATTAAAAACACGATAAAATATCAAACATTAAAAACTTCCCTAAACAGGGATGTCAGATGTCTTCTAAAAGTCAAATACAGTGGTACCTTGGGATAAGTACTTAATTTGTTCCGGAGGTCCGTTCTTAACCTGAAACAGTTCTTAACCTGAAGCACCAATTTAGCTAATGGGGTCTCCCGCTGCCACCGGAGCACAATTTCTGTTCTCATCCTGAAGCAAAGTTCTTAACCCGAGGTAATATTTCTGGCTTAGCGGAGTCTGGGAATCGCAAGTGGGGAGAGCACAGGAGCACTCAAGCCCCACTTTTGGTCTTCTCAGAGGACCATCCGGTTGACCACTATGAGAAAGAGATGTTAGACTAGATGCCTTGCATGGTGAAAGTGGACAGAGGGAATATTTTCTCCCTCTCTCATTGTTCACTAGAATTTGTGAATATACAAAGAAGCTGAATGTTGGTAAATTCAGGATGGGCACTACACACACACAATGGTACCTCGGGTTAAGTACTTAATTTAGTCTGGAGGTCCATTCTTAACCTGAAACTGTTCTTAACCTGAAGCACCACTTTAGCTAATGGGGCCTCCCGCTGCCACCGGAGCATGATTTCTGTTCTCATCCTGAAGCAAAGTTCTTAACCCGAGGTAATATTTCTGGGTTAGTGGAATCTGTAACCTGAAGCATATGTAACCTGAAGCGTATGTAACCCAAGGTACCACTGTAGTTGTTTATTTCTTTGACATCTGATGGGAGGGCGTTCCACAGGGCAGGTGCCACTACCAAGAAGGCCCTTTGCCTGGTTCCCTGTAACCTCACTTCTTGCAGTGAGGGAACCACCACAAGGCCCTCGGAGCTGGACGATGGGGGTGGAGATGCTCCTTCAGGTATTGGGAATCTGGGAGACTAGGGTTCAAATCCCCCCAAGGGCATGAAACTCACTGGGTGACCTTAGGCCAGTCACCCATCCATCAGCCTTACCTACCTCTCAGGGTTGCTGTAAGGATAACATGGGAAGAGAATTGTTTAGGCCTCCTAGAGTGTGAATGTAATAAATCAGGCTTCCTCAAACTCGGTCCTCCAGATGTTTTTGGCCTACAACTCCCATGATCCCTAGCTAGCAGGACCAGTGGTCAGGGATGATAGGAATTGTAGTCTCAAAAACATCTGGAGGGCCAAGTTTGAGGAAGCCTGTAATAAATAAAGAAATGTAAGGGAGAGGCAATAGCTTTGTGTAGTTCCAGGCAATCTCTGGAGGTGGAGCACAGCACGCCTGTCCCCAAGTTTGCTGGCCATTGAGTCCCTCCCAAGACCACGCCCTCTCTCCTCAAGCCACACCCCTCACCAACCACACCCACTTTCCTCAGGCTACACACATCAGTAGCCCTGGTGATTGTTTTGCCAGGTTGGGCAAAATATAGGGCTCTAGGAAAGACCCCCAACAGAAATCCTGGCGAGCTGCTGCCACTCAGTGTGGACCCTGTGGTCTGACTCAGTATATGGCAGTTTCCTATGGAGATGTGTTAAATTCTCTAACTGGTTTTTGTGCTGATTATGATGATACCAAAGGGATTCCCTGGTGGAGTTTGGGGAAGAGAATGGATTCACTTGGCATTTAAAGGGGAACATACCAAATTCACAAGGGTTAAACCACAGAGCCTAGGAATTGCCAATCAGAAGGTCAGTGGTTCGAATCCCCGTGACGGAGTGAACTCCCGTTGCTCGGTCCCTGCTCCTGCCAACCTAGCAGTTCGAAAGCATGTCAAAGTGCAAGTAGATAAATAGGTACTGCTCCGGCGGGAAGGTAAACGGTGTTTCCGTGCGCTGCTCTGGTTCGCCAGAAGCGGCTTAGTCATGCTGGCCACATGACCCGGAAGCTGTATGCCAGCTCCCTCGGCCAATAAAGCGAGATGAGCGCTGCAACCCCAGAGTTGGCCACGACTGGACCTAATGGTCAGGGGTCCCTTTACCTTACCAAGTTCAGTTTCCGGAACAATGCGCAGGCATCCTTCAGAATTTGCACTTCTCTGAATTTTGCCATGCAGTTCTCCAACCGAGCAATGTTTACAAAAACACAGACATTACAAGAAAGCATGCATTTAAATATATATATGTGTGTGTGTGTGTGAATAAAATGTGTTAGCGAAGCCAGCATACACAGATGTGTAAGGGGAAATTTAGCCAAACTCTGTTTATTGGGAGAAATTAGCATGAAAATGATATCAGATTTTCACGAGGATTTTTAAAATAAACAGATATATAAATAGCAAATTGCTGCATGAATGTGGAAGACTGAATTTAAGATTGGGGAGATGGGAAATGGAGGATGGAAATGGACAGATTGGTTATATATGAACTATGTTTGATAACTCAGCCAGTACAGCACTGTAGTTTACCCCTCCGTCCATTTTTGAGTTAATTGGACAACATCAGGTTTTTAGTGAAACAGTATTCCGAGTGGAACTGGCGCTGGGACTGGCGCTGCATACAATCTTTTTCTCAATGACCTGGAAACAGCCCTTAGTCTTTAAAATGCCCCAACAACTTAATTTCATGTGTTTAAAGCACATCCTGGGAACTGTAGTTTCTATGGGTGCCAGGAACTGTAGTTCTATGAGGGGGTAAACTACAGTTCCCAGGCCTTTTTTAAAAAAATGTTTAAAATTTTTATTTTTTACCAACAACCAAAACACAAACAGTGGAAACCCCCCCCAGCAGCTGATACATTGGGTGTACATAATAATAACCTATTCAAACCAACCATATGTACAATTTTATATACATTAACACTCCTCCATCCACAAGGTTTACTTAAGTTTTAACATTTTAATTGCCCCAAATTGTTCAAACCTACCCACATAATTCAATACCTTCTCCAACCACTCCTCCTCTTTCTCCCTGACCTTAAACCCTTCCATTCTGTCTATCTTCATAGTTAGATATTCTAAAATTATAATAATATTCAGTTTTTCTCTCCATTGGTTCACCCCTAGCTCTTCTGCATTTTTCCAATTACCGTATTTTTTGCTCTATAAGACTCACTTTTCCCCTCCTAAAAAGTAAAGGGAAATGTGTGTGCGTCTTATGGAGCGAATGCAGGCTGCGCAGCTATCCCAGAAGCCAGAAGAGCAAGAGGGATTGCTGCTTTCACTGCGCAGCAATCCCTCTTGCTGTTCTGACTTCTGAGATTCAGAATATTTTTTTTCTTGTTTTCCTCCTCCAAAAACTAGGTGCGTCTTGTGGTCTGGTGCGTCTTATAGAGCAAAAAATACGGTACTCGCTATAACCTGTCTGGCTGCAGTTACCATTAATTTTACCCATTTACATTCCTCATTTGTTTTTAACTCGGTGCTACTCAGACTAAGAAGAACCATTAATTTAGATATCCCCACCTTCCTACCCACAATTCCCGATATTTCTATACCAATCTGTTTCCCAAATTCATTAACTAACAGACAATCCCACCACAGTTCCCAGGACTGAGGTAGGGCAATGCATGGCATTATGAGACGCTTGACTCCCTAAATACCATACATTTAGTGCACGGTTCTTCCCCCACCCGAAAAATCCTAGAAACCGTAGGGTGCTGGGAACTGTAGCTCTGGGAGGGGTAAACTACAGTTCCCAGGACTGTGGTGGGAGAAAGCATAGTATTACAAGACTCTTGGCAGCCTAAACACAATACATTTAGAACACATTCCTTTCCCTGCCAACAAAACCCGCAGAGAACAGCAGCTTCAGCGAGCTACAGTTCCCAGCACCGTTAACAAAACTACCGTTCCTATATTTGGGGGGCGCTCTTTGGTGCTCCAAAGGTAGGGTGCGCCTTGTTTTTTGTTCTTCTGATTTCGATGGAGACCCGCGCGATACCCCTCACCCCATAATAGGGAGTCCCAAAGAGAAGCGGAAGGCAGGGGGCGCGCGCTTGCCTTCAGCCTCTTCGACTCTCCCTTTGCAAAGCGTTGCGAATCGCCGCTGTTTGCAAGCCCGGAAGGGACGCCTTGCAGTTTGCACCGCGTGGCTTCCGCCCTCGCTTCTCCTCCTTTGCAAATCCGAGGAGGAGGTGGAGGAGACGGTGGGGGAAAGCGGGCTGGGATGGTTTTCCTAACGGCCAGCCTTTGGGTCCGGGCGCGTTTGACCGATCGCTTTTGGCGGAAGCAGGAGGTGCTGAAGCATGCACGGGTAAGAACTGGGGATCGCTGCCCTTCTTCTCTCCCCCCCTCCCCATAACGCCCACCCTATTGCCCACCCCAGCTCCTTTGCCCTTTTGCAGCCTGTTTCCTCGCTGCCCACGTGAATCCATTCATTTACTAGCTTGTGCGGTGGGTAGGCCTGCTTCCTGGTCTGTGTTCCGAGTAAGCCCTGCTCCGAGTAGACCCGTCGAAATTAACGGGAGTGTCGGAAGATCCCTGGGGGGTGACCTTGGGCTGGTGACTGCCTCTCAGCTGAGCCGTCTTCGCAGGACTGTTTTAGGGGCTGAAATTATTATTATTATTATTAGCATTGGAAGCAATCCTCTCTTTTATCTGCTTAATTCACTTTGCAAGAAGCACCAGATAATATAGGACATTGTACAGTAATATCTTTTTTAAAAATTCTTCAGTGTGTTTGCCTATTTATTTCACTCATTGCATAGTGTTGTCATTCTTCTTGAGTCCTCAATATTTCTTCCACCAGTCCCTTCTCTATTGAAAAGATCTGAGATGCTCAAAAAAAGGAAGTAGGAGATTAGCAACACATGCTAAAACTTCCTTTTCCAAGGTGGCTTTTGGGTGGAGGTAATTTATTTTAATCCAGTTTGTGATGACATTGAATTTGACATTTTTTCTTTAAAAAAATAATAAAACATGGGCGGAATCCAATTCTAGTCCTTACTCAAAGAAGACCCACTGTAGTTAATATTGTTATGCTTTATATTTATTAGTCACCTTGCTCAAAAAAAGTCACCCAAAGCAACGTAGAAGCACCATTTAAATACTAAAACGAGCTAATAGACAGACATGATTTAGGTTCATTCCTATCAGTGGGTCTACTCTGAGTATGACTAGCATTTGGCTACAACCCTTTGGTTTTCTTTCCCCAAAAGGAAGTTGAAAAATGCCACCCTCCACAATATTCTGTAGGCGAATCCTAAAAGGGCAACCAAAATCGCCTCTCCTATTAGGATACGTCAAAACATTTGGCGTCCTGCGATGGCCATGACACCCAGAGCTCCTTATTTCTCCCAAAGAATCCTGGGGATGTAATTTATTAAGCGGGCTGGGAATTGTAGCACTGGGAATTGCAGAATATTCAGGTTTCTGCGACGAGGAAGTGCAAGGTGAGAGGAGATAACCTTCTGGAAGACCATTTGGGTATTTTGTTTTTAGTGTGTTGTGTGTTTTGCCTTTCCAGCATTTCCGTGGGCGGAAGAACCGTTGCTACAGCTTGGCTGTCCGTGCCGTCCACAGGGCTTTCATGTACGCCACGAAGGCCAGACAGCGGAAAAAGAAGGACATGAGAATGGTAAAGATGGCGGCTAGAAACGCCGCTCCGTTTGTGAGGTTTGCGCGTTCCCGTAACACTGCAAAATTTGCGCAGGCCCGATTAAGGGGTGGTTTGCTTGCTGTGTTCACTTTCTCTCTGTGGGTGAGAAACTATAGCACAGTCCTTCCTTGGAGGCTGGTCCATTAGAGCGGCTTGTGGCGCTGCTCCACCAGTCTCGGTTTGCCTTCCGGCAGCCTCTGCCTACCTGCCTCCTTATTCACCACCCACCTAGAGAATAATAATAATAATAATAATAATAATAATAATAATAATAATAATAATTTATTTATACCCCGCCCATCTGGCTGCGTTTCCCCAGCCACTCTGGGTGGCTTCCAACAAAACACTAAAATACAATAACCTATTAAGCATTAAAAGCTTCCCTAAACAGGGCTGCCTTTAGATGTCTCCTAAAAGTTTGGTAGTTATTTTTCTCTTTGACATCTAGTGGGAGGGCGTTCCACAGGGCAGGTGCCACTACCAAGAAGGCCCTCTGCCTGGTTCCCTGTAACTTGGCTTCTCGCAGCGAGGGAACCACCAGAAGGCCCTCGGTGCTGGATCTCAGTGTCCAGGCAGAACGATGGATAATAATAATAATAATAATAATAATAATAATAATAATAATAATAATAATTTATTTATACCCCACCCTCCCCCGCCAAAGCTGGGCTCAGAGTGGCTAACAAGAATAAAAATAGCACAGTTTACATAAAATCACAAACAATTAATTAAAATACATTCTAAAATCAATTCAGAATAAAATTAATGGCAACTGTTGGGCTAGATGGGCCTGTGTCTCATCCACCTCCGTCTCAGTGTTGCCTTTGTAGATTTCAGCAGGGCGGCTGGAGATGAAACCAGAAAGAGTTGGCTCCCCCCATTCTCATCTCTGTCTGTGCCTGCCCTTGGTTCTTGCGCCACCTGCTGTCAGCCTCCAGGTCTTCTCACCTACCAGTCCAAATCAGTAGCAGCCTCCTCGAGAGGTGTGGAGGGGGGGCAACACAAAAATGGGCCTTCTCTGCAGTGGAATGCTCTCCCCTGGGAAGTTTGCTTGGCGCCTTCATTATACACTTTTAGGCGCCAGGCAAAGACGTTCCTTTTTAACCAGACCGTTTGTTGATCTGATTGACATCCTTTTAAAATGTGGCTCCTTTGGGGGTGGGGTTATTGGGTTGTTGTTTTTATTTTGATTATGTATTGCGGTTTTTTATGTTGATCTTTTCTGTGAACTGCCCTGAGACCTCTGGGTATAGGGCGGTATAGAAATTCAGTGAATAATAATTGCATTTATTGAAAGAAATGCAAAATGTATACTTTGATGGAACCGATTTCTTTTTTACTTAATTAAAGGTGTTTTTAAAAGACTGGCCAGCCCTGGGTGCCAAATGTGGCCCTCTGTACCTCTATCTGGCCCTCGGAACGCTTCCCAAGCCACACCCCCTTTCCCCAGGCCACGCCCCTCACTGGTCCTACTTTTTACCCTTCTTGAGTGCTTTGGCCAACTGGGATGTGTCCTTAAACCCTGATAATGTTTCTTGTTTGATTGGATGGATGGAGGGGTAGATGTAGCCTGCCACATGGAGGTAAAAATTACATTTGATGCCCTGCCCCCTTTTGGCTCTGGCCCTGCCCACCACTGGCATGTGGTCCCTAGATGGTTTTCCAGAAGGGTATGCAGCTCATCAGGCTGGAAAAAGTCCCCCCACATCCGCATTAGATCAGCCCAGAGAAAGATGGCTGCCTTAGTAAACGTATCTCTGAACGCTCCCGTTTCTGCTTTCAGCTTTGGCAAACCAGGATCGAAGCAGCATCACTTGAGCATGGTCTGAAGTATCACGTTTTCCGTGGCAGTCTCTCCCAGGTAAGTGGCTTTCCCTCACCCCTTCCTTAGCATACAGACTGCTTCTGGAATAGCCCTTTGGGACCACCACCACCTACCTTGATGAGCCCACCAGACATGAATGACAGTTGAGCAAAGGGCTGGATCATGGGTAGGCAAACTAAGGCCCAGGGACCGGATCTGGCCCAATCGCCTTCTAAATCCGGCCCGCAAACTTTCCGGGAATCAGCATGTTTTTACATGAGTAGAATGTGTGCTTTTAGTTAAAATTCATCTCTGGGATATTTGTGGGGCATAGGAATTCGTTCATTTTTTCCTCCAAAATATAGTCCAGCCCCCCCCCCCCACAAAGGCCTGAGGGACAGTGGACCGGCCCAGGGCTGAAAAAGTTTGCTGACCCCTGGGCTTGATAAACAGCAAGCCAGAGCTGCAAAAATGAAAATGGTGATGTGCCTAAATGCATGAGGTGCTAGGCATCTATTGGGCCGTAACAGGCTGCGTTTAATTTCTAGCTGCAAGTTCTGTGTGTTTCCTTCTCTCGTTTCCCCACAACCTTTTTTTAAAAAAAAAAAAATAAAATCTGCTTTTTAGTTTTCCACACTTTGGGAAACAGGAAGCTGCCTTATATTGAGTCAGATCATAGGCCCATCTAAGTCAGTAATGTCTACACGGACTGGCAGCACCACTCCAGGGTTTCAGTCAGGGATCTTCAATGCTTACCGGGACCTTGTGCCAACAAAGTAGATGTTGTACCATTGCCTCAGGCTCTTTCGGCTGCTCACACCGGGTTCTAGCTAGGCTGAGTGCTGGATAATGGCTGGAGTGTTGGCCTAGGACCCAGGAGACCAGGGTTCAAACCTCCACACGGCCATAATGCTCTTTGAGCAACCTTGAGCCAGTCACCGTTCACAGTCTACATCCATGGGGTGTTGTTGAGGGTAAGAGGGAAAGAACCATGTTGTCAGAAAGGAGTGTGGATGCCTGCGAAGATAACAGCCAGGACTCCTGCCTGTCTTTTCAGGTTTTATTGAGCGCAAAACTTATGTACAGTGCAGAAGTTTCAAAACCATGTCTGTCTCAATCGCTAGCAGAATCCAGAAGTGCCTTCTTCCTATTTCCCCTCCAGCATAGAAAACAGGGAAAAACCTCTCTCTGCCTTTTTTCCTTACATGGAAGATCTTATGGTTCTGAGAGATCTGCATTGGCTCCCAGTACGTTTCCAAGCACAATTCAAAGTGTTGGTGCTGACCTTTAAAGCCCTAAACGGCCTCGGTCCTGTATACCTGAAGGAGCGTCTCCACCTCCATCGTTCTGCCCGGACACTGAGGTCCAGCGCCGAGGGCCTTCTGGCAGTTCCCTCATTGCGATAAGTGAAGTTACAGGGAACCAGACAGAGGGCCTTCTCGGTAGTGGTGCCCACCCTGTGGAACGCACTCCCTTCAGATGTGAAGGAAATAAGTAGCTATCCTATCTTTAAAAGACATCTGAAGGCAGCCCTGTTCAGGGAAGTTTTTAATATTTAACGCTGTACTGTTTTTAACACTTGATTGGGAGCCGCCCAGAGTGTCTGGGGAAACTCAGCCAGATGGGTGGGGTATAAATGAAATAATAATAATAATAATATGCGACGGAAGCTGCACATTCCTTTCCCTGGTAGCAAATTTTTGGCTCCCCTTTCTCTCGTCTTCCATGTCTCCTGCAAACTTCCCTTCCCCAGAACCTGACAAAGTGCAGCTGCTCTGTACATTCCTGTCTCTCCCCGCTGCCATGCAAACCGATCCCTGACACATGTATTGTCACCTTGAGCACCTTGGAGGAACTGCGGTATAAACCCGTATCAACAGCTTCCTGCCGTACTTTATCCACTTCCAGAAAGGTTGAGTTGCCTCTTAAGTTTCCCTTCTCTTCTTTTTTTCCATATTTCAGTGTCAAGTGGAACTGAACCGGAAAACGCTGGCCGACCTGGCGATCTACGAGCCGAAGACGTTCAAGTCCTTAGCCTCTTTAGCCAAGAGGAGAGGACAAGAAGGCCTTCTTGCCGCCCGGGGAGGTGTAAAGGAACCTGAAGGGATATTTTCACGCATTGTGAGATGTATATGAAGCAGGGGGCTGCTGCTGGCTTGTGGAGTTGTGCTAGTATTAAAACAGGAATATTTATACTAAAAAATATTCTGTCTCAATCTGTGATCCAAAATTAGTTCTTTCCAAACCCTCATAATCAACCCAGTTGGATTTGTGATTTGTTGAGGCGACAGAGATTCTCTTCATTGCGTTTTAAGGTGTATGGATTATAACCCGGTCTGCAGAAGTCATTTGTGTGTTTGTGTATGAAGAACCTGTGCCTGGCAATTAATTCTTTAATTGTTGCCTTGGTTTTCAGCTGAGCAAAAGGCTAGTGGAATGTGAGGCTCTGCCCACTGACAGTTCAGTAAGTAGGAAGCTGCCTTGTACTGAATTAGATAATTGGTCAGTGTAGTTCAGTGTTGTCTGCACTGACTGGCAGCAGCTGTCCAGGGTTTCGGACAGGAGTTTCTCGCCATCTGGTCTGGCAATGCTGGGGATTGAACCTGGGACCTTGTGCATGGACAGCAGATGATCTTACCTGCTCCTTGATCTCGGGAGCCATTGTGCAAAATTCATTACCGTATCTTAAGAGGTGTCTAACAACTTTCCAAAATATCTATAGCAGATACAGCACCTCAACTTGTTTCTAAGCATATGCAGAGTGTATACAGGTGTGAATATGCAACTGTGGTGTTTTTAAACAGATACACTGGGCCTTGGTGATTTATGAGCATAGGACCTTTCCTTTTAAAAAATCTTTTAAAATAAAGGGTTTAAAATAAACCCATCTAAAGATATATTGCTTTTTTGCATTAAAAATAAATCTAGTATTTCATGAGAAACATTAAAAGATGAGCAGATTCTGCTATGACCTGACCTTCTGCATTTTTATTTAGGAGGTCCTTCTGAGTTCAGTGGGACTTATTCTCAACAAAGTTTGTATACCTTTGTCGTCCCCTGATATTGAAGGGGCCAGGAGACTCCGTCATAAATGTGCATAATGCCTTGCTCTGTAGGGTCACAATCTTCATAAGCAACACATTATACAAACAAAACCTCTAACAATTTCTGTGCAGCGAAAACAAGAGACTTGTGGCCCCTTAGAAACTGGTTTTATGGTGTAAGCTTCCATGGTCCACGGTCCTCTGATTTCCCTGCCTCACATGAAAAGAATGACATAAATTAATCAAAGTTCTTAATTGTCTTTGGTATCTAGACTGGGGCCTGAGTTTCTACCTGGGGCAGTCAAATTCTTGCCAGTGTGGGGGATGCAAAAATGTTGCAGAAAATTGATTTTTGATTTGAAGTTTACCCAATGAATATTGAATTCACTGCTCTTTAACGCACAAGCTGATGAAGGTGTACTTCGCATAAGCCCCACTGCATTAGTGAAAAGGGCTTTTAAGGTAAATTGCTTCGAGCCAGGAGACCTTTATCTCATTGCCTACGACCTGTCCTCCCAACGAGTAAGAATCTCAGGCTGAGAGCGGTCCCTGAGACTCAAGGTGAAAATATTAGAGAGAAACTGGTAACTGAAATAGCACAATGGCTGGAACTACAAAAGGAAGAAGTTGAGAGATCAGTACAGAATGCATTTAGGATGAGAGTAAGAACAACTAAATCAAGAAATAAGGGGTATAAGGGTTCAAGGAAGGCGGGCTTCAAAGTTGCCTGTCAGCAATTAATTAACACAGATGAGCAGGATATGGTCTTCTAACACTATGATGAGATACTGATCCTTGCGTTATTAAATTCCATCCTGTTTTCTAAATTTGCATCTATACATATAAATTAGCTAGTGCTAATTTTATACAGATCTGCCCTTTTTTGCGGGGGGGGAGGGAGAGATACATCTCCTCTTTAGAGTGACCTCTCATTCATCACTTTGTTACATGCATGAATCTTTTCCGCCTTACGCATGAAATCCATCTGACATCCTCTTACAACAGAGTGGTTAAAACTTTTCTGTTACACAAAATCCGAACGTTGCTTGTATCTGACAAGACTGTTTCTAAACTTAAGGTGTTTGATTTCTTTTCTGGGGTTGTTTTAATTGATTTATTTTATGGGATTGTTTTAATTGCTGTTTTAAGCTGCTTTAGGGATTGCATATGTATTGGGGAAGGGCATGTGTGTGTGCATCTACATTTTCCAAATAAATAAATGACAGAAATAAACAATCTACTGTTATAAGAATTTTAAGGTCTTATATATATAAAATAGATGTTCATAAATGTGCCAAGCAAACACATACAAATATGTAAACCACATGTCTGAAAATCACAGTAAAGTCCTGAAACCATTTTCTCTCCCAAAATGACCTCAAATATGTCTCTGCAAGATCAAAGGAAATGAAAAAACCCATTGTCTCTGTGCTCACAAATCCTTCCTTAAGGGCACATTTAAAGTGTGAATAGGGTGAGCCTGTGAACTGTGACCTGGATTCAGGAATTAAATAGTTATAATAACAAAAGAGTGGCCAAAACCCAGATAATGCAATCAGATAACCTGCCAGACAGGAGATAAAACACTCAGGATTCTGTTTTAGATCACCCCATGTGGTGTATGTATGATGCATTGGGAGAGGTGGTCCTGGGATACACTCTCCTGTGAAGTATGTAGGATGTTTCTGGGGGTGTTTGAGGGTGGGCAGTTTAAAAAGTCTGTATGAGGGCGGGCACACCTTTGTTTTGGGTTCCTCCTCTTTCCTGCTTGTGGTGAGTGAGGACCCTGTTGCAACAGTTTAATAAAAATCAGGCTTACTAGCTGCTTTGCTTCTCAATATTCTCAGGTTGGTCTTCTATTTTCTCCTACTGATAGAGAACCTACAAAAGGACTCTATATGGGCTCTTGGGAACCCCTTAAGGGAAGAGAAGGTTTTTTTCTCATAATACTACCCAGTTGATAAGAATGCAGCAATCTTTACTCCCCTTGTCCTTGGAAGTAATATTTTTCCTACATTGAGTTCTAAGACAGGGCTGGACAGACATTGGTAATATGGCACCCTGAGCAAGGGCAATATTTGGCATGCCCACTAATTATTTCTTATTTTCACAGTAATTCCTTCTGGTGCAGTTGGTTGTTTGTTTGTTTGTTTAAAAAATCATTTTTATTTGATTTTACAAATATAAATTTATAACAAAACCAAATACATTTCCATATAGAGATTTCTCTGAATCTCAAGACCTCCCTCCATCTCTGCAGGTCTTAATGTTGGCATTTTCAACTGCATATTATAATCTATATTTTATATCTATCCATATTATTCATAGTATTTGCTACATTACAAGTGAGATTAAAATCCTGCTAATGTTTTCATCTGCTTACAGCGGTCTCCTAAATAAATTATAATTTTTTCTCATTCTTTCTGGAAGTTTTTGTCTTCTTGGTTCCTGAGCTTTCCGGTCAGTTTTGCCATTTTGGCACAATCTGACAGTTTAGTTTGCCATTGCTCTCTGGTAGGAACTAGATTTTTAAAATGAGCCTTCTCAGTAGGTACCAGTATAACTACTGGTTGGAAACAGGTTCAATTTCTGTGTTAAAACAAATTTGAGGACAAGGCAGGAAAACCAGTGTTGTGGTAAACAGTCCTGTTCAGAGCAGAACCATTGAAGATAATGGCCATCATTGATTTAGGCGCACCAATTTCAGTAGGTCTACTCGGAATAACACTTAGTTGGGTACAACCCTAAGCTTCCTTTGTTTTTAGCTCGAGTCGAGAGTGGTCGATTCCGGCATTGACGCAACTGAGGCAAGGGAGCATTTTGGGCCCTGTTCTCTCGCCTGACGTAACCTGGACTGTACCACTTCAAAGTACGAGGTGGTAATCTCACCTGTGTTTTTTAAAAGTAAGTGCCAGGGTTTCTTCATGACATGGTGATTTTCTATCGGAGGGTTTTTAAAAAAGAAATAAAAAGAGGATAAAAACCGTAATTATTTAAACTCTTTCCCCCCCTTCACTCTGAAGTGGTACAACCCAACGTGAGCCAGCCGTGCCAGAGAGTGCGCGTAGCGCATGCCGGGAAACCTTTGCCTTTCTTCCATTTCCCTAACGTACCTTCACCCGCCTCGTTCTGAGACGGTTGAATTCCCAACCGTTGCGTCACAACGGAAAAAGCCGGCGCTTTCGCCCAATAGGAGGACGCGCGTCTTTGCGGCTGGCCAATGAAGAGGAGGAGGTGGGGAGACAAAAGGTTTGCGCGTGACGTAGGCGCGGACGGGGGTTTGGAGGCGGCGGCGAAGTGAGTCAGTCTGAGGGGAGCGACGTCGAGACAAGATGGCGGCGATAATGGCGGCCGCGGGAGGAGCAGCGGCGCTGGCGACGGTAGGGCCCGGCCTCGCCGGCTCAGCGGTGGCGTCGTCGTCGTCCTCGTCGTCGTCCTCCGCCGGCTACTGCCCGCCAGCCCTTCCTCCTCCGGCTCTCCCTCCGCCCCCCGGCGCGGTCCGCATCGGCGACCGGCTATACTCGGGGGTCCTCATCACGCTGGAAAACTGCCTTCTGTCGGCCGACGCCCTCCGCTTCACGCCTTCCATGAGCAGCGGCCTGGACGCCGAGACCGAGGCTCAGCTCCGAGTCACCGGCTGTGAGCTCATCCAGGCCGCCGGGATCCTGTTGCGGCTTCCTCAGGTGCGGAAGGAGCGAGCGAGCGCTAGGCCTAAACCTAAGGCCTAGGCCGCACTCGCCTCTGGAAGGGAGGCCTTGAAGTGGGAATAAGGAGGGACGGGGAAGAAAAAGGAGAGAAAAGGTCAGAGAGAACCGGGAGGGGGCTTCGTTGGGCGGTTGAGGGCAGTTGGAAGGTTCTGGAAGACGGTTGGAAAAGAACCTGTTACAGATTCTGAGCGTGTCTGTCGTGGTGTTGTTTTTTGTCCTATCTGAATATAGACATCGAGGCTTCAGGATCCAGCGCTTTTATTTTTATAACTTAGTTCGTATTTAGTTCATACAAAAAAAAAAAGTATCTTGCCTTTGAGTCATTCAGGAAGCTTCACAAGTCGTTCCAGAAGTCATAATAGAATTGCAGGTAAAGGTAATGTACTGTGGCTTTTGTACATATGTATGCATTTATATGATAAAAAGTAAACTATTTTCTTTAGCGTCTAAATAAGTTGGAAAAGTGTACAAGAATTGTGGAGGGGGAATTCTTTTTTCCTTCAGTAATGAAACTCTAGGTGCTGTCCCATCCCGGCCCTCCTTTCTTTATTCATTTTCGGCCCCCTCCCCGAAGCTCCTGCTTTTTATACCATCTCACCTGATGGAAAGTGTTCTGGCAAACTGAAAAGTTGCAGTGGTATTTGGTGAGTTTTTAGATAGTAGTAGTATAGATATTGCCTAGCTCTGTGTTCTCAAAGCCTGGGTCGTTGTTAGTAGTATGTTTTAAACAGCTGTGGAAAAGTTCCGTTCTTTCTGGGAAGATACAGACAGCTTTAGATAAAGAATCACTATATTTCTATCCTGCCTCCTTACAGCAGTAAAATGAGGTAGGTTAGAAAGTTTCTGGCCCAGGGTCACTCAGTGATTTCATTGAATGGAAATTAGAGCCTGGGTCTTTCTGGCCTGGTCCAAGTTTAATAGTCCAGCCACACTATACCACCACACTGGATCTCTTTTAGCTAATTATTGCAGCTAGTTTATTTTACAATAAAAGTGCTACCATGCTATATATCTATATATATGATTAAAAAGCATGACTCTCCAGTGTGTCTAAATATATTAGTACATACCCAGTAAAAAGTGGAGAAGCCTATTATAGAGAGCAATAAAGTTCAAGCTTCTCTGTTTTTATTGCCCACCCCACTTCTCTTTCTGGGCACCTCAGCTTTCCTCTCATCCTCTGGATGTACCTGGCAACACAATGAGCTTTTTTGAGAGGGGTAGCCTTGTTAATGTGTTGCAGCAAAATCAACAGAGACCTGTGACACTTCAAAAGACTAGAAAAAGTATTCTCCTAGAACTTCTGGAGTTAGATCCAGAACTTAGTTCCCATTGAAATCAGTTGGAACCTAAGCACAAATAATTTCATCTGGATCCAATATTTACCATTTAAGGTGTTACAATACAATCCTTTGTTGTTAACATTGGTGTTGAATTCATCAAAGAAAATAGTCATATACCAGGTTCTGTCCATTCTGGACTGGAATAGTACACCATCACACGCACCCTTTTCTGAGTGTGACTTATTCAAGGAGGAGAGTGGATTTAATAGGACGTCTGGCTTGATTCATCAAGGCAATTTTTGACTTTTGGAGGATAAGTCTGTGGTAATTTAACAAGTTATTTTATAGCATTAAGCAACCTTCATGAATTTGCCTGGTAGTCATGATGTCTGCATCAAAACTCTCAGGTTCGTGGGTGGTATCCAAGTCATGGAAGCAAAAGTGGGGCTTTTGCATTCAGAGCAAAGTGGAGCCCCCAGGAGAAAGGACTCTTGCTCTCCCTTGCTTATGTAGTTTCTGGAAGTATTTGATTGGTCACAGTTGGAAACTGGCTACCAAACTAGGTGGATCTTTGGACAGATACAGAAAGACTGTTTCCTGTAATGGATTAAATAAAATTATGAAGGCTGGATTCATGGGCAGCTGGTTGACTGCTGTGTCAAACAGAACATTAGACTAAATGAACCATTGGGCTGGCAAAGCAAGGCACATCTAGATTTTTTTTGCTGGGGGGTAAGGATTTGGATAGATACATGGTGTGCAGGTCTGTCTTAGTTCTTGGCACTGATAGCTTAGTGGAACCTCTATGTCCAGAGGCAGTATAACTGGATACTAAGAGCTGGATGCCAATTTACAAATAATGGTTTTCACTATAAACTAGACAGATATTGTTGGGAGGATAATGCTGTAATACATGGACTGACTGATGCTTTGGATCTGGGATTGGGGCACGATATTCTTAAAGGAAAAGAGTTCTACAGGGAGAAGTGTGTGTTTGTGTAATGAGGTAGGATTTACATTAAAAATTGAACATAGGGCCTTTGTTAAAGCTTGCTGAGAGGTGGTAGAATTGTGTTGTTGGGGCAGGGGTTATAACACACATTTCCCCAAGCAGAAACCATTTTGGAAGAGTAGTTTGATGGCTTTCTGGAGAAAACAAGTTAGCATTATGTGTATAATATGTTTGTGTACTTTTTTATATAAGCTATATAATACACAGATGCAGTAGAGATAATGTACTGTTATAATTGTGCTTTATGCTGGGGCTTCAGTTGGGAGGGTTCATAAGAAGCTGCTGTATTTTAAGGGAAAAGAAGAGTTGGTGGTCTTTTCCAAAAGCAAGGAAAGCAACTTGGAGAAGCACTGTTTGAGACTGTCTGACCTGGTCTTGATAAAGGAAAGCCTGCTGACTAGAACTCCCATGTTTTGGATGTAAATGTTTGGAGAATAGGAGAAAGGTGGTTGATTGGATTTGCTGCTTTGTTCAGTTTCCCTCACTAGCACTGGAGGGGGGGTGGTGTTCTTCCTCCTGGACAGTTGAGCCCTAGAACTGAGGACCCTAGGCTGCCAAGGATCAGTAGATCTTAAAGATTCTGATAAGGACCCCTTCCCACCCTGGCATGGGATTTCAGTGTCCCAAGAAAAGGAGGAAGGCAGAAAGGGAAAAACCCTGCTTAATGGAGGAGGTTCGCAAGCCCGTAGTTCTATTCCAGGAAATGAGTGATGTAACAGGTCTTGCCCGGAAATGACGCTATCCCCTCCCTTGCTAGTCTTGTATGTTTGCCAAGACATTCCGGCAAGCCTGCTGGTTACCACCCTTTTGAGGAGGATGTGTTGGTGTTTTTTTCTGTTCAAACTAGAAGAGTCTTTGGTAACATTTCTCTGATGCTGAAACTGTGACGAGTTCACTGTGGCTGATTCATCTTGCCTTGTATCTAGCGACTTGTTTTTGTTCTCATGTTTTTAGGGGAATCTGTTCTTGGTTTCTCCTTCCAGACTGCCTCTGATCAAATGTTTTGTGCTCATTGATTGGCTTTTGAAAGGACTGTGTTGCCTAGTTTTGAGGAGGAACTACGATCTCTTTCATTTAGCTCTTAAGTTTAACAGCTGGCTCTTTGGGGGGAAGCTTAGATGAGCAAAGCATTGTGGGCGGGTAAACTTTGTATGATCTGAAGACCTGTATTAACACCAAGCAAATGTTTCAAACTCACTAGCCAAGTTAGAGTCTTTGGATGAGGATGGTTACAATTTGACTAGTTTTGTACCTAAAAATACTTGTGACTCCCACCTTCCCATCATACAATTGACAGAGCACAGAGAAGTTATTTTGAGTTCACTCCACCTCTTTTTAATTATGTTACTGTTTCTGTTTTATTGTAATTCACTCTGGTATCATGAAATTGATGAAGAGTAAGATAGAAATGGTGTAAACATTATCTGTGGAGGAGGGAGGTTATCTTTTGAGGGTCTTCAGTGACGGTTTCTTTCCTCTAGCAAGTGTTTGGCTTCACAGTACTAGGGCAGTCACACACATAGAAGCTATACTGTGTGACTAGGATTCTGGATCCATGCAGGAGTATTGGGCTACAATCCTAACCCACTTACCTGGGAGTAAGCCATATTAAATTTAGCTGGACTTGTTACGGAGTAGGTATGATTAATATTGCAATGTTGATTAGGAAAGATTTCCTAAAACACCTTAGCAGACTGCTGCATTAGTGCAGAGCTAAGAAAGTAAGTAAGGTATGGGGATAAAAGGAAATAAATGTGCCTCCCCAACTATATAGTCAACAGTTCTTAAATATCCATGGCTTGTAATTGGTCAGGGCTTAAATCATTTATAATGGTCTTACAGGTGCCGAATCAGTTGTGGTCTGTTAGCATTCCTTCCAACATCTCTACAGTCATACCTCGGGTTAAATATGCTTCAGCTTGAGTGTTTTCAGGCTACGCTCTGCGGCGACCCGAAAGTAACGGAACATGTTACTTCCGGGTTTCACTGCTTGCGCATGCAAAGACACTCAAAATGACGTTGCGTGCATGTGCGGAAACGGCGAATCGCGACACACGCAGTCACGGGTTGTGTTCTACTCAGGATGCAAACGGGGCTCTGGAACGGATCCCGTTTGCATCCAGAGGTACCACCGTATTTACTGTCATATTAATATGGAGTCTCACTTTTCTTTCTTAGGTTGCCATGGCTACGGGGCAGGTGTTATTCCAGCGTTTCTTTTATACAAAATCATTTGTGAAGCATTCCATGGAGGTATGGGCTTTGTTCTATTCAATTAATAATTGGTATCAATTTGATTTTATTGATTAAGCATGGTAAACTAGTTTGCTGAGCTTCCTGCATGTTAGCCCAGTGTTAGCACACTGATTTGCAAATAATTCCTATTGATCTCAGCTGTACCTATTCCAAGCACGTGTGCTGAAGTGTTAGTCACTGAAATTTATTCTGCAAACTATTCTGCCATCTCTGTAACATAGTGATTCTTAATCCTGAGATTCTAGAAAACTTTTTAAAAAATGGTTTTCTGCCATAGTTTGCATTTGAGGCAAAAAGTTCCAGAAATCTATTTGTGGTCTCTCCTTTAGAGGGGAGTTCCACAGTTGGGACTCAGCCATAGAAAAGATGCTCTCTGAAGGAGCTTCCCTGATAAGGTCAAATCTGAACTGATGGTCTTTCAAGCACCCTGGTCCCAAGCTGTTCAGGGCTTTCAAAGATAATGCATATCCCTTTCTCAATGTGCCCATAAATGCATGGTGAAGCTCCTTGTACAAGATGCTTACACTAGTCTGGTGGCCATATTCTGCATGTTATTGCTCCTTCAACTGTTGGAGGTAGTAAGAGATCAGAATAAAACTTAGCTATGTTCCATATTCTTTTACAGCATGTGTCGATGGCCTGTGTTCACTTGGCATCAAAAATTGAAGAAGCCCCAAGGCGGATAAGAGATGTCATTAATGTGTTCCACAGACTTCGGTATCTGAGAGAGAAAAAGTAAGTCAACTGTTACTCCAACTGTGTGCCTACACACAGTATCTGTTTCCAGGGATCGTGGCAATTATTCAAGGGCCATTTGTGACTTGCATTATCCCCTGCCCAAAACTCCGGAGGATTTCTTGCAACCCCAAAGAATATCCCTGAACCCCGCCTTCCCCCCAAAAACCTAATTGGAAATAAAGTTTCAGTGAGTTCCAGCTTTTCCAGCCCTCGTTGCATCCTCAACTAGTGGCGGTGTCTGGGTAAAATTTTACAATTTCAAATTGTAACTTCAAATGGTTGAAAGATTGCTTAGGTGGGTGCTTCTTCTCTGAGATTTTGGTAGTTTCTTCTTGAGAGGGGTCATTTTTGGAGTAAGTTTGCACAACTCCTACGAGTCGGCTGTTCCAGAGGGAAGTTTGGGGTTCAAAAAGGCAACCAGTGCCAGTGTTGCCTAGACAGTTACAGACTTGAAAGTCTCCACAGTCAATTCTCCAGTTCCTTGGATAACTTGGTCCAAATTTAATCTTCTCATGCTGTTCCCATGAGACACCAAAGTTGTGTTATTCCACTGAGGTATGTCCATTGTTGCTCTACTTTTGTAGGAGGGATTTAAACTGATTTTTTTTCTAACCCCCCCCCCTTAAAAAAATCCCAGGAAGCCTGTACCTTTGATACTGGATCAAGAGTACGTTAACTTGAAGAACCAAATTATAAAGGCTGAGAGGAGAGTTCTGAAGGAGTTGGGATTTTGCGTACACGTGAAGCATCCCCACAAGGTTTGTATTTCTTTTGTATTTTTAAGTTTGCCCTCTGAGCAGTGGATAAGAAATTAGCCTGTTCTTAATGTAGCCAAACCATTGGCAATCTTTGTTTCTCATTTCAAGAATTGCCTGCTAGTGTCTCATTTGGTGAATGAAGACTGGTTGCTTCAGATATTAGGTGCTGCTTAGACTTAGCTATGCTTGAGTTCTCCAAAGTCCTTGGCATGAAAGCAGCTTATTCTTGTGCAAGCAGGTAACAACACCATTGTGTATCTATTGGGTAGTGTGTGATAAGACTTTGGCGGGTCAGCCCTACAAGTGGCACAGTGCAGAACTACATTTGTGTTTCTAAGATGTTCCTACTTCAGAGAGGGACTGGTGGCTGCTTCTGTTCCTCCCACTTTGTATGCTTTACTGTTTGGCTTACTTTTTGCCCTGAAAATAATTGAGACATGTTCTATCACTTTAAAGAAGCAGGGGGACAGTTTTCGTTGGCCGCTTTCAATTTATTTTTTTCCAATTGTGCAGTCATGGCTGGTACGTCACTTACCACATTCCACTTCATAGATGGCACCAGTCTATCATCTCGTTGAGTTTTATGTCTGATTGACTGTGCCAATAAGCAGGAAGCGCTGGAGAGTTAATCAGGTGTATGGACCCAATTCTGTGCCCAACTTAAGCTTACAGGCCTCCCTTGTTCCATTCAGGCATGGCACAATCCCCTTCTCTACCTCAGCTGCCCTTGGTGCTCATGTTCTAGCCATGCCACTTACATCATTACTTCAGCATTAGCCACTCATGGCCGGCTCCCGAAGGATGTTCAACAGGTTAAAGCCCAGATGATGTCTTAGGTTTGCTGGATCGTCTTGGACAGTGCATGTTACAAAACCTGACATCCCTAACAAGATTGTAAGTCTTAATTGTAGGATTGAATTCTGCCCTGTAAAGGAAGGGCAGGATTTAAAAAATGGGCAGGATACATTGTAGCATTTTCTAAGGTTAATTCAGTCTGGTTTGACACCTGTCAGCTGTGGAAATGTGAACCCTTCAGTAGTAGGTGGGGTTACCATGAGTGGAAGCTTATGATAACCCAGTAGTGCAGGCTCCCATCTTCTCTGACTTTTTCAGTCCTCAGATCTGCACCATCTTTTTGCCTGCATTTGTTGGAACATCCTGGTTGTTCTGGGTCTTCTTAAAAAAAAAACAATTATTAGTTTTCCATTTAATAATATACAATCACACCATTATTATCCACTTTATGTCTCTGGCTCTTTAGAGCCCTTTGACTTCTTTCCCTCCCGTCTTGTGGGTTTGATAATTAACCTTTATATTATTGCATTTTGTACATTTTCCAATTCTGATAACTCCTTACCCAAAAAACTCAAAATTTAAATAAATATAAAAAGGGGGGAAATTCTCATTGCAAGTGTTCAGACAACGGTGCTAGTGATGTTAATTGCTTACAATTAATCTTTTAAATATCCTGTAAACGTACTCGTCTTTTTGGAATACCTGATCATCTGATTTCAGATTTTTCCTTTAGTTTTGCCAGTTCCAGAGTCCATCATTTTCATCTGACTCTCTTCTTTCATTGGTACTTCTTGCATTTTCCATTTTTGAAAAAATGAAAACTTGTGGTTCTGGTCTTGATTCAGTAGATCATATACTCTTCTCTCTACCTCCCCCCAAAAATCTGACCTGTGTTACTAATACATTGCAACAAATCTTTGTGTAGAAGTGCTTCCACCATGTCCCCCTTTGTTATTCCTATATCTTTGAAGCAAGCACTGAAAAAGGAAAGCTGCCAAATAATATTGGGGTAAAAAAAGAGACACTTGTGAGCAGTGCACAGCAGAGCAGAGGAAAGAAGCTTTGCTGCACACATACTCTCAAGAGTACCACTTCTCTGACATCCTAAAACATATTCTTAACATTTTATACACACCGTGGAGTCAAGTCAGGCCATTGATCCAGAGTAGAATGACCTGCATTGCATGGGTACCCTCCTCTGTCTAAATGAAAACCTCTTTCCACCACTTGGATCACCTGTATAACTCAATCACCCGTATCTTCCAGATAATCGTTATGTACCTTCAGGTATTAGAATGTGAACGTAACCAACACCTGGTCCAGACCTCATGGTAAGTTGATGTTTCTTGTTTTTATTGAGGCCAGCGGGGCAATGGCAAAAATATGTCATGTGTGGGGTCAGTACTTTTCTCCTCTACTGCCATGTTCGTGGCATGAGTATGGTTCCAGTCTTAGCCTGGAATGCCGCTTCTATCACCCCAAGTTGACGGGCCTCTTTGTTAAAGATTCAGACACTGTCTTAAATGGTAAGAGAGCTTTACACCCTCACAAATGCACCCTTTGCTCTTTCTTCCTTTTACTCCTGCCCATTCAAGTTACTGCTCAGGAGCAGGGCGTGAAGGCACCCGCCCTCCCCTGTTTGCCCAACAGCATGTGTCATTCAGAAGTATGCTGCCTCTGAATAAGGTGTTAACCATAGATCTACCCCCTTCATTCCTAGTGTGGGGAGGTGGTCACTTCTGCCATGCCATCATTTTACTTGAAAATTATTGTAAAAACAACCCTGCTCATACAGTTTTCAGCTTCTTGATATTGTTTATGCAATATATTGTGTCCATATGTAGTCTATCTGCCCCTTTCTTGGTATGGGTTTATATTAAATATCTCTCCCCCCCCCCCCGCGCTCCCAAGAAAGCATACATTGACAAATGGTAACCTGTGAAAACTGACATGATGTAAAAATTGACCTGAAAGCAAAGTTTGTGTTTCTACTAACTAAAATTGTCTGGCTGTTTTGAAAGAGAACCTCTTTTGACTCTTCTTTTCTGTACTCTTTTGATCAAAGGGTAGCCTCTGAGGGTAAGTGACTAAGACTTCTCCTCTGCTGCCCAAGCGCTATGGTGCAGGGATAACTGCCGTCTTCAGTCAAACCCAAGCAGGCTCCACAGAGAGAAGGCTGGCTCTAGACAGGTGGTATGCGTACACAAGTCGAGTTAAAACTGGCCGACTGCTGCTTGTGATTTTTTTTTTAACTTGTTAAATTTTATTTGTGCATTTTTCAGATAAGTCTGTGTTACTGTCAGGATGCTTTGTTCCCATTTTATATCCTTTAAAAAAACCACAGACTTTTATTAAACTTGGGTTTAAAATCTTTGTGGGGTTGGGTTTTTTAAAAACTTAATTCATACTTGAAAGCATAACCATTGTAGTAAGAAGATATGTTACTTCATAGCACCTCAATTTTTTTCTGTTGTACTTTTTAAACTGTGTGTTTTGGGGTCCTGCACATATCTACTTCTGTATATCCATATCTGCAACGGGTTCCTTCCTCCATGCATCATAACAAATGCTTTTGGAACTTGGATTATATTGTGAGAAACTGCAGTTCAGTGTGGGGAAATAAATACAGGACCACCCAGGCAGTCCCTTTGGTTGCACCTAAAATAGGACTTTCAAGGTCCCCGAAACACTTTTAAAGAACGATGTAAGCCTTTAAAGGGCTGGCCTACTCTTCAAAATCCCAGCTCATCTGGGTTAGTGTAAATGGCAATGGAAACATTTTGGATCTAATTAACTATAGTAACTATAGTATTTTTTCAAAACCTGCTAATTGAAGACTAGAAATCATTGCTACCCAAAGCCAGGGTCCCCATATTCTTCAGCTGCTTTGGTTTTGAACAAATTATGTAGGAATTATGTGCATAGCCTGATTTGGTATAGTGACATAGGTCACATATTAATTTGCACCTTTATGTCAGGCACAAACCATAGGCCCATTCCATTTTACAACTGTTTAAACTTTGTTCTGGGTTTTGTCCACTGTGCATTTTGGTGTGTTGTAAGGAATTATCCTTCAGATTTTCATTTTAAGGTCACAGAAATGCGTGAAATGTTCTGGCTGGGCTTTGTGCAATATTTTTACAGTGCAATATTTTTTACAGTTGCCTCATTCTGTGAACTTTTGTGTTGAGAAACCTTGTTACAGTGGGGCAGTCTGGAAGCGGCCCAATGACAACCCATTGAAGAACTTTGGTCCTTCAGCAGTGACAATACCAGAGACCTGGACTGAATATCTGTGGCGCTCTCTTGCTCTCTCTAAAAGCGATTTGTGTGTTGGATACTTTCCTGAGTGGAGACTGGTCACTCCAAAAGAAGATTGCGACAGAAGATTCTGAATGCTTGGGAAAAGCCCCGTTCCTTCGACAAAGAACTTCTAGCCGGACCTGTGTCTTCAGACTGTCCGTTTTCAAGTTTGCATGTCGCTCTGCGTGACGGGATAAAACGTAGATTTTGACAGAATTCTTCAAATTATGCTTCAAAAGTTGTGCCTACCGTAAAATAAAATGAATTTGTGGTGTTTTGCATGAGAACAGGCCAGTAGCTCATAGCAGGGAGAAAAGTGAAGTTAAAATTGGTTCTCTTTCATAAAATGCCAACATCCAGTTAATAAATACTTGGCAGTTGTCTTTCCCTGTCAAATCTGTGCACTCCAACGTCTTGTCAGGTTTCACAGGATTATCTAGGATTCAGACAGCTGTAGAATGCCCTAGACAGCTAGCTACAGTGTGCCTTTAAAACAGCATAGCCAAAGCAGGGGACTTCAGCAGACTTCTGCAACTTTCCCCCCTCCTTTTTGTCTTCTCAGGAACTACATGAATGACAGTCTGCGGACAGATGTCTTTGTAAGGTTCCACCCCGAGAGCATCGCTTGCGCCTGCATCTACCTTGCTGCCAGGACTCTGGAGGTTGGTGTTAACCTGGCTCATGCTATATAAGATGCTCTTGTTTTCCTTGTGGAGTTTTTACTGCTGCAATGAGTGTGTTTCATGAACAAATGTGGAGGATTTAATAGTGGCTGCCTTTTTATTTCTGCTCTCATGTGCAGAAGGAAAATGGTGACTTACGTAGACATTTCCCCCTTTCCCTCCTTCATACACAGAAGGAAAGTGGGATTTTGAATGGGTTGGGTTTTTATTGGTGACTAATGGTGAACGGTGTCTTGCTCACAGATTCCACTTCCAAACCGCCCTCACTGGTTCCTGCTGTTTGGAGCTACGGAAGAGGAAATCCAGGAGATATGCACGAAAATTTTGCAATTATACACACGTAAAAAGGTTGGTCCTGCTTATTCTTTTGAATTTTTCAAACGGTGGGAAAGCACACTGGCGTGTTTTTATGACTTTAGGGTACATATTTTCAAAGTTCTGTTGATTAGAATCTAAATTTCTTTTTTTCATCTTGAGTACCTGGAGAATTTTGTTCCATCCTCCCTGCCACACAGATATGGGATTTGTGTTGCAGCCCAAATTGTGCACATAATAATAGCAATATTGCTTAATAAAGAAGGTAACCTTGCCAGTAGCATGTCTCATAAAAGTGCCTGGTGTTTTGTTCCATTTTTCCATTGCATTTTCCATTGTGAGCCTTTGGGGGAAAGCCTGTCTATGCAATGCTCTTATGTAGGTGCCAGATCAATATTTTGCTAAAGCACACACCCGTTTCCACAGGTTGATCTAGCTATCCTGGAAAGCCGAGTAGAGAAGAAAAAGCTCGCCATCGAAGAGGCAAAAGCGCAAGCCAAAGGCCTCTTACCAGACGGAACACCCAATTTGGATACCGTGTCGGGGTTTTCTCCTGCTCCCAAAACCGGTTGGTATCCCTGGTCCCATATGTGTGGTTCCTCACACTGTCTCAGTATTGCCAGGAATATGGGTGCAGTATCATTTTTGAATGCCCTCCCACCTTCAAAACAAAACTCCTTGCAAATGGAAAACTACCCTATCACTGGGAAGGTTCTAGTTCTTTATATGCAGTGCTGGTTTCTCCTTGCAAGGAGTTATTAGGGTAGAGCATTAAGAAACAGACCCCCAAACTAAACCTGTGCATGTCAGTCATTGTGCTGCCTACTTGCTCTGTGTTGGCCAGGCCTAATTTCTCTAGATATGGGACGAATCCTCCCATCCTTATTAAGGTTTAGGCCTTAATTGTACCAAATTAGATGTCTGCTCACATGTGACCCCTTTCATAGGAAGAGGATGACTTTAGGCCTCACTTCAGCACAGTGACCCAATTGAAATTGATGGCTAGCATGTAGGAAGCCAGTACAGCATTCCATCTGGTTGGTGTCTCATTTAAATCTGGTTCTCCGCAGCTGCACATGCAAAATGAATGCCTTCCCAGGCCAGAGTAGGATAAACAAATGGGTGGCGGCAACCTAGTTTTAAAGGAGCTGTCAGCCACATGGAATGTCACACAGGTAAATTACACATGCAAGATCACATTTGAAGTTGTATCCCATTTGGCATGTACGCTGCACCCTAACATGCTAAGTAAAGTAGGACCTGTTGTTGTCTTGATAGTAGTTGTCAGTTTTTCTGATCAAAGCTCTCATTATGGTGAACTTGCAGATTTGTGTCAGCACTCCTGACTTTAATTTTTCCAGGGTTTTTCTGGACATGGAACATTGTAATCTGAAGGCCCTGGCTTGTCTCCAAGGCTGGCCCTACGCTGAATATACCCACTGAATTTCCTGGACATTGTTGACTATGGTCCATTCATTTCATTGGGTCTACTCTGAGTAGAACGTACTTGGATATGACCCCCTATCTGTAAAAGTGCATTGTGGGTGATGGTACATAGAAGCATGTCATCCCTTAAGATTTGACTGGACTTTCCTCTTACGCATCTCTAGAGTCTCCAAAGGAAAATAAAGGCACCAAGCCTTCCCCACTTGCTGTGCAGGTGGTAAAAAACGCCAAGCGGAAAATGGAAGCGACAAAACGGATGAAATCCAACAGTCCCGTCAATGGGTAAGGGCCTTGCACGATAAACTGGTCTCTTTTTTCCCCTCTGTATCTATTTCTTTGAATGCTTTTGCAGCAGCGCAGGTCTGTAACACTGCTCCATAAGGCCATGAGGGACTATAGGCGTGGCTATGGCATAGTCAAAGCTTCTTTCCAGGGCTACTGCCTCCTGTCTGACTTAAATTACGTTGTGGGCAAAAAGGTCTCTGAGCCTCTTTGGGGCGATATTAGCACAGGCTAAAGTAGCTTTAAGGATTTGGGACACACTTTCTGGAAACCCAGGTCATCACATCTCTAGGTCATATTGAGTCCAGATAAGTGTGACCTGCTTCTGTTAACTTCATCCTAGCCTTATTGTGACAGCGTTGCCCCAGAAGTGGGTTGTCCTCATTATTGGCCTTGGGCATATGTGTACCTAGGTTGAAGGGCTGACTGGGCCACTTGTTGCTTTGACATCAAATTCTCTTGCTTTAACCTTCCAGCGTTCAGAAAGGCCGAGACAGCAGGAGTCGGAGTGGAAGTAGAGACCAGAGTTATTCCAGGTCTCCTTCAAGGTCACCATCTCCAAAGCAGAGGTATGTACTGCAGTGCCCTCTGGAAGGGACTAGAGTTCCAACTCTACCAATACCCAAGCTGGGAAGAGAGCAACCCCGTACCTCTCTAGAGCAGTGTCTCAGGTGAATGTAGTGGCAGTGATTGGCCAGCACTCTGTCTCTGGCATTTCAGATGATTTGGGGGGCTTGTCCTCACAGAGGCTGCAGCACTTGGCACTGTATTCCACCACAGAAAGAGAATCTCTGCATTTAGGGAAAGGGATTTACCCTAGACTTTTATTTGACCTGCTAGTTTTCCATGTGCTTGATTCAGTCATACAAGACCATAGCATTGCTTGCTTCGCCCATTAATGTAGATATAAAAGGAGAAGTTGAAACAGGCATTTTGATTTCCAGCATGGATTTAAAAGCCATGAGGGAGGGGAGATCTTACATTGGCAAACACCTGGTCCTTATTCCCAATGCTGAAATCATTGGGAACATGTCTGGGGATAGGCACAATTGCTTGGTGATCTACAGGCCAACCACATTAAGCCCAGAGATTCTGCTTCTCTCTTCCCCAAGCCCTACTGCTGCCAGAACCACAGCAGTATTTCTGCAGCCATTTCAATGTTTCTGCTGCACCTGAGGATGATGATGACATCATTAATGTCAAAACGTACCTGAGGATAATGATGACATCATTAATGTCAAAGCGTACCTGATCTGAGCTACTGCAAAGCTCTGTGACAGGACCTGGAGCACCCATCCACAGGTGCCTAGGAATGCTGTTGTCCCTGTGGGGTGTTCTTGTTCCACGATTGGAGCCACAGGCGTGTCTTTCTCAAATTTGCTAGCAAACTGAAGCCTTTCCCCTCTTGTCCCCTCCACTAGGAAGAGTGAAAGCTATTCCCCATCGAGTGGCTCCAAATCCCACAGCCGCTCGAGGAGCCGAAGTGACTCTCCCCCGCGGCAGTTCAACCATGGCAGCTCGAGCTACAAAGCCTCCAAGATGAGGAGCTACAAGAAGGCCAAGGGTTACAAATACACCTCTCCCAAGCAGCGGAAATCCCGCAGCAGGAGCTCGTCACGGTCCCGGAGCCGCTCACGAGAACGCTCGGACCACTCTGGGAAGTACAAGAAGAAGAGCCACTACTACAGGGATCAGAGGCCCGAGCGGCCCCACTCCTACGAGAGACCAGGCCACCGCTATGAGAGGGAGCACCCAGGCCACAGCCGGCATCGCAGATGAGCAGGACCCAAGAACAGACTACGCGAGCTCTCGCTCTTGTCTTCCGGGGGCTCACAGACTTAAAACTCTTGGTGCCTGCTTGGTGCAAGGAAGGATAGTTAGAAGGACTTAATTGTGACATGTCCCATTTACTATGGTTGGGGGTTTTGGGGAGGGGCGGGTGTCTTTTGAGTCTCCTCATAATGTGGGAGAGCCTCCCTCTCTTCCTGGATCATCTGTCTGTGTTCGACAGGCGATGCTCCTTTGCTGCTACAGAAGCAGGACTGTTTCCAAATAATATTGGACTCTGTGGAGAGAATTGCCTTATGAGGCTGGTCAGAGTGTTCAGACATTGCCCTTCCCAGCCCCAAAGGATTTTGGACACTCAGACCATACAGCGTTGCTTGGTGCTAACAGCAGTCCTTGTTCGTTTATTTCGCAGTGGACTTGATTGCGTTGTAGAACACAAGGTTAATTGTTTTTTTTTTAATTTTATAAGAATCAATGCCTATATTAGGCGGCCTTTTTGTGTGTGTATATATCTGGTGTTGGAACAGTAAGGACGGAGAAAGGCCTTAACCTGTTGAATTTCACCCACAAAGTGCAAATGCATTGAATTAAATGGGGGGGGGGCTTTGTAACCTGCATACTGAATATTGAGAAATTTAAATTCCTCAACTAAAGACTTCTCCTCACCCCCTTCTTTCTTTTTGCATAAAGAACTCTGTGGAAATGTGAAAGTATTTAGATTCAGTGTGTTGGAAGTTGTCTATTTTTTAAAACGTGGTGAAATGCCTGGTGCTGGCCACCAGCTCAGGACTTCGGATGCTTTCATATAATATAACGTTTTATGTGGTTTAGATAAACTCTCTACTCAGGATCTTTAAAAACTCTTGAAGAACTGATAGTTTGCCCTCCCGTTGCTTGCTTATAAGAAGGTGTTTATATTAAGAGAGAAATTGTATGCAGCGCAGGAATATCCGTTTTAGTGGTATATCTGAGCTGTCTTCCTGTTCCCAGATTTTCATTAAAGTATTTGATTTTATATTTAAAAACCTTCTGCCTCTGTCCTCGCCTAGGATGGTTGTTTAGTATCAGCACTGGAAACGAGACGGCTTTGTTCTTAGCCTGTGCACAACCCCAGGGGGCTTAACTCTTAACTAAGGAATAGTTAATAAGAGTTTCTCCACTGGTGGGCAGGTGAAGAATGCAGCAGTACAGTGGTACCTCTGGTTACAAACGCTTCAGATTACAGACTCTGCTAACCCGGAAGCAGTACCTTGGGTTAAGAACTTTTCCTCAGGATGAGAACAGAAATCACGAGGCAGCGGGGGGGGGCCCATTAGCTAAAGTGGTACCTCAGGTTAAGAACGGTTTCAGGTTAAGAATGGACCTCAGGAACGAATTAAGTACGTAACCAGAAGTACCACTGTATGGGGTGTTGAACTTGGCTTCCTATACGTCTCTACTCCTTTTAAAGCCTGCTTTTATTTTATGTAGCAATGTCTGAATGCATAGGCAAAAATTGAGTTTCCTGCTCCACGAAATCAGCAAGGGGGTGTAGAGAAGCAGGGGGCTGTGGGGGAGGGTAGTGGCTTGCCTAAGGTCACCAAGTGAGTTGAATACTGACCTGAGATTCAAAGTTCTGCAGGACAGTTCATGCCATTTGGGTAAGAGCAGGATTGCAGAACCTCTGACCCATGGGCCATTCTTGGCTGGTAAGGTCATTTCTCCCAAATCCATGCCCACCTGTCCCAAGTGTTGTCAGTGGCTGATGTTGGAGGGATGGGGTTCAATCCTGCTGGGCTCTGCTTTGCTAATGGGTTCCCTGAAGCAGTGCACCATTGGAGCCATTCCCACATGTCAGCTTTGACAGGTGCCTGATAGAACTGCCGTCCAGGTGATGGGGAGGGACTGCCCACTTGTCAACATTGACCCATTAGGGGAGATAAAGATCTAGCCTGTGAAGCTTAAGAGGTTCTCCATGCCTGGCTTTAAAACTCTATTGCATTTGTAAATTGAGGATTAAGAGGGATAAACCAAAGGCATTTAAAGGGAGGTGGGAATGGAAGGCAGGAGACACCACATGCACATTTCACAAGTTTCATGCTGGGGAGGGTGGCAGTAAAAGAGAATGGGTGGGGTCATATGGAAGGAATCCCTAGGCATGGAAAGGTGGGCCTCTCAGTGAGTGGTGGGCGAGTAACATGTAGTATTGAGGTGGGCGAGTAACATGTAGTATTGGGAGCTTTCCTTATGGATTACTAGTGGTGGCTTTTCTTGGTACCAAATTTGCACCAGCGGAGTAGAAGTGGATTCTGCTCCTGGTTCCAACTACCATTTTGCTAAAGTTTGTGGAGAGGGTTATTTCTAGTTATAGGTGAGGCTTTGGTTTCTGAAATTTTAAGACAGTCTGCTTTAATATGGGATTCCCCCACTTTAGCTTCTAGCTCCTAAAGTTCTGCTGAATGATGGAAGCTCAAAGAAATTTCTGAAAATGAAAGTCTCACCTACTCCAGAAGTCCTCACCATAATACTGCCCTGTTTGACCTATTTTAGAGGGCAAGCTGTGGCTCTGGCTTGCCTTGAAATGCATGCTGACCCGTTTGGCAGCAGAGCTAGTCATTGCTTAGGCTATATATTTAGCAAAGAGTCCTTTATGGATTGTTTGTATATTTAAAATGAGACACCTGGCTAAAAATAACCACAAATGTTTCTAGCTGTAGCTGTGGAATATTTGGGTTCTACAATCCAATGCTAGGGACGCAGGTGGCGCTGTGGGTAAAACCTCAGCGCCTAGGACTTGCCGATCGCATGGTCGGCGGTTTGAATCCCTGCGGCGGGGTGTGCTCCCGTCGTTCGGTCCCAGCTCCTGCCCACCTAGCAGTTTGAAAGCACGTCAAAGTGCAAGTAGATAAATAGGGACCGCTTTCTAGCGGGAAGGCAAACGGCGTTTCCGTGTGCTGCACTGGTCTGGCTCACCAGAGCAGCTTCGTCACACTGGCCACGTGACCCGGAAGTGTCTCCGGACAGCGCTGGCCCCCGGCCTCTTAAGTGAGATGGATGCACAACCCTAGAGTCGGACATGACTGGCCCGTACGGGCAGGGGTACCTTTACCTTTACAATCCAATGCTAGTCATCTTCAGATTAGACCCGTTCAAATTAACAGGCATGACTAACTTAGGTCCATTCATTTGAACGGGTGTACTGTTTTAAAAAAAAAACTTAGTTGGCTCCAACCCTCTGTTTGCAACTGGAAGAACTGTTAAGAGCTGCTGGCAGCAACCAGGTTCACCTGCCAGGTGAGGCACTAGTAGGTCCTGGTTTCCATCTTAACAGGTGGAGCAGCGTTTCAACTGCTCTACAACCACAGCATTGAGATGAACGATCAGGGAATGAGCACTAGTGGTCGCTGTTGAGCTTCTAAGCTGCCTACAGTGGATCTTGATGCTGCTGCAAGCAGCAGATTGGAAAGGGAGCCTGGCAAGGAGAATCTGGGATGTAGTAGTGGCTGTTTCCGTCACCATGCAGAGGGATTATATATAGGCGTTTGGAGCCCTAAGGTCAAAACGGCAGGGTGGAAATTCTAAAATGTTATTCCATGGTTGGCGCAGGTCAGTCAAGGTCAGTACACACCAAAGTGACTTGCAATAATTATTTATTGGATTTATACCTCACCCTTTTATTGAAGGCACTCAAGGTGATAGACATCGTTCACCCTGTCCTCGGTTAATCCCCACAACCATAATCCTGTGAGCTGCATGATGAAGTAGAGATTTGAACCCTGGTATGTGGCTAGCAGTTCTAAAGCACATCAAAGTGCAAGTAGATAAATAGGTACCGCTCCGGCAGGAAGGTAAACGGCGTTTGCATGCGCTGCTCTGGTTCGCCAGAAGCGGCTTAGTCATGCTGGCCTCATGATCTGGAAGCTGTACACCGGCTCCCTCGGCCAGTAAAGCGAGATGAGCGCCACAACCCCGGAGTCCGCAACTGGATGTTGGGATATGCCAGGGAGACGGGGGCATCAGGCAGGCCCCCCCAGCTGGCTCCGGACGATCAGCAGTCTCCCGTGGAACAGCATCAGTCAGTCAGTGACACGAGCCTCAGATACATTTACAGACCCACATTTACAGACCCGTGTACGCTCCGTCAGCAGAGTGTGTAAATCCCCTCACAGCAAAAGGCGGACAGAGGCAGATGTGCAAGCCTATTTACAGCATTTATTCAGCATAGTTCAGGAACAAAGGAAAACATGTCTGCATCCCTCCATGTCCAGCAAAACAGCAGTAACATGAAAGCTATACAGTACAGTGGTACCTCAGGTTAAGTACTTAATTCGTTCCGGAGGTCCGTACTTAACCTGAAACTGTTCTTAACCTGAAGCACCGCTTTAGCGAATGGGGCCTCCTGCTGCCGCTGCACCGCTGCCGCACGATTTCTGTTCTCAATGTTCTTAACCTGAGGTACTATTTCTGGGTTAGCGGAGTCTGTAACCTGAAGCGTATGTAACCTGAGGTACCACTGTATACAAAAACTGAAGTTCCCAGCGAGAGCTGGAAGTAAACAGGCATGTGACACACAAGTCATGCCTGACCCTTTTAAGGTGGAATGGAGCTATATCCTAACACTGGACCTAATGGTGAGGGGTCCCTTTACCTTTACCTATGTGGCTATGAGAGGGGAGCCCTCCAGAACTGGACACAATACCGTATGGGAGTTGCACCATAAATTTCTTCAACAGCATTGATCCTAGCAGTTTGCCACCACAAGGTGGGCCAAAAACATGGGCTTGAATCCCAGTGGGATCCGCATTGTAACAACTTGGGAGCGGCCCTCTCCTGTACTTGAGGCTGAGGTGCAGAATAAGGGCGACCAAATCTGAGCAGTACCACCGTGCCCGTAAAAGGTCTCTGTAAACATCCCTTCAAAAATCCACAGTGTTAGCCTTTGCTCTTGAGTTCCTCTTTGCACAGGCTCAAAGTCTCCTGCACGGAACATGGTCACATTTTCATTGGCTGCCAGGACTGCACATCCATCTGCCTTTCTGTTCCAAGCGGAAGAGGGATGCAAAGAGCTTCTCTTTGTGAGAGATCATGGTAGTTGAAGTCAGTGCCTTTCCTGTGGACAGACATGCCCATACCATCTTGCGGTCTTTTCTCTTTCTGTCACATGCCATTCTCTTCTGGCAGCCGTTTCGTGACTGGCACCCATGATGCTTTCTCAGCACTCTAAAGGGCACCCACCAGCATGAGTTTGACTAAACTGCGGGAGGCAGTGGAAGACAGAGGTGCCTGGCGTGCTCTGGTCCATGGGGCCACAAAGAGTCAGACACGACTAAACGGCTAAACAACAACAGCCCAATTAAGCTAATGATCACGCTGGTGCACTGTTTGCACAAAGACCTTCCAGGTTTCGGAGGGCCGGGAAATGAGAATAGACTTGTCCTAGTGTGTGCTATTTATTTTATTTCTAACTCGATAATCAACCTTCCCTTTTGATCCCCACACATCCTGGGACAATAGTAGGTTATGGCTCAGTCCCAGCGGTTGTTGGCGCCGGCTCACGGAATGCTTTAAAAAGCGGAAGCTTTCAGGACAAACCAGGGATCCACATAATTGCTGTGTTGGTTGTGGACAGCCCTGTCTCTGGAGCCTCAGTCAGCTTGCAGATGGAGCTGTTGGATTCAGGAGAACAAAGGGACTTGTGGGATCTCTAGGCCGCTTTAGCCAAAATAAAACCCCAAGCCCCCGGAGCCTAAAACCTGCCTTTACATGTGTGTCAAGAATTGGTGGTTCCCATAAGAAAAGGATTGGACAAGCTGTGCGGATGGGGAGAGAACATCTTGTCCCAGGAGGGAATGTCCGTCTGCACATGTTTCTAATCCTATAATTTGATCCCTGCCATCTCTACCTGAAAAGGGATTTTAAGTAGCACACAACATCACTGCAAAGAAAGCAAGATGATGATCCAGCGAGCAGATTGAGAGGTTGTATTCTAGATCCTGTTTGGGACTACGATTTCCACATCGCACTGGCTGGTTTTAAAATTTCTGTCCTGTCCATTCTCCCAAAGGAGCCCATGACAGCGCACAACAATGTAGCAAAACACTGCAATTAAAATAATAGCATTATCTAAAAATAGGTTTTTTAGTATTTCTTTTAATAGCCAAACAGCCTTACAGCTAATCACCTAATGTACCTGCCCCATTGCAGGGGTTGCTCCTATATAGCTTAGTTTCAATGGTCATTGATACGGAGCGACTCTGACTGTCAACTTCTGCGTTCCTGTGGGCTACTCTCAGCTGAAAAAACCTACTGGAAAATCTCCTGGAAACCTTGTCACTGAAGAAGCCTAATGGGCGAAACAGGTGTATCCTGAGAACTGCCTTGTTGTTACTAAGTAGTTCTGTTTGTTACACTCTCAAGACATAGGACGATGCAAAAGGAAAATATCAGTATGAAATGGCATTGCCAACAGGAACCGTACGTTGTAATCATTGGACTTGACAATCTTTGGACTTGACAATCCTTGGGCTTTACGATAATAAATACATACAGAAGATTAATAGTAATATGATATGTTATTGCCATCAGGAACTGTGCTTTGCCATTTTTTGATATGACAATTAAATTACAGTTTTATTACATATAATGTTATGTTACTTTACAGCCAGTTACGTGTGTGTGGTGGTGTTCTAAACATGATTTACATAATGAGGCAGTTGTGGTGTGTGATATCTTGTTCTCTGCTTGACTTAGTGTAGTTACGATACTTGGCTGACCTTGTGTTTTGTTCATCCTTTCTGCTGCGCTGGGAACTGTAAGAGCACATAGACTTGTGCATACTTCCACTTAAAAACAGTTCACTTGCTCTCTTAGGAAACATTTAGTAACTGTATAGCGCTAACTGCGCAAAATGGTTTCAGAGATGAAATAACATGGGGAGAGTCTCCTACAGATATATCTCACCAGAGAACATTCCACAAAATGGGGAGCCACCACTAAGGAGGCCCTGTCAATGATCAGCACTAACCAGGTAGCAACAGCGCCATCAAGAGGGCTGTGCTGGCAGGGGCTAATGGGAGCTGGAGGCCCACAAGTTCTCCATGTCCATGAGTGGGGGAAGACTTTGATTCAATTCCTAAAACGATACGTGAACCAAAACACAGCCAGCCTTTGAGATTTGCCCTGCTCTGAATTTAGCAGTGCCGTTCTCCGGCCAAGTAATGTTTGCCAACATACCTATGCTAGGGTAAAGCATGCATCTAAATGCATGTAAGCAAAAATAACACACAAAAGCACATTACATGAGGCAAACATGCATACAAAAATGTGTCTATCAGTGGAAATTCGCATTAAAATACTGATGAACCATCAGGAGGATTTTATTTTTTTAAAGCAAAGCGATGAGGAAATATGGAGAGCTGAACTAAAGATTGGAAAAAATAAGGAACTGAGGGAAGTTGAAAGTGACAGATTTGCCCACCCCTAGCTGTGCCCAATCCAGTCCCTATGTTCTTTTGCCTTGGTTATCCTTAGATAGCCTTTTGTTTTGTTCTTTATTTCAGTTGGGCATTTTTCTCCACCTTTATCAGGTGTTGAATCTCGCCACATAATTGTGCTTGGCAGAACACAGTGTCACAAGAAAGGTGACTCATCTCGAAGCAGATGCTCTCAAGCTTTGTCACATACCTGTGGCAAGCGGTAGTTCTGGCAACGTGGACTTCGGGGTTGGATTACCGCAATTCGCTAGGCATGGAGCTTCCCTTGCGCTCAGTCCGGAAGCTGCGGCTAGCACAGAGTGCTGTGTCACGGTTGCTGACAGGCATGAGACCCTCTCAGCATACAACAGCTCTGCTCAAGAGATCTGCAGTGGTGGCCCTAGTTCAACGTGTTATCAAAGGTTTATAAAGCCCTAAACAGCTTGGGAGCAGTTTACTTGAAGGATCGCCTTCCCCCCCCGTACATGACCACTCAAACGCTTCGATCTGCAGAAGTGGCACCACATTGGCTACCAGTACGTTTCTGAGCACAATTCAAAGTGTTGGTGCTGACTTTTAAAGCCCTAAACGGCTTCAGCCCAGTATACCTGAAGGAGCGTCTCCACCCCCATTGTTCAGCCTGAACACTTAGGTCCAGATCCAAGGGCCTTCTGGTGGTTCCCTCCTTGCGAGAAGTGAGGTTACAGGGAACCAGGCAGAGGGCCTTCTCACTGGTGGCACCCGCCCTGTGGAACGCCCTCCCTTCAGATGTCAAGAAAATAAACAATTATCTGACTTTTAGGAATCATCTGAAGGCAGCCCTGTTTAGGGACGTTTTTCAATGTTTGGTGTTTTATCGTGTTTTTCATATTTTGTTGGGAGCCGCCCAGAGTGGCTGGGAAAACCCAGTCAGATGGGCGGGGTATAAATAATAAATAAATTAATGTCAAAATTAACGTGTGTTTATTTCTTTATTGCCCTCTGCAAGAAAGAATAGCTGCTGGCAACTCTATAGACTCCACAGCTGATAGAGCGGTCCTGCTTCCCATTTTTCTTTCTGCTGGAGCTTGGTGAAACTCTACATTTAACCTGTTTGACTGTAGCAGTGACACCGTTTTTGTTGTTTGGTGTGGTGGAGAACCGTCATCCCTCCAGATGTTGCTGAACTACAACTCCCATCCCATCCCAAGTTGCCCACGCTTGCCGGGGCTGATGGGAGTTGGGCAGGCCAAAGGCTACCCGTGCCTGGAGTGAGGGGATAAAGTGTTTGAAGTGAAGGCTAGAGAGCAACAGGGATGTATTCTGCGTGAGTTCTACTTGATGTAGTTCCTTCGATGTTAGCTTTGGAGACTTGCAGAAGTCAGTTGGTAGTTCACCGCACCACAACCAGGGCGGTGGGTCAACAGAGGATGCGGAGACCCAGCAAAGTCTTCAGAGGTCTCCTGCTCCCAGCAAAGTGACTTCTTCCAGAGTCCCCGGTTAAGAGGAAAACTCTTCCACATAGTTCAAAGCAGCAAAATGTTTATTGGTTCTAGACACAAGATGAAGCTAAACACTGCAATCTATAGTTCTTCTGATCTTTGAACTAAAGAGACATATGTATAGTTAGATCCTCAAAAACTATCCCCATGCTAGCTAATGCTGCTATGTAAAACTCACAGTCTCTTCTCCTCACTTTCACAGATTCAGAGTCAGACCCAGGCAGCAAACAGGACATGCCACAATTCTATCATATGTAGTGGTCTTGTAAAGCAATAAAGGCTTTCTGGGAAATGATATATAATGAATTGGGGGGGGGGGATGGAATGTTTAAAATAACTTTTGATTTTTAAAAAAACCAGAATACTTTCTATTAGGAATTATAGGTACCAACATCCCAAAGGAACAGAAAAAAACTTTTTATGTATGCGACAACAGCAGCATGGATGCTGCTAGCCCAGAGATGGAAAGAAGAAAGAGGAATGGCAAACTAAGCTGTTAGACTATGCTGAAATGGCAAAACTGACCAGGAAACTCAGAGACCAAGAAGACAAGCAATTCAAGAAAGAATGGAGAAAGTTTATAATTTATTTAGGAGACCATTGTAAGCAGATGAAAACATTAAAAAGGTAAAGGTACCCCTGCCTGTTTGGGCAAGTCTTGCCAGACTCTAGGGTTGTGCGCTCATCTCACTCTATAGGCCAGGAGCCAGTGCTGTCCGCAGACACTTCCGGGTCACGTGGCCAGCGTGACAAGCTGCATCTGGTGAGCCAGCGCAGCACCCGGAACACCGTTTACCTTCCCGCTGGTAAGCGGTCCCTATTTATCTACTTGCACCCGGAGGTGCTTTCGAACTGCTAGGTTGGCAGGCGCTGGGACCGAACGACGGGAGCGCACCCCGCCACGGGGATTCAAACCGCCGACCATGCGATCGGCAAGTCCTAGGCGCTGAGATTTTACCCACAGCGCCACCCGTGTCCCTTTATGAAAACATAATGAAAGCAATGCCCTAGAGACTATTATGCCCATATCTACATTCCTGAACCAATGGGAAGGTGAATGACTTGGCAAGTCATACACTGACCTCGGCTCTGTTGCCATGGTAACCTAGTTGACAGCTATGTAGGGATGGGCGAATGGCAGGCCTCAGGCCTGAATGTAGCCTTCCAGTCCTTGCTACCTGACCCTTGTTGGTCCTGTTTCAACCCCACCCCACCCCCAAAAAAGTGGTTTTTGCTTTGCTTGAACTCAGACCGTGCCTCTTGCTCGCTTGAATGTACAGGGGGAGATACGTGCAGAAACTAGCTTACTCTATAAAGGTAAAATTCATCTCAGTTGCTCCACCCACTTTTGACTCTCACCCCGCCCACCACTGGCATGTGGCCCCCGAAAGCTTGCTCGGGGGGGGGGTATGTGGCCCTCTGACTGGGAAAGGTCTGCCACCTCTGCTCTATGGGGTGATTTGAGGCTGGTCACTATTTCTCTTCCCGGCCTACTTCACAATGCTGTTGTGATGATATAGAAGGGAGCTGTTGTGTGTGTTGCTTTTGCCACCACCAGGCCAAGGTAGACCTCTCTGTAGTGATGGTAGTCGGGGCGTGTTCTTGCTCTTTCTGTCTTCAGTGCTTAACAAAGGCACAGTTTATCCAGGAGATTACCCAGCTGTGACTCAGGGAAATCCAGCATGTATTATTTGTCTTTGAACCGGAGGATTTGGGGTGCGTTATGTGAATGCTTTGATTTGAACCAGGCTGCTGGCGTGCCAAATACCTGATTATTATTTTTTGCTTAATACCACTGCGTATTTGTTTTTTTAAGTCATGTTCAATGAAGGTAAAACTCCTCTGCTGGTTTCGGTTTTGCTAAGAACAACTCAAAAGATGCTTCCTTGAAATGGGTTTTGTCTTCTAGCAAACCCAGAGGGAAATTGAAGGCTAGCAGCTACTAGCCAGGGCAAACACCCGCCAGCCAGTTTGATGGCTAGGGCCAGTGATCCAGGAACATAAAGTAAAGGTAAAGGGACCCCTGACCATTAGGTCCAGTCGTGGCCAACTTTGGGGTTGCGGTGCTCATCTCACTTTATTGGCCGAGGGAGCCAGCGTACAGCTTCCGAGTCATGTGGCCAGCATGACTAAGCCGCTTCTGGAGATCCAGAGCAGCGCACGGAAACACCGTTTACCTTCCCACCGGAGTGGTACCTATTTATCTACTTGTACTTTAACGTGCTTTCGAACAGCTAGGTTGGCAGGAGCAGGGACCGAGCAATGGGAGATCACCCCGTCGCAGGGATTCGAACCGCCGACCTTCTGATCAGCAAGTCCTAGGCTCTGTGGTTTAACCCACAGCATACTGAGATGCAATAAAACTGCTAGGATATTTGCAAAGCTATGCAAACAGGTGTGGTTTCAAATTGGATCCGTTATTGAATCCCGATTCTGTCTTCCACAGCACTGGACACCCCTCCCAGTTTTGTGTCATATGCAAAATGCATGAGCATCCTTTCAATTCCTTCATCTAAGTCATTGATAAATATGTTGAACAGCAACAGGCCCAGGACAGAACCCCACCAGAACCTCGGGACCACAAGACATTGCTGGGAGATAAGCCTTTAGGTTGGAACAAAGACTGATGAGACCAGTCATCAACTCTTAGAGGAAGTCCTCATGGTCTAAGCCTGGAGAGACAGTGACGGGTGAGGCTCCTCCTTCAGCTATGTGTGTTCATGGGCAGGGAAAGACAGGTTTAGGTTTTCAGATAGGATGATGTAGGCTGAAGGAAAATTGTGGCATTTTCCAGGTAACAAAGAGACAGCCAGAATGGCTGGCTCCTCTGTAGACCTATGCCTGCCTGCTCCTATGAGAGGAGCAAAGAACCATCTTGAGATGTGAATGCTGAGAGCCTTCTCTCCACTGTCGTCTTCTTCTTTGGTGATCACTCGTAACCGAGTAAGATTGTCTTCTGTTATGTACTGAACTCATGAACAATAGGATCCAGAATGCAGCAGTCTGATTGGTCCACAGGAGCCACCCAATCCAGTTCCAGGCGGAAGTGAATCAGCGACATGAGTGGCCTGCAGGAGCAGCTAATCAGGCTCCTGAAGGAGGTGAATCCACAACCTGATTGGCCTACAGGAGCAGCCTGGAATTAGCCAATCACACAGGGCCCATTGTGTTAATAATGTATATATACCTAGATGTTTTGGGGATACAGTAGATTCATTCATTGCTGCTACGAGCTGAATAAAGAGCATGAAATTCACACTCTACTCCGAGTATATTTCATCTTCCATAAACACAATCTTAACAGTGAGTCCGTAAGTGACTGTGGAGGCCAATTCTGGATCCACACGTCTTTCCACAGTGGAGACAAAGGTTTCTGGACTGGAGTTGATCATGGTGAGGGTTTGCCAAACGTGCCTTCCTCTTGGCACGTTTCTCCCTTTCATCCTGAGTTCAAGCATGTTCAAAGCCCATGACACCTTTGGTAAAGGCTGTTTTCCAATTGGAGCGCTCGCAGCCCACTGTTTTCCAGTTGCCAGTGTTCATATTACATTTTTTTAAGATTTGCATTCCTTCTAGTTATCTATTTTGGTGCATGCAAAAGCCAGGGAAAGGGCTTCTGTGGCAGAACTCAGTCAGGCGTCTTCACAAATCCTTCCTTATTCATGTGAAATTCCCCCCTGCTTCCCTTTCTTCTCCCAACAGTCTCCGGTAGAGAATCGGTACCTGTCACAGATGGTACCTGCTAGTTCTCAGCGCATGTGTGTGCAACTATTTCAAGGCACATCAAGCACCATAACCATCAAGGGTAATATTTTGATGGGAAGCCGCTGGAAGGTGTTTGGAGAGCAGAGATGTGTGTGAAATTGTCAAAGCATCTGGGCTGAGGAAGGATTGCAGAAGCTGCTGGCAGTTGTTTCAAGGATCAGTCAGGAGTCTTATAAAACAATAAACGTTATCTATACGAGCTTTCTTTAACTGCTAACTCTCACGGACCCTCCTGCTCTCTCCCTGTACTTTAAGTCCTGAATCGCTTCCTGGAAGCTGTTCCCTTAACCTGTACTCTCTCTCATTGGGACTAAGGGCTCACATGTACTTGCCTTTGCTCTACATTTCTAGGAAGAGGTCTAGGATTTTCAGGTCTGTGTCCAAGTACTTATTCCCCACCCCCACCCCCTGCCTTTCCCCCTGCAAAAACCCACTCTTTAATGCTGGACCGGAACAAACAGCAGTCCGTGGAAAACCCACAATGCTGCTTGCTCTGCTTCAGCAGTAGAGATTGGGTTTTACTGGGGAAAGTGGACGGTTGAAAGAAAAACACTCAGACACAGACCAAGACAAAGCGCAGAGCAAAAGGTAAGTGTGCAGAGCCCTGAGGTTCGTCAGGTTAAGGACTTAATTCGTTCCGGAGGTCCGTTCTTAACCTGAAACCGTTCTTAACCTGAGGTACCACTTTAGCTAATGGGGCCTCCCGCTGCCGCCACGACACCGCCACACAATTTCTGATCTCATCCTGAAGCAAAGTTATTAACCTGAGGTACTATTTCTGGGTTAGCGGAGTCTGTAACCTGAAGCATCTGTAACCTAAGGTACCACTGTACTACTGTCCTAACTCCTAATCCTCTTACGTAGTTCTATATAACACGGACACACCTTTCCTTTATAACTTTAACAAAGAAACCAATTATCACAACTAACTATATAGTTTTAAAAATCCATATACCCCCTTGGATGTAGACATCATTTTTTAAGTGATGGGCTTCCTGTACTAGCTAACCTGCCCGGGGCCTTTATCAGTTTTGCCACGGCAGACATAATTCTTTCCTGGTGGTGCTTTAAATCTGTGGTATCCAAACAGGATGGAGATAAGTGTGAACACTCATTCTACTTGTGAACGATAAGTCTCCAAGCCATGGGCCAACTCTGCCCACCGCGTGTCTGGTCAAAACTGATTTATTTTGGGAGGACTAAATTGCTTCTTGGGTGTTTTATTCCGGCCACCTTTTTTCTTCTTTTCTTTTTTGAGATTTTAAATTTCAGGGGTTTATCCAGATGACACAACCTTGATGGCAGAAAGTGAGGAGGAATTAAAGAACCTTTTAATGAGGGTGAAAGAGGAGAGCGCAAAGTATGGTTTGAAGCTCAAAATCAAAAAAACTAAGATCATGGCCCCTGGTCCCATCACCTCCTGGCAAATAGAAGGGGAAGAAATGGAGGCAGTGAGAGATTTTACTTTCTTGGGCTCCATGATCACTGCAGATGGTGACAGCAGCCATGAAATTAAAAGACGCCTGCTCCTTCGGAGAAAAGCAATGACAAACCTAGACAGCATCTTAAAAAGCAGAGACATCACCTTGCCAACAAAGGTCCGTATAGTTAAAGCTATGGTTTCCCCAGTAGTGAAGTATGGAAGTGAGAGCTGGACCATCAAGAAGGCTGATCGTCGAAGAATTGATGCTTTTGAAATATGGTGCTGGAGAAGACTCTTGAGAGTCCCATGGACTAGAAGAAGATCAAACCAATCCATTCTGAAGGAAATCAGCCCTGGGTGCTCACTGGAAGGACAGATCCTGAAGCTGAGACTCCAGTACTTTGGCCACCTCATGAGAAAAGAAGACTCCCTGGAAAAGACCCTGATGTTGGGAAAGATGGAGGGCACAAGGAGAAGGGGACGACAGAGGACGAGATGGTTGGACAGTGTTCTTGAAGCTACCAGCATGAGTTTGACCAAACTGCGGGAGGCAGTGGAAGACAGGTGTGCCTGTCGTGCTCTGGTCTATGGGGTCACGAAGAGTCGGACACGACTAAACAACTAAACAACAACAAAACTGTGAAGTTTTACATTTGTTTTACATTTGGTATGTTTACATACACTTGTTTTACATTTGGTATGTTGTGTCATTATAGGACTGAGGGTTGGTTGGATGATGCCTGTGGGTCCCAACCAAGCCAGTGATTTAGTATTTGGTTAGAGTGTAGTTTGTAGTAGGGGGAACTGCAGAACTGGAGGAACCAGTTTCTTTGTTAAGTTACTCCCGCCCCCCCCTCCTTACCTTTATAGCTGGGTTACCTTCCTTTGTCTCCCTTTGTGCCTGCAAGGAGGTGACGACATTTCCCTTGCTTTGTTTTTATAGAGCATGAAGTGAGAGAATGAGGGATTAAAAAGTACAAAACCAGTCCTGTAAAGTTGCCATCCTTTGGTGCTTAATTTATTGTGGGTTCTTTAGGAGTGCGGGCAGGGTTGTGATTGCTTTTAAATTAACACAGTTTTAATAGTACAGAACAATCTCCTCCACATTTCATAGAGGAGAGTCTAAAGTAAAAAAAAGGGGCAAGCCCGAAATATTAATCCGCCAGTGCGAGCCATCAGGAAGTATCAAAATTCAAGACCACAATGTTCATAGCAGCCAGAAAGTTTTGTGTCACCTGGGAATTGGCTTTGTATTTCATCTTAGCTCATGTAAACAATAACACCAGGCCACAAAAGAATCTTTATACTGCATTCTTTTAGTCACAGGTCGATTATTTGTGAATTTTTCCAACTTGCCAAGCCATCTTATACCAGTTAACAAACATGGCGCCCTTTAGGTCTTTTCAACATAAAACAACTAGCCAGGCAGCTAGGAAAAGATAGCCAATTCGAGGTTTGAAATGACAACGGTAAGTCCAGTCAAAGGCAATTATGGGGTCGTGGTACTCATCTCCCTTTCAGGCCGAGGGAGCCGGTGTTTGTCCACAGACAGCTTTCTGGATCATGTGGCTGGCATGAATGAACCGTTTCTGGCACAATGGGAACACCATGATGGAAACGAGCACGCGGAAACACCACTTCCCTTCCCGCCACAGTGGTACCTATTTATCTACTTGCACTGGCATACTTTTGAACTGCTAGGTTGGCAGGAGCTGGGACAGAGCAACAGGAGCTCACGCCATCGCGGGGATTCAAACCACCGACCTTCTGATCGGCAAGGCCAAGAGGCTCAGTGGTTTAGACCACAGCGCCACCCACATACTGGGTTGTATCCAGTGCTGGTCTTCCTCAGAGGGGTCTCACTGGATACTCTATCCTTGCAGCGAGATGTCTAGCGCTTGCCCAAGTAGGAGAAATGCCCTCTGGGTACCCTTGTGGTTCTTGTTTCTTTGGGAGAGGATCCCTTGCGCAGGAAAGGCCTCTTCCTCAAATCACAGGTCCGCCGTGTTCCCCGTTGTTGGTTTTGCTGTCCGGATTGAGCTCAAGCACACACAACATGTGTGAGCACGCAACACTCTCCAACAGCTGGCATCCCTGAACAGCTCCTGTTGTGTCAACAGACTTTTGAAGAACGCCAGAGCGTCTGGCACCAGAGAGCTTGACTGATGTGCTGACATCCAGGATTAAGCAAAGAGCAGATTCAAAGGCGTCTTAAGCCATTAATGAATGCTCCGATTGGCAAGGCGGCAAAAGCTGTCACCATAACAGCCCCATGACATGGGGAAGGCTGGGGTTTCCATTGTTATGTAGGATCTAGCTTTAGTGTGAGGAAATGGTGGACCTTCAGATGTGGCTGAACTACGACTCCCATCATCCCCGGCCATTGGGCCTGCTTGCAAGGGCTGATGGGAGCTGCACTTCAGCAACATCTGGAGGGTAAAGGTTCCCCCAACCTCAGCCTTGGCCAACCTGCTGCCCAACAGGTATTTTGGACTTCAGCTCCCCACAGTCCCAGCCACAGGACAGGGATAGCTTAATGACTGTTATCTTTGCTCTGGTAACCTCAAGGTTAGATTCCTGCAATGCGTTATACATAGGGCTGCCTCTGAAAATGGTTTGGAAACTTCAGCTGGTACAGAATTCAGTGGACAGTTTGCTCACCGGAGAAAACATTCCTCTTTAACCAGGCCTTTGGCTGATTGACATCTAGTGCCCTTTTAAAATGTGTTTGGGGGGGTGTGTTATTGGGTTGCTTTGTTGTTATTTTGATTATGTATTTTCTGTTTCTGTATTGTGATTTCATGTTGCAACCATCCTGAGACCTGTGGGGGTCTACAAATTCAATAAATAACAATAACAAATAATAGGAATATAGGAAGCTGCCTTATACTGAGTCAGAGTTAGCCCATCAAGCTCTCTTCCAGATCCGGGTGGCAGGTGGCACTGTGGCTGACGCAGGTGGCGCTGTGGGTTAAACCACAGAGCCTAGGACATGCCGATCAGAAGGTCGGCGGTTCGAATCCCCGCAACGGGGTGAGCTCCCGTTGCTCGGTCCCAGTTCCTGCCAACCTAGCAGTTCAAAAGCATGTCAAAGTGCAAGTAGATGAATACAAAGCCAATTCCCAGGTAGATGAATAGGTTCCGCTCCGGTGGGAAGGTAAACGGCGTTTCCATGCACTGCTCTGGTTCGCCAGAAGCAGCTTAGTCATGCTGGCCACATGACTCGAAAGCTGTACGCCGGCTCCCTCGGCCAATAAAGCGAGATGAGCGCCGCAACCCCAGAGTCGGTCACGACTGGACCTAATGGTCAGGGTCCCTTTACCTTTACCCAGAGGATGCCAGCGATCGAACCTAGAACTTGCTGCATGCAAATCTGCCCCAGGCTGAGGCTGCTGAACTCTGGGGCTAGGGGAAATTCTGGGGATCTGCCACGGTTGCCAAAAGGGACTATGCTCCGGCAGGTTCCCTGTTTCATTGAACCTGGGTTTGCTCTCGGGTGGATAAGCACAGATCTGCAGCCATAAAGAGCCATGGTGAGTCCTGCCAATTGTTGTCTTTATGGGCCGCGACCTTTCGGAGTTGGCAAGGTGTTTGGCATTGCATGCCAGACGCCCTTTCCCATGGGTGGGTCACTGTTTGCAAACGGTGCAGAGTGAGGACAGTCATTTTTTTTCGGCGATGCTGAGTTGGATTTTTACAAAAAGCGTGGGGGGGGGGAGAGTATTTTAAAAAGTACAGTCATACCTCGGGTTACAGACACTTCAGGTTGCGTTTTTTCGGGTTGCGGACCGCCAAACCCTGAAGTACTGGAGTGGGTCACTTCCGGGTTTTGGCGGTCGCGCATGCGCAGAAGCGACAAATCATAACCTGCGCATGCGCAGACACGGGCCGCGGACGCGGCAGGTTGCGAACGTGCATTCCGCAACGTAAGCGTCCACTGTACAGAACTCAATATCAACTTTTAAAATATCTTTAATATCTTTATATGTCTATACAGTGGTACCTCAGGTTACATACGCTTCAGGTCACCTACACTTCAGGTTACAGACTCCACTAACCCAGAACTGGAGTGTATCTGAAGAAGTGTGCATGCACACGAAAGCTCATACCAAGAACTAACTTAGTTGGTCTTTAAGGTGCTACTGGAAGGAATTTTTTTTGTTTTGACTATGGCAGACCAACACGACTACCTATCTGTAACCAGAAGTAGTGCTTCAGGTTAAGAACTTTGCTTCAGGATGAGAACAGAAATCGTGCTCCGGTGGCGCGGCAGCAATGGGAGGCCCCATTAGCTAAAGTGGTGCTTCAGGTTAAGAACAGTTTCAGGTTAAGAACGGACCTCTGGAACGAATTAAGTACTTAACCTGAGGTACCACTGTATCTGTATCTATGTGTCAATATTAATATGGATATGGATTTCGATATATATCTCAAGGATGAGTTGGGTTCTCAGTGTGGGGGGGGAAGCTTAACTTTAGCAGTGGTTCAAGGAAAGCCGCTAACCGCTGTCAGAGGAAGGACGTGCTTCCCCCTGCCCCACGTGCCCCCCAGCTTGAGAGCACCCTGCTGGTTTCAATTTCAAATACTTTAAAAACTTCTTTCCCCTGAAAATTTTTCACTGTTCTTTTTGTAAACTGTTTTGAGCTTTGCTTGTTTTACAATCACATCGCACGAAACGATGATTAAAAAAGGAATATAACTCAGAAGGGGGTTGGTGGTGCTTATATTTTTGGCTATACCCTCCAACATTTCTCCCATGAAAATAGGGGTGCCCCATTCCATAATGGTAATTTTACTATTTATACCCCGCACATCTTACTAGGTTGCCCCAGCCACTCTGTGCAGCTTCCAACATATATAAAAACACAATTAAACATGAATAAAACTTCCTTATACACAGAATTGCCTTCAGATGGCTTGGGGGTCAGAGAACTCCAGTGCTTTTTTTCTTTTAAAAAATGTTTAGCAGTACAGTACTATCATTTTCCTACTCATATTGAAATAAAAAGGTAAAGGTAAAGGGACTCCTGACTATTAGGTCCAGTCGTGGCGAACTCTGGGGTTGCAGCACTCATCTCGCTTTATTGGCCGAGGGAGCCGGCATACAGCTTCCGGGTCATGTGGCCAGCAAGACTAAGCCGCTTCTGGCGAACCAGAGCAGCGCACAGAAACACCGTTTACCTTCCTTCCGGAGCGGTACCTATTTATCTACTTGCACTTTGAGGTGCTTTCGAACTGCTAGGTTGGCAGGAGCAGGGACCAGGCAATGGGAGCTGAAATGCTGCGCCTCAATGAGGCCAAACTTAGATTCACAAAATGTTTAGGGGTATTCGTATCTCTGCGTCCCCCCAGAAAAAACAGCACTGGAGAACTCCATACCTTCCAACATTTCTCCAGTGAAAATAGGGGCATCCTAAGGAAAAGCGGGTCAATCTGGAATCAGATCAGAAATCAGGGGTTCTCTAAATCAGGGAAAATAGGGACACTTGGAGCGTCTGACACGCCTACATATGCAGAGTGCATAAAGGCATCTACCAGAGCTCACCTGGGATCCCTTTTTTTTAGGACTCCCTTTTGATCAGGAGGCGGAAGCGGGGAGACTTTTTTGCCGCATCAATAAGTAAATAAACAAAAGCCTCTTCTCGCCTGGCTCGCCGCCACGTTTATTGAAAGGTGTCAAGATTCGGAGGGGGCGGGGTTTGGGGCGGGGCCTCGCGGGAAGGGGCGTGGCCCGGCTTTTAAAAAACCTCCTCGGCGCTCCAAAAAGTGGAGGCTCCCTGCGCGCTGCGATGGATCAAGCGCTCTGCCGCTCCGTGCTCATCACCGGCGCCAACCGGGGCATCGGCCTGGGCTTGGTCGAGGGGTTCCTGGCTGCCTCCCCCGGCCCAGAAGTCGTCATCGCCACCTGCCGGTGCCCTGAAAGCGCTCAGGTAAGGCGGACGCATTTCACCTGCACGCACCCGAATCCCCCCAAGCCCACCTGGACCAGGATCCTGATCCCCCCCAGTGGCCAGCCAGGTGACAGAGTGGTGTAGTGGTTAGAGGCAACGCCGGCAAACGGGGGTTCGGATCCTGGTCCCCTCCCGCCATGAAGATCACTGGGCGACCTTGGATTAGTCACCGGCTCTGACAGACCGGACGACCTCGTGAGGATGAAACAGAGGGCGGGGGGAGATGAGAACTGCGGAGACCGCTTTGAGTTCCTTGGGAGGAAAGGGAGGATATCTCTCCTCCTCGCACCCAAATCTCAGATCTGGAGAGAGCATCCTAAATCATGCTCCTTATGCAGATAGTTGTGGGAGACACCTTACTTTCCCGATAGTGGCGCTATAAGCCCTTCTGAAGATTTTCCCTCTGCTCCAGAATGGGGAGACCCTCAAGTTCCCCCTTTCCAAGACACTGTATGCCTGTACAGTGGTACCTCAGGTTAAATACTTAATTCGTTCCGGAGGTCTGTTCTTAACCTGAAACTGTTCTTAACCTGAAGCACCACTTTATCTAATGGGGCATCCTGCTGCCGCCATGCCGCCGGAGCACGATTTCTGTTCTCATCCTGAAGCCAAGTTCTTAACCCGAGGTAATATTTCTGGGTTAGTGGAGTCTGTAACCTGAAGCGTATGTAACCTGAAGTGTATGTAACCAGAGGTACCACTGTATCAGCAATGGGGTTCTGGGGTCTACTATCTGCTTTTCCATAGATGCTAAGGAAAACCACACAGATTTTTTTCATAAAATTATTATCCGGCTCTCTTGGATAAGTGAGTTGAACAAAACCAGTCAGTCTTCCAGTGAGTGTGGTTGCATCATGGATTTATATAAGGGCTAGATGACCTTGCCAGTTTTATTTTAAATCTCTTTCTTTAACTCTACCCAATGCAGATGGTTGCTATTGCTTTCCGAGTGGGATTTAATTGGCATACCGGCAAATTCAGGATTGCACAGTGAAAGTTGATTATGTCCATAGATTTGTACTTTTATTTGTACTTTTTATTTGCTGCCGCCTTTCCAAAGTTCAAACCATGCTCAAGGTGGTTTGCAGCATGAAAAAAAAAATACATAATTATGACATAACAAAAGCAGTCATAATAAATGTTAATAAAACATTTTAAAATACACAACCAAACCAAACAATTTCCACATAAATCACAAGAAGATCCAAAATAAAGATGCAGGAAAAAACCCACCCAACAGCAACATCCCCCCCAACAAAAAAATGCAAACACCCCAGACCAAGAGGCTGTTCAGCAGCCTCAGTTTTTGTAGCTGGAGTCTGTCCAGCCCCCCAGCCAGGTGGAACAGGCCTGCAAGACAGGGAGAAAATCTTCCAGGACTCACAGATAATATAGTCTTTGGCTACTTCCGCCTTAGTTTTTTTGATCAATCAAAAGGTCAGAGTTTTTTTGATCAATCAAAAGGTCAATCAAAAGGTCGGACTTTTTGAGCTAACAGACTATTGGTTGCTTTGAGGCAACATCGTCCAGGCTTCCCAGAAACAAGTGGGGATTAATGCTCATCATGCCAACATTATCTAATCTTCCCACAGGCAAATCAGAATGAATCTTTGGTGAACAGGTTCCCTACAAGCTCCTGCTTTCATCAACCTAAGCTGGTGTTTCTCAAACTTGGGTCTCCAGCTGTTGTTGGACTACAACTCCCACCATGCCTAGCTAGCAGGACCAGTGGTCAGGGATGATGGGGGTTGTAGTCCAACAACAGCTGGGAGAAACACTGATCTCAGGAACTGTTTCCTGGCCAGTCCCTCCCAAGTCGGATCTCACCAGCTGGAATAATTTCTTTCTAATATACCTCACTCTACACTCGCTTAGCACACTGAACCCTCTCTGCTATTTTAATCCCTGTTCCCCCAGTTTGGATAGATTCTTTTTTGCACCTCACTGCTGGGCAGATGAGTTCTGTCTGTGTCTATTTTGCAGGGAGGATAGAACACTCTGTGCATCCTCAGAGGCGCTCTTGTGATTGAGCAGCACCTTCTAGTTCCCTGGGCTGTGAATTCCACTGGGAAGAGCTGCCACTCAGTGTGGTAGAACGGTAGCTTTGCTTCCAAAGGTCCCAGGTTCAATCGCTTACGTCTCCAGGTGGGGCTGGGAGAGACTCTCAGATTTCCAAACTCAGGAAAAATGACTTGCAGTAGAGAAGAAGGACTTGCAGAGTAGATGTTAACATTGTAATTAGCATTTATTGCCTAGGAGGAAAGGATGGAATGCAAATAACAATTTAGGGTACTATTTCATCACAAAGCACAATGATTTCTGCTTTCATTAATGTACGTACTGCAATCCCAAAGTATGTTTCCTGGTCAGTCCTTGCCAACTCAGTGTGTTTGTGAAGTTGGGATTCTTTTTACCTTGACCTGCCTTGTTCCATACTTTCTTAGTACAGTAAATTGTACTTTGTGTACCAGTTAGCTAAATATTAAAAGTAAAGGACCCCTGACGGTTAAGTTCAGTCACAGATGTCTCTGGGGTTGTGGCACTCATCTAACTTTACAGGCCAAGGGAAGCCGGTGTTTGTCCGCAGACAGTTTTCCCGGGTCATGTGGCCAACATCACTAAGCTGCTTCTGGCGCAACGAAACACCGAAACCAGAGCAATGCACAGAAATGCCGTTTACCTTCCCGCCGGAGCGATACCTATTTACAGTGGTACCTCAGGTTAAGTACTTAATTCGTTCCGGAGGTCCGTTCTTAACCTGAAACTGTTCTTAACCTGAAGCACCACTTTAGCTAATGGGGCCTCCTGCTGCTGCTGCGCCGCTGGAGCACGATTTCTGTTCTTACCCTGAAGCAAAGTTCTTAACCCGAGGTAATATTTCTGGGTTAGCGGAGTATGTAACCTGAAGCGTATGTAACCTGAAGCGTATGTAACCTGAGGTACCACTGTATCTCCTTGCACTTTTTGGCGTGCTTTCAAACTGCTAGGTTGACAGGAGCAGGGACCGAGCAACGGGAGCTCACCGTGTCGTGGGGATTCGAACCGCCGACCTTCCGATCAGCAAGCCCAAGAGGCTCAGTGGTTTAGACCACGGCACCACCCGCGCTCCTAGCTAACTATTAGGGGTGTACAATTCTCCCTAGGGGGTGGAAAGGCGACAACCCAGTTAAACCCTTGACAGGAGAAGATTAGTCTTGCCTAGGCTGGATTCAAATGCAGATAAAAATTGAGAGGCAGGCGGTTGCAGTCCCTTGCCGCTGCCCCATACAGACATGCAGCATATTGGGGGTCCTGTTGCATTATGTCAGGATTGCAATACCTTAACTACCACCTCTCTCCATATGAACCTGAGATCATCATCTAAGGCCCTTTTCTGTGTGCCTTTGCCATGAGAGGTGAAGAGGGTGGCAGCATGAGAAGGGGCCTTTTCTGTGATGGCTCCCTGCTTGTGGAATGCTCTCCCCAGGAAGGCTTACTTGGCACCTTGCTTATAAAATGCCCCTCTTCAACCGAGCCTTTGGCTGATTAACATCCAATGCCCTTTGAAATGTGTTGTGGCTGGGTGGGGGATTATTGGTTCCCCCCTCTCTCGTAGCCCACTGGCTGAGCATCGAGGGGGTCCAGCCTGCCAGCCCAGAAAACCCACCCCCAGGTGAGTCACCCACTTTGGTTAATGCCGCAAATCTGATGGGGCGCTTTCTGTAGGGTTGGATTGGTGCTCTTTTATGAAGAAGTAGTAGTAGTTTGGATTTGATATCCCGCTTTATCACTACCCTAAAGAGTCTCTAGGGTGGCGCTGTGGGTTAAACCACAGAGCCTAGCACTTGCCGATCAGAAGGTCGGCGGTTCGAATCCCCGCGACGGGGTGAGCTCCCGTTGCTTGGTCCCTGCTCCTGCCAACCTAGCAGTTCGAAAGCACATCAAAGTACAAGTAGATAAATAGGTACCACTCCGGCGGGAAGGTAAACGGTGTTTCCGTGCGCTGTTCTGGTTCGCCAGAAGCGGCTTAGTCATGCTGGCCACATGACCCGGAAGCTGTATGCCCGCTCCCTCGGCCAAGAAAGCGAGATGAGCGCAGCAACCCCAGAGTTCGCCACGACTGGACCTAATGGTCAGGGGTCCCTTTACCTTTAAGGAGTCTCAAAGCGGCTAACAATCTCCTTTCCCTTCCTCCCCACAACAAATACTGTGAAGTGAGTGGGGCTGAGAGACTTCAGAGAAGTGTGACTGGCCCAAGGTCACCCAGCAGCTGCATGTGGAAGAGCGGGGAATCAAACCCGGTTCACCAGATTACGAGTCCATCGCTCTTAACCACTACACCACACTACACCACCTTTAATTAACAAGGGTTGCCCGTGTTTATGACGTGTACGGCAAATCCGTCCTTTTCAAGACAAACCTGGCAAACCTGGAATGAGATTTGATACTCTGATAACACTACTATTCTTTACTTGGACTCATATTATTTTTCCGATCTTTGCAACTGGGCTCATTCCACGTGCCCGCTTTACGGTTTTGTTTTTCATCCTTTAATTTTTGTTTGTTTGTTTTCCCCTTTTTATTTATTGATACTTGTTCAAAAATATACAGACGTTCGCACCCATTACAAAGTGTACTTTTATAATACGCTGAAATTAAAACAGCTGATTAATATAACAAAGAACAAAGGCCGAAAGAAGCAAAGGGGGGAAAGAGACCGAAAGAGACAGAAAGCAAAAGAAGAGGAGGAGATTAAAGAAGCATTTTTATTATGTATTTTGTGGTTTTTGTATTGTATTTTTATGTTGTGAACCTGCCAGGGATCTACGGAAGACGGGCAGTAAATACATTTAATAAAGAAGATGAATAATAATAATACTATTGCTTTCCTATGGGTGGAGGAAGGCTGCCAAGGGCTGCCATTAAAATGCATTTAGGCAGATGGGATGTCCACAAGTGTTGGTCTTGTTCTTTCTTTCTAGGAGCTACAGAAACTCTGCAAGCAGTACAGCAACATCAGGGTTTTGCCGCTTGGTAAGCAAAAAGTTTCCTCTTCTGCTCTGCGCCTGACGGCCCCCATGAATGTATCTGAAGCTTGGGTCCCCAGCTGTTATTGGACTACAACTCCCATCATCCCTGACCACTGGCCCTACCAGCTAGGGATGATGGGAGTTATAGTCCAACAACAGTTGGGGGGACCCAAGTTTGAGAGACACCGAAAGAAATAGGATTGTATCCAGTGTTAGTCCTGCTCAGAGTAAACCCATTGAAACTGAAGGACAAGGGGATGTGACGATGCCCCGTTAGGAAGTATGGGGTTTTCTAATTGAGAGAAAGGTGAATCAGAGGTGGCATGACAGAAATTTACAAAATGGCATGGAGATAGTGGATAAAGAAATGTTTTCCTTCCTTATTCAGAAAGATTGCGTGTTGTTTTTTCCTTCTCTCTTTTTTTAAAATATAATTTTTATTAACAAACCAATCAAATCACATTAATTCCAAATTACAAAGCCAATTTTTTTAAAGCATGGGGGTACCCATGCTTCGAGCTCCGAAAGGGATCCAAACATCTCTATTGCTGCTGCTTTAATATTCACAGTTCTGTCCAAATAATATTCACAGTTCTGTCCAATCTTCACTTTATTATTTTCCTCATCATCTTGTTGTTATCATATATTCCTTTCTTTGTGACCTCTGATAGTGTCCACAAGCGGGTTAAAAACAAACGTTGTTATATCCTGTGTGAATTTTCCATTCCTCCAAGAGCCATATTCAAACAGACGCCATTTCAACACTTCCGTACAAAACATTCTTAAAGTCTGCCCATTAATCTTTGCAGGCCTGTCAGTCTCCCCTCAATCTTCTTTGGGGGTTCTGCCAGGTCAAGCTCACAGTCCGATATAATGGTCTCCTTCCCCTCAATTGTAAAACCTTCAGCCAGACCTGCTTCTTAACGAGTCTCTTTTTATAACTGCGTCATTCCAAAGGCCTTTCATTCCTTTCCAGATATTACACAAGCCATGTCTTTGATCAGTAATTCATTTCCACACAGTTCTTAATCATCCCGCTTATAATCAGTAATTGCAACGATTCTTCTTCTCTCGTATCATGAGAACGTCCAATTTAGGTTTAGGACAGGTGAAAGAATATACTACTTCATGCAGTTTATAGTTTAGCTATGGAACTCACTGCCACTGGAGGCAACGATGGCCTGCCACCAACTTGGATGGCTGTAAGTTGGGTCCTGCTTGTGGACTTCCCTTGGGGTCAGCTGGTTGGCCACTATGAGAACAGGGCTCTGGACTCGAACACCTGGCCTGATCCAGCAGAGTCTTCTTATGTTCTGAGCATAATTAAGACGAGCCCATTAATTTCCATGGGTCTACTTTGAGTAAAACATTGGTTACAAACAACCGTGGGAGAAAGGCCATGAATTGCACATCAACCACAAATGCAAAGAACAACAACGAAGAGAACAATTCCCAATCGTTGACCGATTTCCATTCTTGCACACAGACCAGCATGTGAACTGCAGCAAATTCTACTTTGTTTCTCTGCAGAATTCTCTGACATCCCTAGTTGCCAGTCATTATAGACAAGGCTGAGCTATGGATCATTGTTCTGGAGCAGTTACTCCTTAACTGCTCTCTCCTCCCCACCCGCTCTGGACACCTTGGTGAGAGAGCTATGCAGAAGTTGACAGGTTCAGTCCCCAGGTAGGACTGGGGATGTCTACTGTCTGAAAGCCCGGAGAGCTGCTGCCAGTCAGTGTAGACAGTATTGGGCTAGATAGACCGGCAGTCTGACACTCTCTCTTATGCAGCATCTTCTCCTGTCTTATCAAATCCAGATGTGGTTTCTGAAAGCAGCATCAAAGAAACGGTCAAGAAGGTGGAAGACATTGTTGGGGAGAAAGGGCTGAACTGCCTCATCAACAACGCCGGCATCAATGTCTTAGGCTCTCTGGAAGACGTCACCACCGAAGCCATGCTCAGGACCTTCGAGACCAACACTGTTGCCCAGCTAATGCTCTCCAAAGTAAGAACAAAGTTGGTAAATCTGGCATCTACAGTGGTCACCTGGGGCAAGTAGTCCTCTGCCGCAGGCAAACAGCCAGGGACATTTAACCAACAGTAGTTCTTCTGTTTGGTTGCTAAGCTGCCTGATGCTTAACCTATTTTGTAAGATTTATATATCGCTAGAGTGTTAAAAAAAAAGCTCAAAAGTGCTCGAACCTGTATGTGGACCTGTCAGCTTTGCAGCCTTAAGGCTGAGTTAACATGGAATGGCCTGGGAAGAAGGTAGATGTGGGTCCGCGGGTGGTTTGCTCTGGTAGAAGGAGGGCTGTAGCTCAGTGGTAAAACATTTGCTTTACGTGCAGAAGGTCCCTGGTTCAATCTCTACCAGCATCTCCAGGCCAGGCTAGGAAATATTCTTTATCTGAAACCCTGAAGCGCTGCTTCTAATCGATGCAGGCAATACTGGTTAGTTGAGTCAATGGTCTGATCTGGTGCAACACAGGCCCCTACATATCTGTGACTGTCAAGAGTTTCTGATTCCCAAGTCGTTCTAAACAATTATTGTCTTCCCTCCCCCACCCCAACCATCTAAAGTACCGTATTTTTCGCTCTATAAGACGCACCAGACCATAAGACGCACCCCGTTTTTGTAGGAGGAAAACAAGAAAAAAAATATTATGACTCCCAGAAGCCAGAACAGCAAGAGGGATCACTGCGCAGCGAAAGCAGCAATCCCTCTTGCTGTTCTGGCTTCTGGGATAGCCGCACAGCCTGCATTCGCTCCATAAGACGCACACACATTTCCCCTTACTTTTTAGGAGGGAAAAAGTGAGTCTTATAGAGCAAAAAATACGGTATGTTCCTAGAATTCCTTATCCACGATAGCTCAGATAAAAGTTGCACTTCAGTCTGTAGGGCAACCCAGTGTACACATTGGCTTGGCACAGATTTTGCATCTGCTATATCACACCTGGCTCCTGTAGATGGACTCTGGGGCTCTAGCAGAGAGGCAGTCAGTCATTGATGTCTTGGGAACTCTTCATTTCAGCTCTGTTTCACACAGGCGGTCATGAGAAACAGTCCACTCTGAAATTGGCTGCAGAATTTCACTTCATTGAGAAATCACAACTTTTGATCTTTTTTTTTTTAAAAAAATCAAGTTTCTAGTCCTTATGTTCAGTCCCCCCCCCCCAATAAATTAATATATAGATAAATAAAGTTTCTATTCCTTTGGACCCGGAGGATCGGTTTGAATCTCAGAACTGCCTGAATCTCAGAAGCTGGAAGAATTTCCAGAGAAGATTTCTCAGGGCAGGAGATGGGAAATAAGAGGGTATGCAAATTTGCTTTAACTTGCAGAGTGCATTCCCCCTTTTGTAGGATTTGCTAACTTGTTGAAAGGTTATGTTTTTATTTGTTTTAAGAAAATTCTAACCGCGTGCTCTTTTAAAAAATACGTTGCCTGTGCAGACGTCACCTTCCGATTTCCCGTTAAAAATAAATAAATTCCTTTAGGCGTTTCTGCCGCTTTTGATGAAAGCTGCCAAGCAAAATGCCACCATGGGGTGTCACCGTGCTGCAATTGTCAACATGTCATCCATCTCGGCCTCCATAGCGCTTGCAAAATCCAATGACATTTACCATAAGATATACCCTTACAGAATTTCGAAGGTGAGTGTTCTTAGTAGGTAGTTATATTGGGAGAATGGAGAGGGGGTGGGTGGGGGAAGTGGGAAGAGATGTAAGATAACTTTCAAAGTGATGAGTTGCATCTGATGCTACTCCTAACTTGGTGTACACCTCTTGAAGTTAATGGATCTACTCAGCAGTGCTCCAAACCATGAATCCTTAGAATGGATGGGCTCTAACTCAGTTCTGGGGCATCTGCTTTGCATGCAGAAGGTCCCTGGGCTCAGTCCCCAACATTTCCAGGAAGAGATGGGACAGACCTTATTAATCTGCGGGGGCAACTGGACCTATTTCACCTATTGACTGGGAAGAAAATTGAAATATATCTCTGAAGGTAGCATTAGATACAGCTTAGGCTCAGTCTATCTGAAGGACTATATTCTCCCGTAAGAACCTGATCAGGCTCTGAGATCTTCAGGGGAAGCCCTTCTCTCTTTCCCACCACCCACAGGCACCCTTGGTGGGGATATGGGAGAGGGCCTTCTTGGTGGGGGCTCCCAGACTTTGGAACTCCTTCACTAGAGAAGCTAGACTGGTTCCCTCCTGGCTCGTCCCTCAGCTGGCAGTTGCTGTGAACCGCAGGAGGGGAGAGGGCTCTGGTGTTCAAATCCTGCTTGCAGGTTTTCCACGTACATCTTTTTGGCCACTGTGAGAGGAGTTTGGATTTGATATCCCGCTTTATCACTACCCGAAGGAGTCTCAAAGCGGCTAACATTCTCCTTTCCCTTCCTCCCCCACAACAAACACTCTGTGAGGTGAGTGGGGCTGAGAGACTTCAGAGAAGTGTGACTAGCCCAAGGTCACCCAGCAGCTGCATGTGGAGGAGTGGAGACGCGAAGCCGGTTCACCAGATTACGAGTCTACCACTCTTAACCACTACACCACACTGGCTCATCAAGAACAGGATACAGGACTCGATGGGCCATTGAGCTCATCCAACAGGCTCTTCTTGTGTTCTTGATGGGATGGGAACCTAATTGCACAATAAGAAAGGAAGTCGGCAAGCTAGAAGGTAGTGAACCAGGATAGAGAGGTGACTGGGTTTGCAGAAAAGAGCACCTGAAATTCCAAAGAGCTAGCATATTACCATAGCTTGATATGCTCTGCCAGTAAAAGTTAATGTCCAAATAGTGGTTCCAGTTGATATCATCCCTCTGGTTAGATCTGCGGAGCTGGGTTCCCAACAAACAGATCTAATTTGACACCCGCTTTTATCTCCAAAGGGCCATTAAGGGCTTTTTTAGCTCTTCTTGGGCAGAGATGAGATTTTCAGAAACAAACAAAATCATTCCTCCCGATGCATTCTCAGTGAGTCAGCTACAAACAAACACCTAACATTCCCTAGCCAGCCAGGGATTCAAATATTAGGTGTTACCTTGACAGGAATGATATTGTATTAGTTGAGGAAGGTTGCAGCACACCCTCTGCAAATTTAAGAGCTGGATTAAAATACGTATGAAGAGAATAGAAGACAAAGAGCTGAGCGCTCTTATCGCCTCTTGACGCAACGTGAGATTTTAGGGTCAGATAGGAATCCCCGGTATTTTTCAGTCTTTTATGGAGGGGCATCACTTCAGACTTTTATTGTAGGTAAATCTCTTGGAATGTGGCAGGACTAGCTAACAAAATAACTGATAAGGAGGTGGTTACCCCTTTGAAGAAATATTACATGACCGGCCTCCAAGAAACCAGGATTGGCTTGGACCAGATTGACATTAATATGAAGGGGTTTAATTATTGGATAATACCTGCCCCCAAGTTGCTAAAGTATGGTCTTGGGGTTTCGTCACATGTGTATCTTCTAGATATGATACATTATATGATTTGTGCTGTATTTGTGATGTTCTGTTATGGTTTATTATGCTGTTGTTTATTGTTTGTAAGCCGCTTTGGGATTCATTTGAATGAAAAGTGAGATAAAAATGAAATCCGTCAATTGATCCTGATTTTTCAGCAGCTTTTGATTCATTCAGTCACAACTGTCCTTGGGATAAAGATTGATAGAAGATTGCTGATGCTGATGCAAGGACTTCATTGGGATACCAAGATCCAAATTATGATAGAATTTATCTCTAGGAAGAGATGAGTAGTCGCTGCTTGAAACTATGTTTTCTTCCCTTGTTTAATTTATATTTTAAATGAAAACACTCTGTCTGACCTGGGATAAAAGTCAGAGAGTGAATTGGTTCACATTAGCTGAAATGCCACATAACCTCCTTATAATAATTTATTTTGAGTTCTTTTTAAAAGGCGGACTGCTGCCAACATTAGACTTACTCAGAGTAGATCCATTCAAATTAATGGGCAGGATTTAAGTTAGCTTCATTAATTTGGATGTGTCTTATCTGAGCAAAATTTAGCTATAACTCTATATCAAGATATGTGCGTAGGGGGAGTGTTAATGCACAACTGCTATTATTAGAAATTTTAAAAAAGAATAATTATCGGTGGGAACTCCTATGAGTTGCGTCCAATGAAGTTTTACTCAGAAGACTCATTCAAATTAATGAACGTGGCGAAGTTAGGTCTATTGACTCCAATGAGTCTGCTTTGAGTAGGACAAGCATTGGCTTTGACCCGGTGTTCCGAATTCCTGATATTACTGACGTGTTGTTTGTTGCTTAAAAGTGGTTCATTGCTCAATAATAAAAGAATTTTGCGGAAAGAAAAAAAGCTGAGTTTTCATAGAATTGTCGAGATGACACGGGTCATCAGATCTAGCCCCCTGCAAGGCAGGAATCTTTTGCCCGACGTGGGGCTCAAACTCACCACCCAGAGCTTAAAAGCCTCGTGTCATCTAACTCTTTCCACTTCTCTCCCCGACCTCCCTCCAAGGCGGCACTAAACATGCTCACAAAGTGCCTTGCTACAGACCTGAAATTGGAAGGGATCCTCTGCATCGCCCTCCACCCAGGCTGGATCCAAACGGATATGGGAGGGACAATGGTCAGTAAAGTCAATTTTCTCCCCCACTCTTGTTTAAGTAAGTTCTTTGCCCGCCATGTGTTGTTGTTCCTGTCAGTATTTTCATCCCTCCCATTGCAAGGATCATCAGATCCTTCTGAGAAAGAAAGGAGGGGGCAGAAGCTACTCTTCCAGATTTCCATCTCCAGCACTGTGTGGCTTTTTCTTTGATCTGTCAATAATAATAATAATAATTAATAATAATAATAATAATAATAATAATAATAATAATAATAATTTATTTATACCCCGCCCATCTGGCTGGGTTTCCTCAGCCACTCTGGGCGGCTTCCAACAGAATATCAAAATACAATAATATATTAAACATTAAAAGCTTCCCTAAACATCTTGTCTAGAGGCAAGATGGCAGTATGAGAGAGCTGTTTCTCTCGTACATGTTTGTTAAAGGTAAAGGGACCCCTGACCATTAGGTCCAGTCATGGCCGACTCTGGGGTTGCAGCGCTCATCTCGCTTTATTGGCCGAGGGAGCCGGCGTACAGCTTCCGGGTCATGTGGCCAGCATGACTAAGCTGCTTCTGGCGAACCAGAGCAGCACACGGAAACGCCGTTTACCTTCACCTACTGTTGGTCTCCCTGCCTTCCGCCCTACCAGTTGCCGCTGCCTTCCAGTACTGTCCTGGCCCCAAAATGGCAACTAGGCATTCTGTTTTGGCGACTGCAACCCTGGTTTAAGGAGCCGTTTGGTGCCTAGCTCATATATCTGAGTTTCTAACACTGGCTACCAATGGACTACTAACTGAGGGCTTTATAGGTCAGCACCAACACTTTGAATTGTGCCCGGAAACATGCTGGGAGCCAATGTGGGTCTTTCAGAACTGGTCTTATGTGTTTTATGTGTGGGTCTCCTTTATTTTATTTTGAAGGACACTGCTGCTGTAATAAGCTTGCCCTCTCTCTCTCTCCACCCTTCTCCTCTGTTTTCCTAGGCTCCGTTGAAGGTGCAAGATGCTGTCCCATCGATCATCTCTCTTTTAGCTCAGCTCAGCGAAAAAGACAATGGTGCTTTTCTGGATTGGGAAGGGAAAACTTTGCCCTGGTAGCAGTAGCTCCTGGATTCCAAGAACGTGAAGCAACAGCTTGAATCTGGATATACACATTTTAACAGGAATGGACTTTGATTTGCTCACTTGTGTTCTTCCTCACTGTGTTTTTAACATACACGTAGCAATAGCTGTATTGAATGTGGTCCGAAATCCACCTCCGTCCATCGTAGCTAGTAGCTGTTTATGACAGGCCTCCCACATAGGAAGCTGCCTCATATCACGTCAGACATTGGTCCATTTAGTTCTGTATTGTCTACACTGACCGGCAGCAGCTCTCTAGGGTTTCAGGAATGGGACAGTCCCAGCCCTCCGTATGAGTTAGGCCAGGCTGCATCCATAGCTGGGACAAGTATTCTACCAGACAAGCAATCAGAAAACTGTCTCAGCCTATCAAAGCATGAATTACCTCAGCAAGGATCATGCCAATCTGATTAGTTGCTCGGCAACACCTCCACTCTGAGAGTTCGTCTGGCTGTCAATAGTGAACACTTAGCTTACTAACTGAATGATCCCTGCTGTTGTATTCCCAACAAGGTCGTGGTGAATAGTGTCCAAGAGGGCTCAGATTAATTTGGATATTCAAGACAGAAAATCCCACTGGTGTATTTCCTCTTTCCTGGTAGTAAAAATACAAAAAAAATAATAATCATTTATTAGTTGCTTCCCACAAGGCATCACAAAGCAATTTACAACATATAGTCCATAAGTTTATAGTTCTGGCCAGAGGCCATGACAAACTTGTAGCAAGTATTAATAAAATAATACAGAACACACATCTATAATATAGGCCCATGTCTATGATGTAACAGAGACAAGATAGCAGAGATACCAATAAGCTTAAATCTAGCTTGATTTCAGATTAAACCTCCGAATCACCACCACAACTTATAGTGATTTCATCTATCTCATTTTTCCTTATTTATTTTGCACCCAGTGCACAGAGGGCCACTCTGTGTGTTGCAAAGCTATTATTGTCACTCAAAAGAAATGGAACCATCTCTGTCAGGTTGTACCTGCTTGATTGTGTGAACAACGGTTTCAGAACGTGATCTTGGGTCTATATAAGGTGCAGGCTAACAGATAATGAATGTCTTCCACCTGAGGTTGACCACAAATGCAAAGTCTATCTGCGTACAGGACCTTGTAGCAGTCATCCCAAATTGCAGTGGGAATCACTTGGAAACGCAGCTCAATAAATACATTTCTTAAGGAAACTGGTGAGAGTCTGGTCAGATAATTATCCCTAAAGTGCTCTGTTCTCAAGAGCAAATGCCAAGGGGGAAATCTGGTGTTTCTAATTAGTTGCGGGTCCCTTCTGAATTCTATCCAGAAGTGCCAATCCCATAGCTGACACTTACTCAAAGTCAATGCAGAGTTCAGTTCTGGAAAATAATAATAGTCTGAAACATCTTGACAAGCTTGTTTACAGAGTTGCTTATCACTCAATTCCATATTGTACAGCAGAGGTGGGGGGAATGATTGGCATGGTAGCAATTCTTTTAATACACATTAACTAAGCACAGTCCGCTCTTGCCTTAATTATTGGCCACCTGGATTCTGTACGAAGAAGAGATTCTGATATTCCTGATGGTAGAGTGTTTTCTGCACAGTATTTAAATGGAGTTTGATTCGGAGCACCAGATCTCAACACCATAGAGCATTTGAGTAAGCACTTTACTACCAAATATCTTTAGGGTTCAATCAGCTCCCCTCCCTTTTTGTAATAAAACTTCATCAATGTCCCCATAGTTTGCTTTATGTTGACTCTCACTGCCTCCATATGTCACTGCCAAGAGAGGGTTTCACTAAATACACCCAGAGTTTGTTCTAGAGCTTGCTTTTCTTAGTACAGTTGCTTATCATATGGTTCCAAGTAAAGCATTGGTCAATGTTACCATGTCCTCCTCTGACCCCTGTTTGTTCTTTATAGCTTTGGTGAGATATATAACAATCTAATTGGCTAATAGTTTTGTGGGTCATTCCTATTCCCTTTCTTATAAATTGGGAAAATGATACTCATACCATCCAGAGGGCATTTGGCCTGTGTTGTTTTAGTGGTAAATAAGCCAGGCAGGCTAGGCATCCACCATTCTATGTATTCTTTATAGAACAGGCAGAAGCAAATCTCCAGGAGGTTTATTTGATTTCAGGCAGGAAATAAGGACATTTATCTCATTACAGGAGACTGGCTGCTATTCAGGTCGGTTAGCGAAATCCTTACACGCTGTTAGTGCATGTGATTGACCAGACTGACCACTGAAAATACTGCAAAAATATTTAACCCAGTTGGAGGCTGGGATTGAACCTTCCTGTGATGATCTCCCACTAATGCACTGTTATTGTGTCAATGACATATTGCAGAAGACACACTGGAGTAAAGGGGAAACAAACCCAGTCTGGAGAGGCCCTTAATCAGCCCGTCCAAGATTTCCTTTAATCAGGGGATGTGCTAGATGATTCCAAGTTCATTCTTCATAAACAACTTGAGTAACAAAGCAACAGGACAACCACAACTTCATACAGTGGTGCTGTTTGGTAACTATAGGGTTGCCATATTACAAAAAGTAAGAACCAGGACACCCCGAAAGTTGATCTAGGATGAAATGCCACCTTTCAGAAATTCCCCCCAGATGTCAATTCTGCCAATGAAATTCCGGTAATGTCCAGGAAAATCTGGACACATGGCAGCCCTAGTTTGTGGAGTTAATGGTCTGGGGAGCGTGATCTTTCAATGGGATTCCTTCAAAGCATTGCAAGCAGTAGGTCCTGCCATTTAGCTTGCGTGCCTGCACACACACGAACCTTTCTGCTGAGTGGAGCCCTGGACTTCTTCCCATAATTCCACTTTATACAGTTATTCAGTACATAACAGTTGTACCTCAGGTTAAGAACTTAATATGTTCTGGAGGTCCGTTCTTAACCTGAGGTACCACTTTAGCTAATGGGGCCTTCTGCTGCTGCTGCGCCGCGGCCGCACGATTTCTGTTCTCATCCTGAAGCAAAGTTCTTAACCCGAGGTACTATTTCTGGGTTAGCAGAGTCTGTAACCTGAAGCGACTGTAACCTGAAGCATCTGTAACCCGAGGTTGTTGTTTAGTCGTTTAGTTGTGTCCAACTCTTCGTGACCCCATGGACCAGAGCACTCCAGGCACTCCTGTCTTCCACTGCCTCCCACAGTTTGGTCAAACTCATGTTGGTAGCTTTGAGAACACCATCCAACTCTGTCGTCCCCTTCTCCTTATGCCCTCAATCTTTCCCAACATCAGGATTTTTTCCAGGGAGTCTTCTCTTCTCATGAGGTGGCCAATGTATTGGGGCCTCAGCTTCACGATCTGTCCTTCCAGTGAGCACTCAGGACTGATTTCCTTCAGAATGGATCGGTTTGATCTTCTTCCAGTCCATGGGACTCTCAAGAGTCTCCTCCAGCACCATAATTCAAAAGCATCAATTCTTCGGCGATCAGCCTTGTTGATGGTCCAGCTCTCACTTCCATACATCACTACTGGGAAAACCATAGCTTTAACTATACGGACCTTTGTTGGCAAGGTGATGTGTCTGCTTTTTAAGATACTGTCTTTTTAAGATGCTGTAATCCGAGGTACCACTGTACCTCACACCTTTCATCAATCTAGCCATGAGATGGGGAACCTGTGACCCTCCAGATGTTGATGGACTCCAGTTCCCATCACTTCCAGCCAGCACAGCCAATGGAATCAGGGATGGTGAGTGTTGGAGTCTAGCAACATCGGCAGGATCCGGACTGGCAATACCTCTCCTGCTCCTGAGCGGCGTTCCTGCTTGGTTGCCAGGGCGGGGATTAAGCTCGCTGAGTTGCTATCCCACGGACTACCGCCAGGGGGGAGCAGCGGCAAATGGGGAAAGAAATAATGTAGGAACTTTTTTTGCGCCGGAACTTCCGGATGACCGGGAGGGACCGAGCTGCTCTACCGGAAGTTACCCGTTCAAACTGCCCCCATCGTCGTGAACGGGATGGTAAGCCCTTGTGGATGGTAAGTTAAGATGAGCAGCGCTTCTTCTCTCCCTACATCCGGAAGTAGGGCAGATTGACTTTGATAGAAGCCGTGCATTCATTTTGGAGGCTACATTAGTGTGTTATCTATGGTAAGAGTGCTAATAAGAGTGGCTGTTAATACTGTATATACGGAACAGCTTTTAAGAGGCGGGGAGAGGCTACGTTGGGGTCCTGTCTTATTAAGGGGTCGCCAGTGATACGTGGTTTATGGTAGCCTACGTTAGGGAGGATCTAATTCTAGGGGGATTGACTGCCCAGTGGAGGACTCACCATCAGAAATGATGTTTCTGGGTGCGTTTCTGTATAGTAGTAGCAGTAGTAATTTTTTATTTATATCCTGCTCATCTGGCTGGGTTTCCCCAGCCACTCTGGGCGGCTCCCAACAGAATATTAAAAACAAAATAAAACATCAAACATTAAAAAGTTTCCTAAACATGTGACCTTTAACACATCTGCATAGGGAGGCTCATTACACATCTCCAAAAAAGAAGGCAGAGAATGAGATGTGTATCAAAATCCGCCTGCTAATTTTGAAAACAATTGCTGCAATTTAAACAGAGGTGCTATACATACATCGCAGTGGGTTGGGGAAGATTTTGGCCCTGTAACCTGCATGCCTGACTACTCGGTATGTTGTTCAGGTGCTTAACTTTTAACTTGGGACACAGGAAGTTGCTTTCTGCACAGTTGGTTCATTGTGCCATCCAGCCTACACTGACGGGCAGCCAGAAAGTTCTGGGTTTCAAACAGGGACACTGAGTCATCTCTTCCTAAAGATGGCAGGCATGCAAAGAAAATACTCTGCCACTGAGCTACAGCCCATGATTTCTGATGGCGTGTGGTTACGGGCACTGTATTTGAGGAAGGAGGGAACACAGTCCTATAACATTTAAAGGTTGTTTTTCCCTTTAAAAAAATCTGTCTTGATTTCTGTTAGAGTGGTCCTCCAGTATGCTGCTACCACGACTGACGTCTCAGATAGCGAGGGCCTCTCGATTTGCAGGTAAGCGCAGCCATTCTTTGGGAATGTCGAGTAGATGCCATGCACCAGGTCAGACTATTTGCCCATCCAGACCAGTATAGTCTACCCTGGCTGGCAGAGGCTCTCCAGGGATTCGGACAGAGAGGGACCTTTCACATCACTTTGCAGGACCTTCCTGCAGCCAATCAGAAGCTGTCATTTGGTTTTCAAATGTTTTGGAAGTCGGACATACTTCCGGAACGGTTTTCATTTAACTTTCAAGCTACAACTGCATCTTAATTATATACACAGCCTGTCATTATGTAAGCCATTTTGTTTCCATGTGGGCATTAAACCAACTTTCCCCTAACTTTGTGTCCTTCAGATGTTAGACTATCAACTCCCATCATCCCCAGCTAGCACTGCCAACAGTCAGAGATGACGGGAGTTGGAGTCCCAAAACCTCTGGAGTGTGTTATGTTGGACCCGGTCATCATGCCCTTTCTGTGACATTAAATGTTTCCTGCAGAATTTGTTTTATTTAGTCATTTTTCTTTATTTAATATATTAACAAACTTTATATATTACTTGCTTGTAAGAGAACCTCAAAGCGGTTCACAAAAATATAACACGAAATGTCAAAATTATTGATTAAAAATGGTTTTAAAAAGGCGTTTGAAAGCATTCAAAAGATTATTGAAATAGTCAATAATAGTCAGTAATGAATGTTCACATATTTGCAAACTCTGCTTCCACACAGAACGCTTTCTGTCGAGATCGGCCATCTCGCTTCCAGTTCCTAGACTTGCAGCTTCTGCAAATTACAGCACACTTCCCTCAAACAGAAATGGAGCCCAACCCCAGCAGTGGTACGCGTTGGACCCTGAGCTGGAAGAAATTCTAGTGCCAAGGAAGATGTCGATCTCCCCCCTTGAAAGCTGGCTGACGGTCCAGTATGTCCTCCCTAAAGGTGGAGGCGCCATCAATGTTTATGAGAAGCTAGGCTATGAACCAAACCATCAGTATGAGCTCCCCACATCTTCCCTGGGTACAGAGGCTGAGGATGACAGCGAAGAGGGGGGAGGCGAGCTGAACCGGGGCAAAATGGAATGCAAGAACGTTCTGAAGATCCGAAGAAGGAAGATGAACAGACACAAGTACAGGAAGCTGATGAAGCGGACAAAGTTCTTGCGGAAGAAGGTCAGGGAAGGTCGGCGCCGGAGGAAACAAGTGAGTGTGGGAAGGGAGGATTCTGGGAACTGGTCTGGCATAGTCTGTTTAGCTCAGGGATGGGGAACGTCAGACCTGGGTGCTGAAACATAGCCCTCCAAGCGTCTTTCTCTAGTGCTTTCACTAGGCTGCACCTCCTCTCCCTATGCCACACCTTGCACTGGCCCTTCTTCTTGCCCTGGAGTGTTTTTGCCTGGCCAGAATGTGTCCTTGAACTCTGATACAGCCTCTCACTTAACTGGATGGAGGATAGAAAGGTTTGCATGTGCGTATAGGAACTAGCCTACAGATTGAAGGCAAAATTTACATTTGTTGCTGTACCCGATTTTGCTCCTGGCCCTGCCCAACACTGGCATGTGGCCCTTGGAAGGCTGCCCAGAGGGGAATGTGGCCCTTGGCCTGAATTCGTTCACACCTAACCACTTCCTGATTGCGCCCAGTCCCAAGATTGAGCATTATCATAGAATCCTAGAATTGTAGAGTTGGAAATGACCACAAGGATCAGCTGGTCTAACTCCCTGCAATGCATGAATCTTTTGCACAACCTGGGGCTCAAACCCATGACCCTGAGATTAAGAGTCTCATGCTCTAGTGACTGAGCTATTTCCCACTATAGTGCAAATAGATGTGTCAGAGGTGGGATATGAACCTATGCCTCTTTCTGTTCCTGTGTGATATTGGTTCTTCACACCATACCCCCTTATCCAGTTGTCAGTTTCCTGTAGACCACCTATTTCAGTTTTGATGTCTCCTCGTCATTTTCTTGACCCACACGTAATTCCGCAATTCCTAGTTCCACGCATTAATGGACCGCATCACTGCCATCCAGGACTTGCTGCCCCAAAGTACACAATATCCTAGGGGAGATGTCACTAGATCTTGGTTTTTTATGTCTTGTCTTTACAGAAAAGGTTTGAACGAGATCTGGAACGCGTCTGGAGGAGAGCTGGACTGAAGAAGGCTCCTGAGGCATGGACAGCACCCAAGATATATCTCAAGAATGTGAAGCCCGATTGACGTCACCATGAGGTTTTTTGGTTTTTTTAATTAAACAATATTTAAAGCAGAAGGGCAATTTCTTACTTCTTTATTCATTTGTTGTTTTTATATATCTTCCTACTACCAAGACGCACAAGGCGGTTTACAATTTAAAGCACTAAGACAAATGATATAACATATAAAAGTGGGATGGGGGTAGTCTGACTAGAGCAGGCCCTGTTGTCTGTTGTCCCCTTGCATTCTTTCCCCTCCCCATAGGGCAAGATGTGTCCCCTGTGGTGGGAGGAATGGGACAGTCTGAATGGAGTAGGCTGTTTTTTCCAGAATCGGTGAAGAAATCTAGGTGGGATTGGGCAATCAGCATGTCTACCCAACATCTGCAAATGAATAAAATAACTCTGGAACAGGGCAATCTGTGACCTTGAAGAGAAGCACTTCCACACAGCAGCATTTTGTTGGAGAGCCCCACCTGTGTATGCAAATACAGTGATACAGTGGTACCTCGATTCTCGAACGTAATCCATTCCAGAAGACCGTTTGACTTCTGAAACATTCGAAAACCGAGGCGCAAAGGGCTGTCTCCAATTTCAATTGAGAAAACTGAAAAACACGCAGCGGAAGCCGTTCGACCTCCAAGGCGCGTTCGAAAACGGAAGCATTTACTTCTGGGTTTTCAGCGTTCAGGTTCCGAAACATTCGTCAGCAGAGACGTTCGAGAACCAAGGAACATGTACCTCACAGGTTCTCAAAGTGTGGATCCTTAGATAGAAGAGGGATGCTGTTAGAAGGCTTTGGGATCCTCCAAAGTTTGCAGAAGTACAAGAAATATTAAGGAAATAGCCCATGGTGGGAAGGGGACAGCCCAAAAGAGCCTGACGAGGACGGAGCGTGTTCTGTGGGCACAGAATGCTGGTGGGATGGATGGGACAGGAATAAAATGGAGGAGGGCGAACGGAATGGAGTATGCTGGAAGAGAGCATGGCTGGCTGGCTGTGCATCACACCGCTACATTTTGTAACAAGCCCCAATGCTTTTCTACATTATAAATTAGTCTTTTAAAAAAAATCTGATTTCCGTTTACCATGGGACCTGCCTCTCCCTGGCAGTGGGGGCCTCAACCCATGGTTGTACTGGAAGCCTGCCACCCTCGCCCTAGAAGGAGCATTCATGGTATGTATCCAATGCACATTTGTATTGAAAGCTGCCCATTCAGTGTCCTGCTCCTGCATTTTTTAAGTTCATGAGTGAAAGGTGGAAATGAAGCATAAAACCCCATGTTTAGCAACAGGTTTCATTACTTAGGAACTTCTTAGTTTAGAAAAATGGTGAGTAAGATGGGGGATGTGATAGACAACTATAAACTTGTGGTCTCTCCAGATGTTGCTGGAGTCCCAACTCCCACCATCCCCAGCCAGTGATGGGAATTAGGGAGATTCACCGACATTTGGTGTAGGGTTACTGGCTCCCCCCCCTGAAAATAATTTAATGATTTTTTTCTGTGGAGAAGTTAAAGACTCCTTCCCCTTCTGCGGCTGACAGGATTGGTGAGTTTTGGCAAGGGAGCGCCCCTCTGTCTAGTGAGGTTTTTCCCGCTCTTTTTGCCCTATAGCAGAAGAGGATTTTCCCGCTCTTTTTGTCCAGTAGCCAATAGGCAAGCAGGACCAGAAGGTTTCTGCTTGTGGAGCTGCCTCTCCGGTCTCAGAAGCCCTGATTTTGCTGGTGTGGGGAAGCATTTCCAATGGCAACAGCCGCAGTTTAGATAAATAAGGATTACCTCAGGAGTTCACGAAGATTTGAAAAGAGTTCATCCACATAAGGGGCAGCCCTGTCGTATATATATTTGGGAGCATTCCCTAGAGGCAACAGTTAAAGAAAACCCCAGTTAGGTCTTCCAAATGGCTACAGTTAAAAAAATAAATTACCTCATGAATCCTTGAGGAGTTTTGAAGGGTTCTCTTTAAACAGAGGTGAGGAGCCTTAGGCCCTCCAGATGTTGATGGGATCACAGCACCCCATCATGCCCTACCATTGGACATGCTAGCTGTGACTGAGGGGTTTGGATTGGTTGGGGGGGGGGGTTTTATTTTATTTTTTTGAGGCAGACCATATCTAGAGAGCCACAGATTCTGCACCTTTTAAATAAATAAATAAATAAAAATAAAATTTTATTTGGTTTCTCATATTAAAGTTTTACAATCACATATCCAACATACAACATAAAAACAAGATTCCAAAGAATCTCCTCCCCTTTGTGGGTCCTATTGTTAATCATTCCCTCCTGGTTCTTTTATAATCAAATCTTTTACATCTCTGTTATGTCCAAAATTCACCGTTAGATTCCAATCCTACTAACAATTTTAACTGTTTACAATGGTTTTTAAGATAAATTACAAATTTTCCCCCATTCCTTATTAAAATTTTGGTTCTCCTGATTTCTGATTCTTCTGGTCATTTTAGCCATTTCGGAATAATCCATCAACTTCATCTGTCATTCTTCTCTGGAAAGGACTTTATCTTCTTTCCATCTCCAGGCTAATAACATCTCTGCAGCTGTGGTCGCATACATAAATAGTCTTTTCTGCTCCCTTGGGATTTTGGCACCTCGAATTCCTAAAAGAAAAACTTTGGTTGTTTTTTCTAAAAAGATTTTTTTTAAAAAAAAATGTTTAAAATTACAGTTTCTGCATTTTTGCTCCAGAGGATGGCCCGTTAAGTTTTGTGCTACGGCTAGATGATTTTGGAACAGCCACCCTCATAACCAACCCCCACCGGGTCTTTGGGAAGATAAAATGGGGTAAACTCTGTGCAAAGCTGTACCCTAACCCTGACCTCCTTAGAGGACAGGTAACTTACAAAGCTGAACGAAGTGTCCCAGAGCTAAGCCAAGTGACCTTAGCAAGTAATTAGCAAAGTATTTGCTCCCTTGCAACACACGAAGAGAAGTGGGGTTAGAAGTCCAGGAGAATTCAGGTATACTGGGCCGAAGCCGCTTAGGGCTTTAAAGTTCAGCACCAACACTTCGAATTGTGCTCAGAAATGTAGTGGGAGCCAATATAGGTCTTTCAGGTTTGTTGTTTGCAAACCAGGGTAGTGAGGCTGAGTAGGGAGAAAATCCATGCATTCGTTTTGCTTTTAACTTTTTATGGTTTTGTTGTCTGGTTTTGTGGGTTTTTTTATTGTTGCCAACCGATGTAACATTTTTAAAAATTATCATACGGCTATATGCACATTTTTAGAAATAAAATGAAATAAATAATTGCTCAGATCAAAGGCACTTCTGACCTTCCAGATGCTGCTGGACTATAATTCCCCACGCCCCTGTCGACTAGCCAGCCTCGCAAGTGATATAAGGAAGGGGTTAGGATGAACAGCAGAGGGAGCCAGAGTCCAAGGAACCCAACAGCGGATAATCTGGAAGTTGCCTTCGAAGAGATCCTAGACAGCAGGTTTATTTAGCATTTATCATGATTTGCTTTGTAGGCTAGACTACAAGCCCTTCAAGGCTCTTGTTAATTTCTGATGTGATTCAGTTGCATACTGACAAATTCAGGCACATAATATTTATGATGTGGAAATGGTGTACAGATGTTTGAAGCCTGCGTTTTTCATTTGATGAGGTTGAAGAGAGGGGTTAAAAATATTTGCTGTAGTGTTGTCGTGAGAAAGCTGAACAAATGTGCTTTGAATAGTTGCAGAATATGAAGATGATAAAGACTGGCAACAAGCCTAGAACAGTGCATGCCTCTCAACCATCCCGATAAAACCGGGACATCCCTTTTTTCACACGAGCGCACAACAGCCATTTTAGGTGCCATTATCTGGCCGCAATCTCGCAAGGCACCCCAAAACACATGGTTTTGGGGCACTGTGCCCGAAAAAGCACTTTTTCAGGGCCATGATCTTCTGTGGATCACATGAGTCACGTGGAAATGGAGCCCTGGAAGGTGGCGTCTTGGTTTTTCAACTACATCATGTTGGAGGGTGTGCAGTGTTTGAGATTTTTAAATTTTTTGCCAAAAATGAAAAAGAAAATGAATGAATGATGAATGTATGGGGCCTTGGGTCTGGAGAAGAACAACCATGAAACCAGAAGGATGGGTTAAGGTGGTGTGGTAAATCAACCCAGAATTTCCCTTCTAAAAGTCTACTTTGTATATAAGAAGCCTAGTGAAGCGCCCTGAGATCTTGTGATGAAGGGCAGTGTATAAATTTAATAAATAAAAATAAATAAATAGTGTAGTAAAATTGAAACATTGTCAAAGTAGTGATAAAAGGTAAAAGAATGAAATTGTTTGGATTTTCTCTATATATAAACATTCCTGCTATCTATTTCTGGCTATTGGTTATGATCACTCACTGACAATGCACGCACAACAAACCTGCTTCTTCCAAAGATTGAACTTTTTGTGATAAGGAAAGTAATGAGAAAATGCATGGTAAAGAGTTGTTTAATTTCCAAATAATAGAATAAAAAAATTACAGAGTTGGAAGGGACGCTAAGGGTCAGGATGAATGCTCAAAACAGGTCTTCTGGAAGCACCCATAGTCTAGTCTTTATTGAGCATTAGTTCTGATTGGTTCATGGGGCAGTTATATGACTTGGAACTCAGCTACATTAGTACAGTAAAGAAACAACGATTTGAATGTATTATAAACATGCAACACCAGATGGCGCCAGAGAGCAGAAAGTTGTTCTACGCAAATTTCCAAAGGGTTCCCCCCCTTTTGTTATAATGATCTAATTTCTGACTTATTTATATCATCTCCCCCCCCCCCCCGTGTGTAGATCCACCTAGTGAGCATTTGTTTAGCACACACCTTTATTTGCTTGCAGGGTGTTTACATGTCTCCTTATAAATCATCTGTTCATTCCACACTATTCAATAGTTTCCCCATCACTTTTCAAATGGCAAGAAGTTCTTTTTTCCTCCTTTTTAAGTGTATTTGTTGTGCTAGGGTGACAGAGCGCTTTATCCACTTTAACAGCACAAATCTAAATTTGTGGTTTGAATCCCTCCCACAAAATAATGGCCGTCTGGAGCTGCCCTTGGTCTCACTGAAGAGAAGTGAGGTTGTAAAGTGGGACATATGACATTGCAGGGCTATAGCTCAGAGGCAGATTGTCTGTTTTGCAGGCAGAAGGTTCCAGGATCAATCCCCAGCATCTCCAGGTAAGGTTGGGAGAGACTCTGGGTCTGAAACCCCAGGGAGCTGCTTCCAGTCATTGTAGACAATACTGAGCTAGATGGAGGGCACCAGGGTGGTGAAGGCTTGCCAGCACAAATGTTGAATCTCATGCACAAGTGTCTGCATAGGAGGGAGTGTGTACGCAAAGCAATCACAGGAAGGCTTTATGGGGTACACTGAGAGCTTCCTTCCTTCTCTGTTATCTGGCATGAGAATCCCAAGCAAGAATGGAGAACATCTTTAAATGCTGGAGTTGACTAGTAAAAGCAGGGGTCAGCAGACTTTTTCAGCAGGGGGCTGGTCCACTGTCCCTTACTGTCCCTGACAGTGGGGGGCCGGACTATTTTTTTTGGGGGGGGGAATGAACAAATTCCTATGCCCCACAAATAACCCAGAGATGCATTTTAAATAATAGGACGCATTCTACTCATGTAAAAACACTGATTCCCAGACCGTCCGTGGGCCAGATTTAGAAGGCGATTGGGCTGGATCCAGCTCCCGGGCCTTAGTTTGCCAACCCATGAGTAAAAGGGACCTTAATGGGAGTTGTAATCCAGAACACCTGAAGCACACCGGGTTACGTACAACTTCCATTATATGGCTGTGCTGATTCGGGCAAATGGGAGATGTAGTCCAAAACAGCCAGTGCTCAAGAGGAGAGTTGTGAAAATGCCTTGGTGATCTTTTCACTGGGGAGGAGATGGCTCAGAAGCCCTTTCTCTTCGTCTTGGCATTTTTACAGGGCTGGGAAGCTTTAGCCAAAGCAAGCAAGCAAACAAACAAACCTTCTTGCCATGGACTAAGGCAAACGTAGGGAACCTGTGGCTCTGCAGATGCTGTTTACCTGAATCTCCCATTATTTCTGACCATTGGCCATGCTGGCTGGGGCTGATGGGATCTGGAATCTTAACAACATGGCTAAACTACATTTCCCATTATTTCTGACCCATGGGGCTTGCTCACTGTATTATGATGGGAGCCAGAATCCAACAACATGATGAAATTACAACTCTCACCATCCCTGACTGGGACTGATGGGAGCTGCAGTCTAGCAACATAGTTCAACTACAACTCCCAGAATTCCTGACCATGGGCCACACTGGCTGGCTCTGATGGGACATCAACGCCTGGAGGCCCACAGGACCCTCAGCCTTGCACTTGGGCAAATCGGCAACTGTGATCCAGGGACAACTGTGGAAAAACTGATGTGTAGCAAGAGGCTTTTCCTACCAGCCCTTGCCTCACCTGCTTTTGCATGCCAGTTTTCCTTGCCGTTTCGCTCCCCCACTTTTTACAAGCACCTGGGATACAAAGCAGCCTTTCAAAAAGGAAGCAGACAGGTTTGCTCTCCTGCTGCGGATCAGCCGGCTTTCTCGTCTGGAGCGCCCCGGGAGCCCCAGCTGCCCTATGTTCTATTAACGGGAACAAAAGGGGCCTTTACAGTTGTGAGCTAAAAGAACTGTTTTTACCGTTCTTTTGTACGGTTAAGTAAAAATAAAGCCAACCCAATGCCGGCTTCTTACCTTTTAGCTCTCTGAACAGTGGGGCAGCTAGGTTGTTCTTGAATTTGAACCATCCATTGTTGGAGCCATGGTGAAAATATTAATGCTATTGTAGCAACAGCAACAGCAATAATATGGTATTAGTACTACTTAGCACAGCTAAACACATTATATTGACTAATGATTTCAGGGTTACCAGGAACTAGAACTGGACGTATGAGATGATATTGCTAAAACAATATTATCAGTGTTCGGGCTGAACGATGGGCGTGGAGACACTCCTAAAGGTATACAGGGACAGAACCCGTGACTGACAAGTGACTCTCCGGGATATCAGACAGGGGATTGAACCTTAGACATTCTCTGTGCCAGACAGATGCTGTACCACTGAGCTTATGGCACTTTCCCAGTGCAGCCATACTGAGGGAATTAATATTACCACCGAAAGTGGGGTGATGGGGCCTGTACGGTGACTAAAGTCCAAAGCCTAATATTACCTGACTCCACCGGTGAGGCAATTCCTCACAGCTTGTAACTGTCTATTTTCTCAGGAACATGTGTGTCCAGCCCATTCCATGGGGGGGGGGGGGAATTGCTTAAAGTTCTCACCAAGAGGTTGCAATGTGAGTGGGACAGAGGGCTAAGCTTTTGCAGCTGGGGAATAGTCTGACTAAAGAGGGAAAGTCATGGATGATGATGTGAGTGTGTTTGGGTTGGGCTGGAGCGTAATCAGAAAGTGAGGACACCCTGCAAATGTACAGATGTGGTGACTGGGCTTCTCACATCCAAGAATGATCAGCTCCTTGAGTAACTTTGAGTCAAATCCATTTCCCTTCCAGCCCGTGTGAGGTCACCCCAGCAAGGCTACCCTAAGCCGGCTGGAGACATTTTGCTGTCTGAAGCAGAGCAGCAAATAGTGCCCCTTGCAGCATTCCAACAGACTTGTCTTTCAAGCAGAGGTCAGGAACCTTTCTCAGCCCAAGGGCCGAATTCCCTTCTGGACCACCTTCTGAGGGCCACATGCCAGTGGTGGGTGCAGGGCAATTGTTGTGAATTTCCCCTTTGCATAGTAGGCTAGTTTCTGCACACACACTCACACACCCCTCTTAATCTTCCATCCAGACCAGCAAGAAGCATTATAACAGTTGGAGGACCGATTCCAGCCAGACAAATAAATTATGGGTGTGACGTAGGGCCAGTGAAATGTGTGGCCCTCCAGGGCTCTTTATATAGCCCTTGGAACGCTTTCCAGGCCACAGCCCTCACTGGCTCAGCTTCACAGCCTCCTTGAGTGATTTTTGCCTCGAATTCCAGTAATGCCTCTCACTTGTCTGGATGGGGGGTAGATAGGGGTATTTCATCTTTCCTGACTCTTCCAACCTTCAGCTTAACTGGATGGCCCCGACTTCTAATATTATGAGGAAGGAAGGAGATTTATCTTCAAGGTTATTTTCAATTAGGGTGCATTGCTCACATTCATGCCACACGTTTGAAGCACTCTTGTGCCACTTTTAAGGTCTTGGAGAATCCTGGGAGCTGTTGTTTGTTAAAGATGATGAGAAAACTATGGGTCTGCGAGAGGTCTTCCAACATCCCTTAACAAACTAGGGTTCTTTGAGGGAAGCCATGATTGTTAGTGGTGCAAGAGGGCTTCAGATGCTTGGTGTGGATGTGATCACTGTGTAGTAATTCTGAGTTGAAATGTTATCGTTCAGATTTCTCCTTGTTATCATTCTCCTTTAGCTCAGCAACTCCAGATGTGAGAAACTGGCCATTCTCTGTCTCCATGCATCTAAATTTGGCAGTGGGATGGTCTTCTACCAACCAAAGCATACTTTGCACAGCCTTTTTCTTAACCTAAAAAAGCTCCTCTTTTTATAAAGCCTGAAGCGGCTTGGAAATTCCAGGCAAGTGTTAAGAAACAATTTTGGTGTGCCGCGATCAGGAGAAATAATACAGGCCCTCTTGCTCCCTGTAGAGTTTTTCTGTCCTCCCGCATTTCTGGGACTCAGTTGGGCCATGATTATGGGTGGGTTTGGAAGGTGGGGTACAATTATGGGAGGGAATAAATGCCCTCCTTCAAAAGGTTGCAGCAACCCTGGCGTGGTTTGTGGGTGGAGTGGGTGGGGATGGTGCAGTTCAAAGTGTGAGGGCCTTAGGTTAGCAAAGTCGCATCTTTCCACCCTGCCACATGGCTATCTTCATCTGTGTACATACCATACATTTAAAGCAAACATCCCAGAATCCTGGGAACTATAGTTTACCCTTCACAGAGCTACGATTTCCCAGCAGCCTGAACACTACGTCCACCTTTGCCTCTGGCCCCACCCAACACTGGGATGTGGCCCCCGGAACATTGTCCAGAACAGAATGTGGTCTTTGGACCGAAAAATAGTTCCCTACCCTCTGTTTTAAACACAGTATTCTCATTTGCCTGGCTCTTCTGGGAGAATTGTCTCTATCGCTGACCAGCACAGATGAGTAACAGAGCAAGGAATGTCACTTTCTGGCTTTTTGTACTGAGTGTCGGAGAGCGAGTAGACTGGGCAAGGACTCTTGGTGCTGATTTGATCTCTTTGTTATTTCCTCCCACTCCTCTGTCTGTGATCCATCCAGAACGGAGGAGTTGGAGGAACATTTTTCCGCAGAATCGTTAAGGATAGGAACATAGGAAGCTGCCCTTCTACCAAATCAAACCATTCAGCAGTGACTGGCAGTGACTCTCCAGGGTTTCAGAGAGGGTTGCTGCCCAGCCTCACCTGGAAATAACATGTGGAATAGATGCTCTTAAGAAGCGTGAAGATAGCTCAGTCAGTAGAGCATGAGACTCTTAATCTCAGGGTTGTGGGTTTGAGCCCCACATTGGGCAAAATATTCCTGCAGTGCCAAATGACCCTTGTAGTCCCTTCCAACTCTACAACTCTATGATTCCTCTTCTATTGAGCTGTAGCTTCTCTCAACAGTTACCACTTTAGGCTCCTCCAGGCAACCTGTTTATTAAGCATTCCTCCTGGGTTTGTTAGGGACGTGGGTGGCATTGTGGGTTAAACCACAGCCTAGGACTTGCTGATCAGAAGGTCGGCGGTTTGAATCCCCGCAACAGGGTGAGCTCCTGTTGCTCAGTCCCAGCTCCTGCCAACCTAGCAGTTTGAAAGCACGTCAAAGTGCAAGTAGATAAATAGGTACCACTCTGGCAGGAAGGTAAACGGCATTTCCGTGTGCTGCTCTGGTTTGCGAGAAGTGGCTTAGTCATGCTGGCCACATGACCCAGAAGCTGTACGCCGGCTCCCTTGGCCAATAAAGGGAGATGAGCGCCACAACCCCAGAGTCGGCCATGACTGGACCTAATGGTCAAGGGTCCCTTTACCTTTTACCTGGGTTTGTTACTGGGTAACAGGTTCCTTGTACAAAGCTCATATGGAGCTTAGACGGTCCATCTAGCCCATCATCCTTTTCTCACAGCAGCCAAGCAGGACCTGAGCACAAGAAACCCTCCTGTGGTTTCCAGCAACTGGTATGGAGGTTCTGTTGTCTGTGGCTTGCTGATCAGAAGGTCAACAGTTTGAATCCTCGTGATGGGGTGAGCTCCTATTGCTCTGTCCCAGCTCCTGCCAACCTAGCAGTTCGAAAGCATGCCAGTGCAAGTAGATCAATAGGTACCCGTGCAGCAGGAAGGTAAACAGTGTTTCCGTGTGCTCTGGCTTCCGTCACAGTGTTCTGTTGCGCCAGAAACGGTTTAGTCATGCTGGCCACGTGACCCGGAAAGCTGTCTTTGGACAAACACCGGCTCCCTCGGTCTGAAAGTGAGATGAGTGCCAGTGTGGTGTAGTGGTTAAGAGCGGTAGTCTCATAATCTGGGGAACCGGGTTCGTGTCTCCGCTCCTCCACATGCAGCTGCTGGGTGACCTTGGGCCAGTCACACTTCTCTGAAGTCTCTCAGCCCCACTCACCTCACAGAGTGTTTGTTGTGGGGGAGGAAGGGAAAGGAGATTGTGAGCCGCTTTGAGACTCCTTAAAGGGAGTGAAAGGCGGGATATCAAATCCAAACTCTTCTCTTCTTCTTCTTATGAGCGCTGCAATCTCATAGTTGCCTTTGAATTGATTTACTGTAACCACCCAGGGGTCCTTTGCCTTATGGAGAAGCATTACTACCTCTAACTGTAGAGCTAGTAATCACCCTCCTATTTGAGGATGAAATATTTGTCTAATAAGGGGTTGTCAGGGGCTCAGGAGCAGAGGCACAGAAGAGGGAGGCAATGGAGAGCGAGGGGGAGGAATCCGAGGGGAGCGTAGGCGATGACAGTGATCCGAGGAATTCCCTGAGTCTCTCCAGCGAATCGGAAGATTCGCAGAAGGGGGCGCCCATGGCCAGGGCAAGGGGGGTGACAAGGGGGACACCCCAGAAGGAAGGGGCCAGCTGGAGCTCAGAGAGCAGCAGTTGGAAATCAGGACCAGCTTCCCCACCAGAGCGCAGTGGGGGGGAGGAGTCCCAGGTATCGGGACCAGGGTGTTCACCACCAGCGGGAGGAGATGAGTCAGGATTGACCATGCCTCCATCGGAGAGCGCGGAAACGGTCAAGAGGAAAGTTGGAGGCTGGGCGCGCGCGCCAAGTTCAAATGTACAGGCGAGCGGCACAGCAGGTAGCCCGGATAGGGAACCAGGTCCTAAAGCCCGCCGAAAGGAGGGACAAGAGTCAGGGGGGTCAGCGTCAGAAGAGTCCAGAAAGGAGGAGACCCCGGGGGGCAGAAGGACCCAGAGGAGGAAAGAGCAACGGAAGAGGTGGAGTAAGGCTAGAGTCTTAAACTGGTGTACAGGGGGCGGAGACTCAGACGGAGCTTCGCCGGTCTAGGTTCTAAGACGTAGAGCTGCACGCTGCGGCTTGTAAATGGAAACTAAACTTCAATAAAGACTTTTGTACATTACCACCGGCTAGCGTTGGTCCTCTGTGAGCTGGGACCTGGAGGCAAAAAGTCCTTTGGCAGTGGTAGCCGGGATATGTGTGTGTGTGTGACCATACTTTGGTTTAATGGGAATTGTGAACCTTGCCCATGCAGCATTCTCCTTGAAACTCCTGCTCTCCCACACTTTCTCCTTCCTAAAAGCAGAGATTCCCAATGCCACTGATGTAGCTCTCATATTCGGATTCTCAAAGCACGAAGCCCAAAGGGTTCACATTATGGAGAGGTATAGATGGGCCCTTGGCCTTAAATTAAACAGCATTTTCTTGCAAATGGTATGCGACCGAAATATAGTAAAGCAAATACCATACTCCCCTGCTGTAACTTTCCTCCCAGCTGTTTTTGAAAAGGTTATATAACAGTATAGGTTTTTATAGCAAGTCACCAACCAGGCATTTTTCTTTATATCTTTTTAATTTTATGCACCCACACAAGTGTGTGTGGGGAAGGGGAGAGACAATTTCCTAAGTTAATGTCTGGATATAACTCCTTTTCTTTTAGAAGTGTTTTAAAAATTGCTTTCCTGGGCAAGTCTTCTGTTTTTCTAACTGGTTCCTATTAATGGTTTTGTTATGAATTCCAGGAATTCATAAAGAGGACGCTTGCCAAAAGGGGGAGAAGAGTGAATTTTGAGTGTGCTGTTCCATCCCAAGGTGTATAAATGAAAATGACTATCTGGACTGTGGAATCAATTGATGGGGGATAATAAACAATAGTTAAGCAGCTTTCAGGGCTTGAATCCCTTGTGCCAGGAGGGATTCAAGAGCATGCCAGAACTTTAGGTTTGCACGGTTAAAGTAGATTAAAGTGACTTCCTGCCCCAGCACAACAATTTTTTTTTTTAAAGGACTTTACGCTGTTGTGAAAGTCATGGGGAAATGTACTAGGGCCAGAGACAAGAGCATAGAAGGCAAATTTTACCCTTCTTCAGTAAGTTAGCTTCTGCACACACTCAGACACCCCCTCTGTCTCCCAGCCAAGTAAGTAGGAAGTGTTATCAGAGTTCAAGGACACATTCTGCAATAACACTCCAGGAGGATGTGAAGTTGGGGCTGGTGAAGGGTGTTGTATGTCCTGGGGGGAGTTCTGAGGGCCAGATGAAGAGGCCCAGAGGGCCACATCTCAGTTCCTCTCCCCTTCTATGTACTTATGTATAAATATGGCTCCACTAGCCGGTCTATGGCTCTGACTTCTCAGTAGGCATACGTACATCTGCATTGTTGGTTCTGCCATGGGGAGGCTTCCATGCTCATTTGTGCGGGGCTAATCAGGGGCTGTAGTAGATGGTAATTAGAACACAGAAAGTACTCTGTAACACGGTGTCCATCAGGGATTCCAGGCCTGGTGAAGTCATGGGAATAATAGAGGGTTGCAACTTGCAAGCCTGTAATTGTGGCTACATGTCATTTTGCCTTTGCCGCTCAAGGAACCAGGTCCCCCCAGTTTTCTGGACTGTGTCAGCCCTGCTAGCTGGATTCAATTTAAGATGTTGCTTGATGGCATGTGACACCAGCAAGGAGTCCTAAGATTTGCTCCGACTGTCCCTATGGTCTGATATCTGGTGAAGGATTCCCTCTGTTTTGGGCTTTGAGAGCGCAGGACTTCACCCAAATAATCCTGGGAACTGTAGCTTGTTATGAACACTGGAAGCTGTTGTTGTTGTTTAGTTGTGTCCAACTCTTTGTGACCCCATGGACCAGAGCACGCCAGGCACTCGTGTCTTCCACTGCCTCCCGCAGTTTGGTCAAACTCATGCTGGTAGCTTCGAGAACACAATCCAACCATCTCGTCCTCTGTTGTCCCCTTCTCCTTGTGCCCTCCATCTTTCCCAACATTAGGGTCTTTTCCAGGGAGTCTTCTCTTCTCATGAGGTGGCCAAAGTATTGGAGCCTCAGCTTCAGCATCTGTCCTTCCAGTGAGCACTCAGGGCTAATTTCCTTCAGAATGGATAGGTTTGATCTTCTTGCAGTCCATGGGACTCTCAAGAGTCTCCTCCAGCACCATAATTCAAAAGCATCAATTCTTCAGCAATCAGCCTTCTTGATGGTCCAGCTCTCACTTCCATACATCACTACTGGGGAAACCATAGCTTTAACTATACGGACCTTTATTGGCAAGGTGATGTCTCTGCTTTTTAAGTCGCTGTCTAGGTTTGCCATTGCCTTTCTCCCAAGAAGCAGGCGTCTTTTAATTTCGTGGCTGCTGTCACCATCTGCAGTGATCATGGAGCCCAAGAAAGTAAAATCTCTCACTCTGGGTAAACTACTTTTCCCAAAATTATTAGGGAGGGAGCAAGATTCTCAGCTTTCATTGTACAGTGCATATACAGCCTTGTTTTGCCTTTTCCAGAAATGTTGGCATTCTAGAAGTTAACGCTTTGAGTTGGGGTGTTTGTTTGTTTGTTTGTTTGTTTGTTTACTTCCTTTATATACTGCCATTATCTTCCAAGGAGCTCAAGGTGGTATAATTCGTTCTCCTCTTCCCCATTTCATCCTCACAACAACCCTGTGAGGTAGGTTAGACTGAGTGGCAATGACTGGCCCAAGGTCACCAGTGAGCTTCATGGCTGAGTGAGGATTCGAACCCTGGTCTCCCAGGTAATAGTCCAACACTCTAATCATTACACCACACTGGCTTAGAACAGGGCTGGCTCAACCATAGGGCAGAGTGAGACAGGACAGTTGATTATGGGTGTCATGAAAGAGCAGAAAGCTGGTGCTTTAAAAACTTCTTATTACAATATTTTTACTTATGGGAAGAGATGCTTATGGGATTTTTCTGCGGCAAGTGCCAAAATTCCTTGGTAAGCCTTGGCTGCTATGCAGCTCTTTGATTGGAGGGGTGCCCTTTTCTTGTTCTGCCTCAGGCAGCCAAATGTCTTGGGATGGCCTTGTATCTAATGCATGTGAGATAATGTGTGTGGACAGAGCATAACTGTGCTCTGCGTTGCTTCCATCCAGTAGTTTTGTGTGGCAAATTCAGAAGTGCAGCATCCTTTCATGATGCTCACACTATTGACCCCTCATAGCCACCCCCTTCTAAGATTATACAATAATCTTATAATTTTACAATTATGCAATAATAATAATAATAATTAGGAGTGCATTGCAACCATCGGTGCAGATCTCACATGCTGCCATTCAGCTAGACCTGCTATTTTCTGTGTAGGTACATGGGCAGATGATTTGGAGGGTTACAATACCTTCTTTCGGAGTGACTCAGGTTGTGTTTTCTCTGAAGCTCAATTGTATGTGGCAGAACTTGTATCCCAGTCACTTGAAACTGAAGCCCCTTGTGTTTTCGGTGTTGCGCTTTGGAGCATATAGTGGCTAAAAAGTGTACCTATTACGCTGAGTCTTATGCCCTCCCCTCGCCCCCCCCCCATGCCCCAGGCGACTACACCACTGTTTCCATCTCATCTCCCAGAATCATCTGTATGAACTATGGGCAGGCTTTCAGCTAGTTGGATCGACTGCTTGCTAAAACTCAGGACTGTAAGGAGGCAGTGATTCCTGTCCTCCTGTTCGTCCCAATTAGCTACAGTTTGGCTTCCGCTTAAACCTACGTTGTTCATCTTGCTATCTGTTATGGCCAACGCTACAGTGGTACCTTGGGTTACATACGCTTCAGGTTACAGACTCCGCTAACCCAGAAATAGTGCTACAGGTTAAGAACTTTGCTTCAGAACAGAAATCATGCTCTGGCGGCGCGGAAGCAGCAGGAGGCCCCATTAGCTAAAGTGGTGCTTCAGGTTAAGAACAGTTTCAGGTTAAGAACAGACCTCTGGAACGAATTAAGTACTTAACCCGAGGTACCACTGTAATGTAGTTAATAACGTAATCGATTTCTGTGAATTTCAATGGAAGGAAAATGTCAGAAACCATGCGGAAAGTAATGCCATTATTTCTGTACTCATTCACAGACAAAGAAGAGAACAATAGCGAATACCACCTGGGTTCGCTTGTGTGGCTTCTGTTCCTGGCCTCGGATGGACATGCCAATGCCAGCAATTTCCCCTCCTGTTTCCATTTCTGATGGAATTCACTGTTGGACCTACAGTAAAACTCCTAAGATTCAGCAGCCAGGGTCCGGAGCAAAATAGTGACTCAGGTTGGAGAAACTGTTTTAAACACAAAAGCAGTTGCATGTTTTTGCAGGACTGGAATGTGTCCTTGAACTCTGATAATGCCCTAGATGGAGGATGAAGGGGTCTGGGTGTAGAAACTAGTCTACCACACAAAGCTAAAAATTGTCTCTGGTCCCACCTTTCATTGGCATGTAGCTCCCAGTAAGTTGCACAGAAGGATTTGCGGCCCTGGAACTGAGAAAGCCTTCACCCTTGGGCTTAGCTACATTAGTAAAGAAAAAGCATTTTATATGCGTTATAACACTGTGACACCAGATGGCGCTGTGGAGTGCTGCCTTTCACCAACGTGATTTCCCATTATGAAGTTTACAACGCTTTTTTTGATATGTCTATATCTAGCCCTTGTTAAACATTTTACCCACCACACTGCACTCTGTACGTTGCAGAACACTGTGTCAGTATCAAGTAAATATTTTCACAAACGAGTTGCACTCAGTGCTAGTCATGGCCCACTTAAGTCCATTAATTCCAGTGAGACTAAAATAAAGGTAAAGGGGCCCCTGAACATTAGGTCCAGTCGTGGCCGACTCTGGGGTTGCGGCGCTCATCTCGCTTTATTGGCCGAGGCAGCCGGCGTACAGCTTCCAGGTCAGGTGGCCAGCATGACTAAGCCGCTTCTGGCGAACCAGAGCAGCGCACGGAAATGCCATTTACCTTCCTGCCGGAGTGGTACCTATTTATCTACTTGCATTTCGTGCTTTCGAACTGCTAGGTTGGCAGGAGCAGGGACCGAGCAACGGGAGCTCACCTCGTCGCGGGGATTTGAACCGCCGACCTTCTGATTGGCAAGTCCTAGGCTCTGTGGTTTAACCCACAGCGCCACCCGCGTCCCATTCAGTGGGACTACTCTTGAGTAAAATCTAGTTGGCTACGCAGCCAAATGTTTTAACATACCCTGTTTTGGGTTGGGGTTGTCTTTTTGCATTTTCCTCTTGAATGCATGGAAAGACAGGCCTGCTCCACCTTTCAGACCTTGCAGCGTGTCTGTCTTGCACCCTCCCCAAACATGATCTCAGGGCCTCTCCTCTGACATACATCCCGAATGGCTGTGGTAGCCAAGAACAGCATGAAAACCTACAGCAGCAGCAGTGGAGCAAAGCAAGGGCCCCTTCAGCCCGCAATGTAGCCAGCAGTGCTTAGAGATTCCAGAGCTTAGCCTGGTGTTACTTCCGCCTTTCTGCCTTTCATTCTCCTCCAGGGAGAATTACCCAGCCAGCCTTCTGGAAACCAGGAGCACTCAAGTCATCCTATGTTTCCTATACCTCCGCTGCCGCCTCTTCTCAAGGCCTCCTGGTGATCATGAAAAGAGTTAGTAGAGAAATGCTTGCTCCTGGAGAAGGGACCCTTTCACATGGAATCGTTCACACTAGATTAGCAAATCTTTTATTTTTTAAAAAACGAGAACTTCTCTGAACAGGAGAGTATGCAACATGGCCAAGAGTTTGCAGATACAGTTCCTCTCCTCTTCCCCACTCCAAAAAACATTCTGGCCTGGATCCAGTTCCTGAGAACCAGATGCTGGGAGACAGAATCGAGCTTCCCACTCGTCCCCTTCATCTGTTGATGCTCAGACCCAGCTGGCGTGTGCAGTAGAAACCTAGAGCAGCGTCCTACTAAATCACACTCAAAGTAGGCCTATTGAAGTTAATGGACCTAGGTTACCCTACTAATTTGAATGAGTCTAGTCTAAGAAGGCAGCCCTGTATTGGGAAGTTCCTAATGTCTGACGAAACCCAGCCAGATGGGTGGGGTATAAATATAATAATAATGATGGTGGTGGTGGCGGTAATGTTGATGATGACTAACATTGGCTACAACCCCTGTTTTATAGCTTCACTTAGAAAAAGGACCTATCGCAAGTCAACGAGACCCTCCCCCCCAAAAAAACTAATTATTGGTACCATTTATGAATTGCAGCACATGAAGAAGTATGATTTTCAATATAATAACATATATAAAGCAGCTACAGGTATTAAAAAACAGTTAAAACAATTGAATCAATAATAATAATATTTAAAAAGCAGTGGTACCTTGGGTTAAGTACTTAATTCGTTCCAGAGGTCCGTTCTTAATCTGAAACTGTTCCTAACCTGAAGCACCACTTTAGCTAATGGGGCCTCCTGCCGCCGCTGCGCTGCCGGAGCACGATTTCTGTTCTCACCCTGAAGCAAGGTTCTTAACCCAAGGTAATATTTCTGGGTTAGCAGAGTCTGTAACCTGAAGCATACGTAACCTGAAGTGTATGTAACCCGAGGTACTACTGTATAGAAACAGTTTAAAACATCAACAGCCCATGCATAAAATCAACTCAAATCCAAGACAAAGAAGAATATAGGAACAGCCTGGTTGCTAGATAGGCCAATTTGGTCCAGCATCCTGTTCTCACAGTGGCAAACCAAGTGCCTATGAGAAACCCACAAGCAGGATCTGAGCAGATGAGCACTCTTGCTTTCTGTGATATTCACATGTGTGCTGCCTCCATTTGAAGGTAAAGCATAGCCATTATGGCTAGTAGCCATTGACCGCCTTCTCCTGCATGAAGAAAAAGAGCCATTTCTAGTCTTCTTCTTCATTAAAAGAATAAGAGGAAGGCTGGATCTAGACATATCAAGAGAAGCGTTTCAGGAAAACCCATTGTAAACGTTGTATGAGAATCACATTGGGAAAAATTGAACTCCGCAGCGCCATCTGGTGTTACAGTGTTATAATGCATATACAATGCATATAAAAAGCTTGTTCTTTACCAATCCAGCTGAGTCCTAAGTCTTTATTCCTCTTAGAAAGAAAGCTGTGGAGCAAAATGGGGAGGTACCTTCTAAGCAATTTATGTGAAATGAGAGTGGTTTAACGACCATGCTGTTGCTTTTAATGGCTGGTGGCTACTAACAGCTTCCTTGGTGCAGGATAAGTGAGAGAACAGTTTTGACATCTGGAACGTAACAAGGAAATGTCTGAGCTTGCAGCCGGTGGCCGAGAAGAAGCTATTCAAGGGAGGGGAAGGCATGCTGTTTACTCTTCTGAGGCAGAGCAGGGGAGCAGGAACTGATACTGCTTTTAAGGCTGTCATAATGCAATTTGGGCCCGTCTGTACCTCAGCTTAATGTGCACCGTGGACCCCTTTGATTCCCCCTTGTTTTCCTCCAACTGCTACTGTCCCACAGTTTTTCCTCCTTAAAGGAAGAGATTGTCTATGCTTTGAAAACCCAAATGGGAGAGCTACGTCAACTGCACATGGAATCTGAGGATTTAGGAAGAGGAAAGTGTGGGATAGCAGTAACTGGAGGAAAATGCCACATGGACGAGGGGGAATTAAAGGACACACACAACGGGTTCACAAGCCACATTAAGCCGAGGTGTGAACAGGCCCTCTGTTGTTCTGCTGTAATGGAGGTCCCTGGCAGATACAGTGGTACCTCGGGTTACATACGCTTCAGGTTACAGACTCCGCTAACCCAGAAATAGTGCTTCAGGTTAAGAACTTTGCTTCAGGATGAGAACAGAATCGTGCTCCGGCGGTGCGGCGGCAGCAGGAGGCCCCATTAGCTGAAGTGGTGCTTCAGGTTAAGAACAGTTTCAGGTTAAGTATGGACCTCTGGAACGAATTAAGTACTTAACCTGAGGTACCACTGTACAGTGAAAAGAGGCATCAGACTTAGGATTCTATTACATAGGAGCTCGCTTGCCCCCTATCAATGTTTATTTCAAAACACACCAATATTAATAAAACCATCCTGTCTCTCCACCACTCTCATATCACAAGGAACTTGGGTCTCTGGAGGGGTCTGGCCAGCTGTAAAAGACGGTTGTGTGTGTGTGTCAAACAATATTAGAGTGAAGGGGCACTGTTATTTCACGAATGCCTGGGGCCAGAATAGCAGATGTGGCACCCTCCTGATGTTTTGGACTACAGTGGTACCTCGGGTTACAGATGCTTCAGCTTACAGACTCTGCTAACCCAGAAATAGTACCTCAGGTTAAGAACTTTGCTTCAGGATGAGAACAGAAATCATGTGGCGGCGCAGCAGCGGGAAGCCCCATTAGCTAAAGTTGTGCTTCAGGTTAAGAACAGTTTCAGGTTAAGAACAGACCTCCGGAACAAATTAAGTTCTTAACCTGAGGTACCACTGTACAGCTCCCAGCGCCCCTGACCGTTGGCTGTGCCAAATGGTATTTTTGGGAGTTGTAGTTCAAAACATCTGAAGGTCACCGCGGTGGCTACCCTGCCTGCAGTAGGGCCTTTTTAGGCCAGCAAAAGTGTGTGTTTTCCGAGCGATCTTGTAATAGCGAAAGGAAAGAACCGCAGAAGGCAAGGAGAGGGGAATACAGAAAAGCAAACAGGAACAGAACCCAGGCAGACATCTGGCGGAATGTCAAGGCAAGGAAAGAACAGCTGGATTTTGTAAATGCCCGAGAAAATTAATCCCATACCCTGGAGGGAGGTGGGTGGGGTGGGCGGTTGTTTTTGGAACTCTGGGGCCAGCAAAAACTCGCTCTGTTAACATCAAAAGGGGCTTGGGAGCTCCTTGCAGGGGGAAGTGTTGTTCAGAGAGCCCGCGTGTTATGTAGAAGTTGAAGCTGAGCAGCGAAGTGTTGGGGAGAAGAGAGGAGGGGAGAATGGAGAAAGAAGGCAAGAAGTGAAAAACCTGGAGGTGGGGGCAGGACTACTGCATGCCCATGTTCGCTGGGCTGTAAACTGATGAGATCATGTTTTCAAGCAAGGAAGGAGAGCAGGGAAGAGCAAACTGAAAGAGGTTGTCTTTGGGGCAGGGAAGGAGGGAGAAAGAAAGAAAGGGAGAGCAAGCAGGAGACATGGAGCACGCAACCAGATTCCTCCTGGGCCTGTTGCTGCTGCTGCTGCAAGGTAAGTTTCAAAGCAAATTCTTTTTGAAAGATAGTAGTTTTGCTCAGGTGGCCTGCTAGGAAGAATAGGCCAGGGTTTTTGTTTCTGCAGAAAAGCCAGCCCTATCTGCTTGTATTAGGAATATTTTGGAAGAAGCACAGCAGGCAGAAATCCCACAGGACAAACTTCACATCTGCATCCTTGGGGATGCTGCACCGGTTTAATTTCTGCACACACTATGGAGCTGCTATGGGCAGAAGAATCAATCCTGTATCACTGAGGTGAAAACTAGGATTTCACTTACAAATACTTTTGTTTTGGCTTAGCTGCTATGCCATTAAAAACAGCCCCAAATGCAAAAATCAAGCAGATGCAGCCTTTCCTGTTGTAGCGTTGAGTGGTAAGAAAAGGCTTCCTTTGTTGGGTCTGCTGTTAAAAGCAAAGAAGCAGGATCAGTAAAAAGTAATAATGCAGCGACCTTAGAACATCTGGGGAAGCAAAGTGGTGTGGATAGAGAGCTGCCTGCGAAGGTGTCTCATTTTTTCTGTCTTGGGCTCAGGGGAAAAGAACCTCTGTCTTTCTCTTTCTTTCTTCGCCCCTTCTGCCTCAACTCCCCATCTGTAAAAACAAACCATCTATAAAATATGTTGTATGTTAAAGGTTTGCCAAATTTTACATATTGTTTAAAATCAGACAAAGCATGGCAAGTCAAAAGAGGAGGGGGTCAAAAGCAGGCTGTTACAATTTGTATTTGTAGATTAATCAACTAATAGTTCAGTTGATTAACTGTGGGAGCAGCTCTAATTATCACTGGTAAAACATTCAGGGCATTGTTGTTGATGGCGTTTCCCTCTATCAGTGAGTTTCTTAGCTCACATTTAATCCTTACAATAACTGGGCAACTTTTTATACTCTATAGTGGGCACACAGATCAGGGGTGGAACAGAAGCTAATGATTGACGCAGAGCAGACTCTCATAATACTACAAATGGTGAGGCTTGAGTGAGTTAGGGAAGAGTTTGCTAAAGAAAGTTCAGGAAAGAAAAGATTTGTCAGTGTAGAAGGATGCAAAGTTTTGACTTAAACTGAGTTCCTACTCATGCCAGTGAAGTATTCTGTATAACCTAAAAGCTTGCTTACATAGCTACAGTCTGCTCAAAACTCGTCTGCTAAAAGATTTTTTAGCATCTCTCTTTTCCATTCCTTTATTCTTCTGGGAGATGGAAATAGTTACTGGCCCAAGATCCCTTAATGGGATGGATAGTTGACTCGGGATTTGAAATCCAGGGACTCTTCAGTCTTACATAACACTCTTTTATACCAAAATCCCTTTAGCCTTTCCCTCTCTTTCTGCTGCAAAGTGTGCTGCTGCTGCTGTTTTCCTTTTTTTTTTTAAATGAGGTTTTGCAAATACACCCAAAGCAAAGAGACTTTGCCTAGGGAGGTGGAAAATTACTAGGGACGAGGGAGAAATTTGATTCCGTTTGCATTTAATGATGAATTTGCTTAATTAGCACTTTCCAAAACAATACACACAAACAAAACACAGCCATTCTACAAAATTCATCCTTCTCACGATCTTGCAATGCAGTTCTCCAGCCAATTTATGTGTGCAAAAACGCATATACTAGGGTTAAGTGTACATTAAGAGGCATATCAGTACAAACCACATACAGAAATGCATTATATGAGGGGAACTTGCTTTGCAAAAATGTCTGTATCAGGGAAAATTGCATTCAGAAATGTACGTATTAGGAGAAATTTGCACAGGCAATGCTGATGGATTATCATCATCACCACTGATTTATTAATCGCCTTCTAAATCACCATCTTAAGGTGATTTACGTATAATTAAAAACATTATAAAAGAAAAGCAACAAATATATTGAAAAACAAGACTGAAAACCCAAACAAGTGGACACTTGTAGCAATGATCCATTTATCCAGCTGGAAAAGCCTGTCAGAACAAAAATGTCTTCAGTTGTTTCCGGAAAGCGCAGATAGTACATTTTCATGAGGATTCTCCCTTTTTGTAAATTGCAAACTGATGTGGAAATTGTAGAGAACTGAAGACTGGGAAAATGAGAAACGGAGAACCCAAAACTTGCATATTTACCAATCCCTATATATTACTGAGCTGTGTGGAACAGTTGCTGGCATCCCAGGCACCTGTCAATTTTTTGCAACTCGTGAAGCTAATACAGTGGTACCTCAGGTTAAGTACTTACCGTAATTCGTTCTGGAGGTCCGTTCTTAACCTGAAACTGTTCTTAACCTGAAGCACCACTTTAGCTAATGGGGCCGCTGCGCCGCCACTGCACGATTTCTGTTCTCATCCTGAAGCAAAGTTCTTAACCCGAGGTACTATTTCTGGGTTAGCAGAGTCTGTAACCTGAAGCATATGTAACCCGAGGTACCACTGTATGAAGTTGCTAGAACTGTTACGTTTGGCAAAAGTTGATAGTTTTGTTTTCAGTCCTGCCTTTTGATCCAGAACAACCTCCAGGACAGCTTATACTGAAAATAAATCAGATTTTTCTAGGAAGACCCCAAAAGCAGAGTGTTTAAGGCAACCACTCTCCCTCCAGCAAGTAGAGAGCCACTGAAAGGTGCAGAGCTGAATGGGTGGACCAGCATCCTCTGTACAGCTCAGTGTGCACTGGGCATGGGCCTGATCCAGTCTGGATTCTCTGCATGATCCTGCCAGCAGAGAGAGAAGGCTCTTCCGGATGACCAATTCACTGAGCACCCAACCCAGTTTGCTAGCACAAAACAGATGTGGAGGTTAGACTATCAGCTCCTGCAGGTAACCTGCACTGTCTCAGCCTCTTCTGCATGGAACATGTCCCCTTCAACATTCCCACATTTCACTGGGTGCCAGGAATGAACAGACACATCTGTTCTGGGGACAATGCAAAGAGTAAGGACTCGTGCATTTTGTGGACTTCAAAAAGAGGTCTTCAAATTGAGGAGTGCCCTCTGACAGCTCTTCCTTAGAGGACTCTCCTCTGTACAGGGGGGCCATCCCAGGTTCAGCGCACCCTGCATGCAAGATGACCTAGTTTCAGTCTTCTGACAGGTCTTACCTGGAAGTTGGGTAGCAAAGCCCAGGAAAGATGCTATCAAAGTTGACAAGAGCTTGCTGGGTCTGGGAGGGTGAGGCTCCTTCCCTCCTTTGCCTAAGGCAGCCGAGTGCCTAAGGAAGCCCTCGGGCTGGGATGAATGAGCCCAGGTGCAACAGCATCTGGAACGGTACAGGGGGCCCGCCTCCTTCCCTGCCTGCCTCTTTCTTAAACATCTGCATATTCTGGTGATTGCATTTTGCATGAAGAACCCAGGTGCACACCAGAAATTCAGATTTCAGCAGTTACAGTGGACTGAAGCGCTATTTTGCCCAAGCACAACTTTAAAAGGAAGACTTTTTGGGGTTGGGAAATGCACTGAAAAGTTGGGGGGGGGTGACAAATGATTAACCCCCACAAACACACACAATTGATCACCTGCCCTGGGTTCTGCCTGGATAGAAGCCCAAACGGACGTCAAAATGCCATACCACATATTGATGAATGGTTTTCTTTCAGGATGGAATGAGTAGGTGTGTCTTCAAGCTGCCAGATATAGCTTGCTCAGAGGCTCAGCGAGGGCAGCAGGACGGGCAGAAGCGCAGCTTCTCCCTTCCTCTGTGCTTGTAACCTAACACAGTAAAGCAGATTCAGTTATTGAAAACTGCAGGCAGCTAGTTATAGCACGGCAAGCATGCCACAGCCCCGCAGGAGATCTAGGACTTGGGTGGTCTTTTTATCGTGCTAGAAGGTAAGCCTGGCACAATAAAACAGCCCAGAAGCAGGGTTAAATGCTATTCATGGCTCAAGGATTGTGCTGTTCCAATGAAAAGGCACATCTGGTGAGTTTCCTGCTTTTTGGAAGGACGGCCAATTTTTTATTTTATTTTGTAAGATATTGGAATTTGCAAGGGAGTTGGCATTTGTTGCATTAACCTGAAAAATAGAAACCGCATGTGTTTTTGGCCTTCAAATGTGAAATGAAATGGACTTGCTGCTTCCTGTATCTAAAAAGGTAGGCACCATGTCATGACTTTGAAGCAGTGATGATGACTCAGTTCACATCCATACCATCCATTTGAAATCGTCTTATACCCAGAGACGGCCCAGCCATTAGGCAGGGTGAGGTCACTGCCTCAGGCGGCAGAAGCCCCCCAGGCGGCACCTCTGCATGTGCCCTGCCTCCCCCTCCAGTGGTAAAGCAGCAGCGCCATTGGCGCCAATTTCAGCATCAGCAGTGGCAAGGCGTGCAGCAGTGGCAGGAGCAGGTGGGTGGTAGCGGCAGGGTGGCACTTCCTGTTTCATATCAAGTAGCGAAACGGGCCACGCTGCCCCTGCTTATATCACAAGTGTGGGGAACCTTTGGCCCACCAGAGGTTGCTGAACTACGACTCCCATCATCCCTCTGGCCATCGGCCATGCTTGCTGAGGCTGATGGGAGTTGTAGTTCAGCAGCATCTGACTGGCCAAAAACTTCCCTGTTGTACCACGTTAACAGTCAGGGCTTTCCCTTCCCCCAAAAGAATCCTGGAAACTATAGTTCGCAGCACATTCAACACCCCTTCCAGGACTAGGGCAAAGTGGAAAAGTACAGTGGTACCTCGGGTTACAGGCGCTTCAGGTTACAGACGCTTCAGGTTACAGACTCCCCTAACCCAGAAATAGTACCTCCGGTTAAGAACTTTGCTTCAGGTTGAGAACAGAAATCACGCAGCAGCAGCGGGAGGCCCCATTAGCTAAAGTGGTGCTTCAGGTTAAGAACAGTTTCAGGTTACCGTTAAGTACAGACCTCCAGAACGAATTAAGTACATAACCAGAGGTACCACTGTCTGCTGAGATCTACAGATGAGGGGTGGTGTACAAATTAAATTAATTAAAAATCAAAGAATGAAGAGGGGAACAAGTTAGTTTCTCACACAAAAATGGGAAGAAAGTTACTTTCTCCCTTTTTAATGAAAGCTGGGAATATAGTTCCTCAGAGGGAAGGAAACAGCTGCCTGTCCCCATTGATGCCTGTGCTGTCTGCTCAGCTATCCACTCAACACCTGAAACAAACGGCACATAAGAGTTTGCCTTTGCTTGTAAATCTGGGAATGCCAAATTGCATAGTGCGCACTGTATTAACATTAGCTTTTAGCGCAGGATAAAACATACGGAAAAACTGACCTCTTTTTTCCAGGCGTTTGATGGACTAGAAGGATGTTTGTTGGTTATGATGATTTTGTTGCAGCTTAAGCTTCTTCATGCTATAGATTTTCTTAAAAAAAGAAAAAGAACGGTTGCATGGTTTTTTTATTATAACAGATTATTTTTATTTACGCTCTTAAAATGTTTTTGTAAGTCCCTTGGAGACCTTTTGTGCATGTGGCAAGTGACTAGTAAGTTCGGATAATAAATGATACAACACCAGTGCCCATTCTGCAAGCAGTGTGAGCGACTGTGATTCAAGAAGGTCCGTGCGTGCAAACTGCGAATGTGACAGGGATAAATCGTGTGTGCAAAAGGCATGAAAGGAGGTGCAAATATGCAAGGTAACAAATTAGGCAATTCCAGAGTTGAGCTTGTGGAAGGGATGAGGCCAAAGAGTAAGGGATGATGCCACCTTTCCCCCCACTAAAAGCTACCCCCCTGGTACCCCCTCTGGCTACTTTTACCCAGTGGTGGCTGGCACTCACTGGGAGTGGTGGGGCGGAATGTAGGGCACCCCAATAGTTGGCAGAGCCAACTGCTACCAGCTATGTTCCTTCTTCCTCCCTGTTCAGTTCTGCAAGGGCAGCTAAGGAAGAAGTTGGCAGGCAGGGCCAACTGTTCATAAGAAAGAAAGTAGGAAAGTCAAAGCTGGTGGGGCACTGCCCCATGTGCCCAGATGGGGCAGCCTCCACTGTTTTTAGCCCCTCAGGAGTGGGGTGGAATATGGGTAACAGCATCCCAGCATTTCCAGTGTGGTGCCCATGGGCAACACAAAGCCCTCAAGACCCCCACATTGGCACCTTCGAACATCCCTTGATGCCCCCCATTATATAATTAAGAATTAGTTTGGGGGGCCCTTTTGCTGAGGGAGGGACTTGTCTGAGGGAGAGCACTGCCTGCTTTTTTTTGTCTTGTGTTTTATTTGTCTTGGAGAGCAGAGAGGGGTGTGTGTGTGTGTGTGTGTTTGCTCATGTTTTTTGGGGCTGGAGAGCAGAGAGGTCCTAGCATCACCAGAAAAACTGCGTTGTAGCAAGTTCCTTAAGGAAGGAAGGCCTTGAAAACCCTCCATGTGTGATTATTCCCATCTGCATTCCATCCTCATTGCTTCTTGGCATCAGTTCCAGCGAAAACCAAGGCTGCAATCTGACCTCCTCCATGAAGCAGTAATTTGGGATGGGAACATATCTGCTGCCGGCACCGTTAAAAAACAACAACCCAACCCCCAAAACGCCCGGACTTTCCAAGGGCAGAGAGGGGAGTAAGAGCTCTTTGCTTATACAGTTGGCTTTTCCTTTTCCAAAATGTCCGCTGTGGGAGGAGATTCACCCATGAGGAAAACACGGGGAAACGTGGAAGGCCAGGCCAGGCCAGGCCTTAGCGCAGTAATTCCCAAAACAATGTGCAGCAAGTGGGAGCTGCTAATGTGCCACAAGAAAGAAATGAAATAGGAATGTAGGGCTTTAGAAAGCTGCCTCATGCAGCGTCAGACCACTGGTCCATCTCATTATTTTCTACACTGGCTGGCAGCTATTCTCCAGGGTTTCAGACAGACTTGCCTTGTGCCCTGGAAACGAACGTGACAAAGCTGCCTTATGCAGAGTCAGACCAATAGTCCACTTGGCTCAGTATTGTCTACACTGACTGGCAGCAGCTTTCCAGGGTTTGAGGCAGGGAGCCTCTCCCAGCCCTACCCTGGAGGTGCCTGGGATTGAAACTGGCACCCTCTGCATGCAAAGCAGATGCTCTATCGGTCTACCTCTGATAATATTACTTGAACAGCAAATAGACCTGCAGAAAAACTGTTGCAACGAGGTACCAGCTAGTCTCTTTATCGATCATGGGTGCAGAACGTGTGGCCCTCCTGATGTCGTTGGACTCCCAGCCCTCATCATCTGCAAACGGCATGGCCAATGCCCAAGGGCGATGGGAGCTGCAGCTCAACAGTGTCTGGAAGAAGGCCACAGTTTTTTCCATGAAAAAAACATCCAAGGACTCTTAACATAATCCGTAATAACAGATAATGTCATTTGCAAGCAATGAATGGCAGTAAGTTAAAAACATGTTAGATACCAATTAGTACAGAAAATGGCAGGGCGAAACAAAAACCAAGCTGGCTGGCTCTCTGGGGTTGGCGTCTTGACAGAAGGTTATCAGCAAGCGGGTTGGTGTTACAGGATTCCCATGTCCTGTTGGAGGCCTGGTAGTTTGGGGGATGACATGTCTGACGGCTACAGAGTTGGTGCATCTGCTTGGTGGGGATCTGTGTCCCTGAATCCAGCAGGATTTTGGTCAGCCCTACTGGGGAAAGGACAAATATCCTTTTGAGGCTGCATCCTGGCTTGCCAAGTCAAATCCCTGAGAGGAAACACAGCTAATCAGTGCAGATCCACCTATTGTGTCACTAATATTTTCTTTTTCTTTCTCCTTTCAGAGTCTGTTGTCCATCCCTATTCAGGTAAAGACAAATATTTCATTTGAACTTCAGCTGCTTTGTATGAATTATGTTAATGGTGTAATCATGCATTTCTGTTTTTAAACTTCTTGCAAGTCACTTGGCAACCTTTTGGTAACAAGCAACTAACAAATCTAAATAACAGTAATACTGATAATTACTGCAATCAAACCATGTTGAATGTCACAAAACATTTATTAATTTGTGGACCTGGTGGTTATGGGGTTGACGTAGATTGGGGGTGGGGGGGGGATCTGTCTCCTTGACCTTAAAAATCCTTAAAAATTGTTATAGTGGTTATTTATTTTTACATTTATAACCTGCATTTTCCTATAAGGAGGCAAAGGTGGCATATGTAGTTCTCCCTCTTGCCCCATTTTAGCCTTATGGCAGCAACAACAACATCCTTGTGAGGGAGGTTAGGCTAAGAGAGTATGCCTAGTTCAAGATCACTCAGTTAGCTTCATAGCCAAGTGGGGATTTGTAACCTGGTCTCCTAGGTCCTGATCCAGCACTCCTAACCACTACATCACACTGGCTCTCAGAACTGGACTGACACCCCATGTACACTTATCAAATAGGACTTCTCAGAAATAAGGCATGTATGGGGTTGAGCTGCTATAGTATGAGAGTTTACAGCTGATATATGATCTTCACTAGGCTAGGACTACCAGTGGTTAGGCTGTAGGCTATTGTTGTAGCTCCACTGTTGGAGGCAATAAGCTTCTGTGTACCACCGATAGCCAGGAATCGCTTATGGGGAGAGCAGCTCCTGCTTTTGGGCTTCCCATCAGGGTATCTGATTGGCCACTGTGAGAACAGGATGCTGGACTAGATGGGCCTTTGGCCTGATCCAGTGGGGATGTTCTTAGGTTGGCCTCCATGCGGTTGTGGGTTCAAGTCCTGGTGGGCAGAGAAAGACAGGCTTTCGATTGTGGGTGCATCTCCCCACATGGCTTCTTCTTCTTCCCCTCTCTCTCTCCCAATTGACAGCCCCAGTGGATGCTTCCAATCTCGAGAGCGTAGTAGTGTCTGTGCAGAACATCACTGCCAAGGCGGGCACTCGAACGGTCCTCTCCTGCAAGAGCTACAGGATGGTATGGACCCAGGACCGCCTGAACGACCGCCAGCGTGTGGTCCATTGGGATCTGTACAGGAACCAGTATGGAGACTACAACGCCGAGCGACTGTGCGACATGTATTCGGCCGGGGATCAGCGAGTCTACAGCGGCTACAACCAAGGGCGGATTTTCATGCCGGAAAATGCATTTGTGGATGGCAACTTCTCACTGGTAGTCAAAGGTACCGGGACCCAAGATGGTCACACACACACACACACACACACACACACACACACACACACACTTCGCCTGGGTGTGAAATGAGCAGGCAGGAAGAACCATAGCTCAGTAGCAGAACATCTGCTTTGCATGCAGAAGGTATCAGGTTCCACTCTTGACATCTCTCAGTAGGGCTGCCAGCCAGTGCTGACCTAATTTGATGGACCCAATGGTCTGACTCAGTTATGAGGCAGCTTCCTATGTTCCAAATCCATCCTCCTTTTTCTTTTACAACACTCCCCCCCCCACCAAAAAAACCAGAAGTTAACAAAGAAAATAAATATTTTAAAAATAAACAAAAGCAGCATTTTTAAAAACCCAAGAGAAGCAAACACTGCATCAGTAGAAATCATAAAGCAGGACCTTTTGTGATTTCAAACGTATTAATTTTCTTTTTGTTTTCGTTTGCCAGTTTGGGCCAAAGCAGGGGTGTAAATATAATGCATTAATGAGTAGCCCATCATGTAAAGATCTGATTAGTTAGTACTGGCAACAGGGCCTAAAGCAGCCCAGTAGGAGCTGAGCATGCTCTGTGGCCACAGAATGCTGCAATTCTGTTCTGGGGGAGCGCATAGCTATGTACATTGGAGACTGGTCCAGTCCCAGTCTACCCTGACAGCCTCACTTCCTTCCTCACATCCCCTCAAGGGGTGGTTCTGCTTGTCATTGGCTCTAGCTCCACCTACTGTTGGTCTCCTTGTCTGCAGTTCCACCAGTCCCCATGAGCACCAGCCATCAGTGTGTGTGTTTTGTCTGACTGTAAGGGGAAACCTGGGACGTGGGTGGCGCTGTGGGTTAAACCACAGAGCCTAGGACTTGCTGATCGGAAGGTCGGCGGTTCGAATCCCCTTGACGGGGTGAGCTCCTGTTGCTCGGTCCCAGCTCCTGCCAACCTAGTAGTTTGAAAGCACGTCAAAGTGCAAGTAGATGAATAGGTACCTCTCCAGCGGGAAGGTAAACGGTGTTTCCGTGCGCTGCTCTGGTTCTCCAGAAGCAGCTTAGTCATGCTGGCCACATGCTGTACACCGGCTCCCTCGGCCAGTAAAGCTAGATGAGTGCCACAACCCCAGAGTCGTCCACGACTGGACCTAATGGTTAGGGGTCCCTTTACCTTTAAGGGGAAGCCAGGGGGGAACGGAATGGAGTATCCCAGAACTGGGGTCTTTAGCATCCTGAGCGAGCTTGAAATTTGGCTTGCTAAATACCAGCTCTCACCACACGAGGGCCCCTATGATTGTACTTCAGGTGCAGTGGAAATGATCACCTTGTGGTGAATTTTCCCTGTTAGAAAGTAATATGATGAAGCTTCGGGAAATAGCTCCTTCCCCCGCCCTTCATCATCTACCACTGATCCTTAAACAGGAGATACTGATTGTTGGTTTATTTCATTAGGCTGTAGAGAACTGTAGCGCAGTGCCCTAGGGGTAAGCTACAGTTCCAGGATGCTTTGGGGTAAGGCATGTGACCAGCTTTGGGAGGTGGTGGGCTCACCTTGGCTGGATATATTTAACTAGAGGTTGGGCAGGTATGTGTCAAGAATGCCGCAGCTGCAATACTTCTGCACTGAGCAGAGGGTTGATCTAGATGACCGTCAGGGTCCCTTCCTTCTCTGACTAAGTTTGGCTTACAGTGGACCTGTGCAAATTAAGGAACTGAAGTTAGTCTTGCCCATTAACTTGGATGGGTCAACTCTGAGCAAGACAAGCATTGGCTGCAACCCCATGGTTTTGTTACCTGTATGCCAAAGTTCTCTCCATAGCTGTCAACTTTCAGATTTGAAAATAAGGGATCATTAGCCTCAAAAATAAGGGATCAGCAGCCTCACCTGTCCCGGGGACAGTCTACGGGATATCTAACAATCCAGGATAGCAGCGGGAAACGGCGCTGGAATAAGGGAATTTCCCGCAAATAAAGGGAAGGTTGACAGCTATGGTTCTCTCTCTCCCTCTCTTCTTACTGCATTTCAATCAAGACATCTCCAGGAGCGACCAAGGCATCTACTCTTGTAACCTCCACCATCATTACTGTCACCTGTACGAAATTGTGAAGATACAACTGGATGTAACCGAAGAAGGTAAATGTTGTTGTTGTTGTAAAAGATGTGTGGCAAGATGAAAGCGGGAAGGTGTGTGTGTGTGTGTGTGTTTGTGCCAAGTGTTTTTGCTCCCCATCGTGTTCCTCCTTTGTAAACTCGCACAAGTCTTGTTTGAGGCAGCCACATGTACAGAGCAAATGGATGGCCAGGGAGTTGTAATTAAGATGTTTGTGGGCATCGGAGCATTTCCTGTCACAAGGCTGCATCAAAAGGCTTAGAGGAGCATCAGCTGTACTGTGCCGAAAATGAGGCCTAGGATAATTCCAGGCTTCTCCCTCTCTGTGCGGACTAGCAAACTCTTTGCAACCAGGACAATTGCTTTCCCCTATCTGGCGTCTTCCAATTTGTGTCAGACTATGACTCCCACCAGCTGCAGCCAGTAAGTTCACCAAGGATGATGGGAGTCAAAAACATTTGGAGTTGGGTGGTAGCATCAGGTTCAGGAAGGCTGATTTAGGGGGTAGGGAGATTTGGGACTTTGCAAAAGACTGTATGGGCTTGTGCCCAGTGTAGTTCTTAGTAAGCCTCACCTCAGAAAGCACATGGTAGCATTAGAAAAGGTTTAGAAAAAGGGCACTCAGAATGAGGCTAGGCTGACAGATGGCTCAGATGAGTGGGGGATTTGAACTCTGCTCTTCCCGCTCCAAGTTTGACACCTTCTCCTCACTACACGCTGCAGCTTTGTCATGATTTTATTGTGATTCACTATGCTGGGAAAAGCTTGATTCAGTTTGTACCGTCATGCCATTCATCTGTGCAATAGCTCAGAATATGGCTCCTCTCCTGGTTTTGTGGAGGAGAAGATAAGGAGCAACAGATGTGTTCTTAATTGGCAATATGGCTTTGCTCGCTCACATCTAAAGCTGCTTTGGAAAGTACCTTGAGTCATACATAGCATTTTGCACCAGCCAGTTTAAGTCTTGCTTTCTGAGCATCTTTGAAGGCAATTCCACACAGCAAAGTCAACCACAGGCTGGAACCTTGGCCAGGGATGTGGAACAGGAGACCCCAAGTGCTGTTGGACTCCAGCTGCCATTAGCTCCAGCCAGCATGGGCAATGGTCAGGGATGATGGGAGTTGTAGGCTAGCAACATCTGGAGGATCACAAATTCCCCGTCCTTGTGTGGAAGGTTCTTGGGAGCTGGGATCATTCTCCAGTAAGAAGACTCCCTCCTATGTCTCGGTATGAGTGATTACTCTGCCTTTATTAAGATGGATTAAAACAGGGATGGGGAACCTGTGGCCATCCAGAAAGGGTTAAGCTCCCAACTCCCATCTCTCCCAGCCAGCATGGTTAATTTGTCAGGGATGGTGAAAGGCCAGCATCATCTAGAACAGCAGTTCTCAACCTGTGGGTCCCCAGATGTTGCTGGACTACAACTCCCCTCATCCCTGACCACTGGTCATGCTGGCTAGGAATGATGGGAGTTGTAGTCCAACAACATTTGGGGACCCGAAGGTTGAGAAACACTGATCTAGAGCAAGGTTTCTCAAACTTGAGTCTCCAGCTGTTTTTGAACTACAACTCCCATCATCCCTAGCTAGCAGGACAAGTGGTCAGGGATGATGGGAACCGTAGTCCAAAAAAGAGACCTAAGTTTGGGAAACCCTGATCTAGAGGGTCAGCGGTTCCCCCATGCCTGGTCTAGGCAACACAAAGTCAAGTCAAAATAGAATAAAGCACTCCAGAACCAAGCAACGAAGACCAAAAGCTAAAGTCACTGAGTAGAGGTCAGGGAAGGTAACTGAGCTTCTCCATGGCCTCATAATTCTAGGAGGTATGGGTCTTTGTTGGAGGACACACCTATTTCCATGCCTGTCTTTTTTCATAGCATGTTGGTGAGGAGAGTTGGAGCTACAGGCTTGGCATAGCAAAGGTTGCTTTGAACTTCCCAGTGCATGGAGAACAGCACATGTAAAATGGTATCTCCTGAACTGTAGGGTTTACAGTTATCTTTTTCATGGTTCTTTCAACAGTTGAAGAAGTGCAGAAGTTTTGGGATGGGGAGAAAGTTGTGATCGTGGCCCTGAAGGGAAGCGGCGTCTTACTCCCTTGTATTAACCGGAACCAAATCTGGACCGAGCGACACGACGAAGAGGACCAGCAGGTGGTCCACTGGGACTGGCAGCCACCAGGGGTGCCTCATGACAAGGCCGATCGCCTCATTGACCTGTACGCCTCTGGAGAGGGGCGCTCTTATGGTCCCTTGTTTATCCGGCAAAAGATGAATATCACTGACAAGGCTTTCGCCCAGGGAGACTTCTCCTTGAGGATATCCGGTTTGGAAGTGGCTGATGAAGGCACCTATTCCTGCCACCTCCACCATCATTACTGCGGCCTTCACGAGCGCAGGATCTTCCAGGTCTCTGTTGTGGAGCCGGAACCGGAAAAGAAGGTGGTGGTGGTGAACTTCACTCGTCACAATGCGCCGGCTGCAGGTAGGCAATTCCAACACGCACAGAGTCAAAATTGGTCTTTTTGCTGCATCAAAGGAGGCAATTTTGCTGCAGGAAAATATTTGCCCCCTTGTGAAAGATAAGGAGCTTTGTTGTGGAAAGAAAATGGCTGCTTCTTTATCTATCTATAGAAGAGGTTGATGCAAAATATGCAGACCTATTGGAATGAATGGACTGAAGTTGGTTATGTGTATTAATTTCAGTGGGTCTACTCTAAGTATGATTAGCACTGGATACAACCCAAGGAACTTGGTTGAGAGAAATTGGCTGCCCCTTGAACAAATTATTGTCTCCTCAAAACAAAAAAAATTCCTTCCAGTAGCACCTTAAAGACCAACTAAGTTAGTTCTTGGTATGAGCTTTCGTGTGCATGCACACTTCTTCAGATGCATGCACACGAAAGCTCATACCAAGAACTAACTTAGTTGGTCTTTAAGGTGCTACTGGAAGGAATTTTTTTTTGTTTTGACTATGGCAGACCAACACGGCTACCTATCTGTAACTATTGTCTCCTCGTGAAAGATCAGGGTCTTTGCTCTGAAGAAAATGGCTGCTTCTTCAGCAGCAACAATAGTAGTACAGATCAAGACCCATCAAAGGAGAAAAGATAAATGTGGTTGGGATATATGCACCCAATGACAAAAAGTCAGCATTCTATTCTGAACTAGGTAACAAATTGTTAGAATGGATGGACCAACAATTGATATTGATGGGGGACTTTAATGGAGTGGTTCTCCCAAACTTGGATAGATCAATAAGAAAACAGGAAGTGAGGGAGGGCAAATTACCGAAAGCCTTCTTCGAATTAGTGGAAAATTTGGGACTAATTGATGCTTGGAGATTTAAAAACCCCACGATAAAACAATTTACCTTCTTTGCAAACCCAAATCAAAGCTGGGGGAGAATAGACCATATTTGGATTTCGAAGGATTTGACGCAAAGAGTAATTAAGACGGAAATCCTCCCACAAACCCTATCTGATCACAATCCAGTATATATGGAGGTAAAAGAAAAAGACTTTAGAACATTAAGATGGAAAATGAGATGGAAAATCTATTCAGTGATCAAAAGATAGTAAATATAGCAAAAGAGACAATTGAGGAATACTTTAAGTGGAATTTGAATAAAGAAACATCTCTAGAAATGGTGTGGGACGCTGGGAAGGCCGTCATGAGGGGTTTCCTAATCCAGAAAAGTAGCATCTTAAAAAAGAAAAAAGAGAAAAGGAAAGAAGAAATCTTATTGCATCTCATGGAGAATGAAAGACAATTAACCATTAAACCAGGATATGAAATATATCTTAAAAACTGTTGTAAAATTGAGGAGTGTTAAGATGTCAAGGGGTAAGAAGTAGAGAATTACAGCTGTAACTAATAAGTTTAAGGAAATTTAATGAAAGGGAACTAATAGATAAATTGACTAAAGGGTTGCTAAAGAATTGTGGAATAAGGATGCAGCGAAAGGGAGGTATGGGGAAGTCGGTATATGTTTAATGTTGTGTATGTTTTTGTTTTGTGTTGTGTTTGTTTTTTATTATGTGTTTGAAAAATGAATAATTTTTTTAAAAATAATAATAATAATAATAAAACAAAACATAAGGATGCTACAAGCTCAATTTTCTATGAAGGAGCTTTTCCCCCTCCACCTGTGTTGGTTCCTGCTCTGGCTTTTGGAGTCCTGGTGCGGTGGGGTGTTTCAGGTTCAGTGAACTCTTGTTCACCACCATCAAGCTCAGAGCCAGGAACCTGGTCCAGCTTCAGCCCACAGTGACCCTGTGGACTTCAGGGTCATGACACCATCGTGGAACTCCTGTTGTGGAGGATTCAAGGGTGGATCAGTTACGTACCAGAATCCTTCGCAACAGGGTTTCCATGACAAACATGTGGAAAATGGTTGCCTAAAGCTCAAAAGAGCCATATCCTTCTCAGTTTCACTCCATTCCATGTTTTCCATTTCCGGAATAAGTAGGTACCTTTCAATCTTGTTCTCTTTTTAAAGCTATCCCAATCAAAACAGTGAGAAATATATGTGGAGTTTTGAAATCATTTTTAAAAGAAAACCTGCAGGGTACAGCTCAATGCTTATTAACATTTTAAAATATTTATCATGCTTTCAATATTTATTGGCTGTTTAATATTGAAGCTGAAGATGGCATGATAATTTTTTAATGGGCTGGCGATGGTAGTTTATGGAGCACCGCAGTGTGTTGGGTTCACGAGTGGTGGAATGGGGGGGGGGAATCAGATGCCGTATGGGAGCAGCTGGCCTTATGGGAATAAGTCAGAAGGCACAATTCAAATTTGCACATGCAAAGTTGAAAAAAAACAAAAACAAACCAATCATAGAGAAACTGAATGAGAAGAAACCGTTCCCATCCACCCCCCCAAACAACGAGTGGAATTTATTTCGATTACAACCAGAAAATTGTCCCAAATCCTGAGGGAAATATATTTCTAAGCAGTGCATAACAAAAATGGGTGGGTTTTTTTTGGGGGGGGGAATGTTTCCTGCCCCCTTCCACAGCTCAAACTCCTGGGTGGAGTTTTTCCTTCTTTTCTTTTTCTGAACAGGGAGAATTTGCTGAACCAATGGGAACAGTATTTATTTTCCTTCTGTCTTTTCGGTTCGGAAAGGCAGCTGGAAGTTCTCACCGGCTTGTAAAGATTACAAGAAGAGCTCTGCTGGATCAGACCTTTGCACTCAGCTCTCCTCACCCCCCCCCCACAAACATCCCACTAATCCTAGCAATAAACAGTTAGGAATAATGCCCATCCTCCCATTACATCCAATCTCAGCATCCTCTTCTGATAATGGTCAACCGGATGCCCCTGGGAAGCTAACAAGCAGGACCTGAGGCCAAGAGAACTCTCCCCTTTTGTAATTCCTACCAACTAGAACCTAGAGGTTTACTGCCTCCGACAGTGAGGGAAAGTACATAATAATAATCCTCTTTATAATCCCCTTTATAAGGGACTACCTTTCACGGGATCAAATTCTGGTGGTTTAACTATTGCATTGTGTGAAGAAGTACAGTCATACCTCATGTTACGTTTGCTTCATGATACATTTTTTTCAGGTTGCGTCCCATGGCGACTTGGAAGTACCAGAAAGGGTTACTTCTGGGTTTCGCTGCTCGCGCATGCACACAAGCGCTAAATTGTGCCACGCACATGCGCAGATACAGCACTTCAGGTTGCGGGCTTTTCATGTTGTGAACGGCCTCTGGAACGGATCCCGTTCTCAACCAGAGGTAAAGGGAAAGGGACTCCTGACTATTAGGTCCAGTCGTGGCCGACTCTGGGGTTGCGGTGCTCATCTCGTTTTATTGGCCGAGGGAGCTGGCATACAGCTTCCAGGTCATGTGGCCAGCATGACTAAGACACTTTTGGCGAACCAGAGCAGCACACAGAAATGCCGTTTACCTTCCCGCCTGAGCGGTACCTATTTATCTACTTGCACTTTGACGTGCTTTCAAACTGCTAGGTTGGCAGCAGCTGGGACCGAGCAACGGGAGCTCACCCCGTCGCAGGGATATGAACCGCCAACCTTCTGATCGGCAAGCCCTAGGCTCTGTGGTTTAACCCACAGCGCCACCCACTGTACTAAAAACAACAGCAGAGAAGGCTGCTAGCTTCGATGGCGACCCTTAGCTTCCACTGCCAAAGGCAGGCAAGCTTCTGCTGGAAACCACAGGTGGGGAGAGTGCTCTGGTGTTCAAGGTCCTGCTTGTTGGTTTCCTACAGCTGGCCACTGTGAGAGAAGGATGCTGGACTAGGTGGGCCATTGGCCTGATCCAGCAGGTCCTTCTTATGTTCTTACTTGCTTCTGTGTGTCGTGAATCTTCCCTCTTCACTGCATGTTTGATTTCCCCTAATACAGTGGTACCTCGGGTTACATACGCTTCAGGTTACAGCTTCCGCTAACCCAGAAATAGTGCTTCAGGTTAAGAACTTTGCTTCAGGATGAGGACAGAAATTGTGCTCTGGTGGGGCGGCAGCAGCAGGAGGCCCCGTTAGCTAAAGTGGTGCTTCAGGTTAAGAACAGTTTCAGGTTAAGTACGGACCTCTGGAACGAATTAAGTACTTAACCCGAGGTACCACTGTGCTGGGGGAAAGCGGTGGCGGTGGAGGAAGCCGCTCAGGAGCCTGGGGCGGCGTGCCCAGGAGCAGGACGAGCCCCGCATTGGGGCGAGGCACACCGCAGGGCCTCCAGAGTCTGCCTGCCTCCTCCCACTCACCTGGGGAGGGGGCAGCTGGTGGACCATTTGCGCAGTGCGGAGCCTGCGCATGCCCAAGCCACTGTGTCTCTGCCAGGAGTGACGTGTGGCTCGGGTGCGCTGCAGACCCCGTGGTGAGTGCCACCTAGGATTTTGTCACCCCCCCCCAGTGGTGACGCCCGGGGCTGTCTGCACCCACCGCATCCCCCTTCCTCCGCCCCTGAAAAGCGGCACAGTGAGAAATGGATTTGTGTTTACTCAGCAGCGAGAGTTGCTGCAACCGCCTCTTGAACCCCCGCTGTGTGACCGTGTAAACTCCTACAGGGACAGAACCTTAAAACACACATGCGCATGTAAGGAAAGATAAAGAAAAATCATAGCCTCGAAGCTTTTCCTTGGATCCTCTTAATCCTGGGCGCAGCTCCAAATCTGGAACAGTTCTCTAGACAGGAAATGTTATTCTGCTTACAATATCAACATGGCCTAGTTCTATTTTGGCTGATCCTTGCCGTCAAATCTGAAGTTAACTCTATGGCTTTCAGTGGAAGGTGCTTCTCTCCTCCCTCCCCCCCCGCAGCACTTTTTCTTTTTAAAACCGCAACAGCAATAAGCCATCTGTTCTCTGTTTTTATGGATTGCTCATATTTTGTGAAGAGGGAAGGTTAGCGTGGCGTTATCATCATCAATTAGAACATCTTCAACATATGTTGCAGTGTCTTTACTGGGCTTGAAGGCTGCCTTGAGTTAGCCCTGCCACAATGGCTCTGTAAATTGTATATAAATGTAATAATCATAATCATAATCATAATAATTAATAACAACAACAAATGCTTCAGATGTCAGAGGCAGTATGCCTCTGAATACCAATTGCTGGGAATCTCAATCGGGAAAAGTGCAGGCTTTCCATAGACTTCTGGTTGGCCACCGTGAGAATTGCCTGCATTTTTACTCATAACCAGTCCAGGGTGTGGCACTCCCCCTTAGTCTCAGATGGGGACAAAACTCGCATGAGTTGGCTATGTCTCCACCTACTGTCAGTCTCCTTGCCTTCTGCCTAGAGAAGAAGACTGAGAATTCCGTCGGAAACAGAAATGCGAGGGTTAATTGCCACAATCGGCAGGTTTGCCCCAAGGTCAGGAATGGAAATCACGCAAGCGAAAACGAGCTGCATTTGCTATCATCGTTTTCTTCTTCGCAAATGTAACATAAACCGTTTTGTAACTTTCTGCGTTTCCCTTCCATTGAAGTTAATTAAGTATTTAATTTAATGGGGTTGTATCCAATGCTAGTCTTACTCATAGTAGAGCCGTTGAAATCAATGGGCATATCTGACTTTCGTTAATTTCAGTGGGCCTGCTCCCAGTAAAAATTCATTGGACGCAACCCAGTACTTATTACATTAGTTTCGGCCATAGTGGATAGCCAAATGAGCTACATCGGTTTTAGTGGAACCAGAAGTGAAGCAGAAAGGAGATAAGGCAGGGCAGGGCAGAAATTGCAGCCTCCTTGCATGTCTACAGTCACTCCATCAGTCCCAATGGGCACTAGCCACCACTGATAGGGACTGTGGTACAGACTTGTATTAGGTGTGGGCGGTGAGACATTCCACAAAGCAAAAGTAGCTCCTGCCCTAACCTCCTGCCCCGCAAGGTAAATTAAACAAAACAAACCCTGTCTGCCGCTATCAGCCGCTCATCTGGATTTGTCTAACCCCTTTGAATGGCTCCAAATCTCTCTTTCAAACATGATCTGCCTGGTTAATCTGTCCAGAGAGATACATTCCGCACTGGCGACTTTCTCTAAAGTTTCCCTTCTCCAGCTCAACCTACGCCCTGCAAAGGAATGGATTTCTGGCTTACTCCCCGCATTGCTGTTCTTTCTTCAGTGTGCGCACGCATGTGTGGTTTTATTTTGTTTTATCTAAACTTGCTCTCTTGGCCTGCGTCAACATTCCTTCCCCTTGGTAAGGTTTACAGCACATAAGGTTCCTCTGAACAATTTGTTGATTGAGCATCCATTCTGATTTGCCTGCAGGAAGCTTACACAGAAGTTAGATAGGCTGTGCCCGGTTTTTCTTTAGGATTCATTCTGAATTGTTGGTGGATCGGTTATACAGCAATGAGCACTCATCCCGATTTGCTTATGGGTTGTTGGTCACAGAATTAGAATTGCAGAATCATAAGAGCTGGAAGGGACCCTGTGGACCATCTAGTCCAACCCCCTGCAAGCAGCTGTCCCATACAGGGATCGAACCTGCAACCTTGGCGTTATCAGCACCACACTCTAACCAATTGAGCTATCCATTTTACCGATATGGAAATGTGCAGAACTGAAGTTAAAATTTGGGAAAATGAGAAACTAGTTAAAAATACCCAACAGCAGGTCATTTGATAAACTTCTGGCTGAGAGAGTTGCTGCCGATTAGAGCAGGGGGCTGGTCCACTGACCCTCAGACCTTGTGGGGGGCCGGACTATATTTTGAAAAAAAATTAATGAAGGAATTCCTATGCCCCACAAATAATCCAGAGATGCATTTTAAATAAAAGGACACATTCTACTCATGTAAAAACACTCTGATTCCCGGACTGTCCACGAGCCAGATTTGGAAGGTGATTGGGCTGGATATGGCCCCTGGGCCTTAGTTTGCCTATCCATGGATTAGAGTATCCCAGATGGACAAATGGAGTAGCTTGGTACAATGTGTGCTATGTTATTTTGTTCCATAGATGTTAGTGGTGGCAGCCATTAAGAGTTGAGCCTACAGTCTAATGGAAAACATTTATTTTCTCCCTCCCTTTCTTCTGTGAGGCTCATTGATTGAAGAGTTGAGACAGGCAAAAGGATATACTTCTCAGTGATAGGGCACGTGATTAATGTATGGAATCTACTGCCGCAAATGGATTAGACAAAGGGATGGAGGAGGGTCAGTCTATCAATGGCTATTGGCCATGATAGCTAAGTGGCACCTCCATTTAGCAGCATATCCCTGAATATGCAGCCCAGGAAAGGGCTGTAGCTGAGTCCTGTAGATGACCTGCCTTGCATGCAGAAGGACCCAGGTTCAATCTCCAGGTAAGGTGCTGAAATATTCCTGAAACCCTGGGATACTGCTGCATGTCAGTGTAGACAGCATTAAGCATCTTTCTTTCTCCAAACCTTTATTAGGCATTAAAGATATAGACCATCTTAAAACATCCGTATACAATTTAAAAAAATATATATAAAAAGAAGCAGCCATATCAGATATATAGTAACAGAAATTTTAATTGGAGTGTCTTCCTGCTAAACTGTGCCATTCATCACTCTAAGAGATACTATTGACAGAAGCTCAGCCACCCTTGCAGTTACCTACAAGTTAATATCAGGCAGGTAGAATCCGATATTTTAATTGTGCCATGACAGCACTAACCTAGATGGACCAGGGATCAGACTTGGGATTAGACAGCATCCTATGATCATGTGCTGAAGGGCAACCATCGGAATGGTCTGTTGCCAACATGCCCTGCCTATGCACTTCCCAGAGGCTGAGGCTATGACTTCCTACATGCAAGGTAAAGGTAAAGGGACCCCTGACCATTAGGTCCAATCGTGGCCGACTGGGGTTGCGGCACTCATCTCGCTTTATTGGCCGAGGGAGCTGGTGTACTGCTTCCGGGTCATGTGGCCAGCATGACTAAGCCGCTTCTGGCAAACCAGAGCAGCACACGGAAACACCATTTACCTTCCCGCCGGAGCGGTACCTATTTATCTACTTGCACTTTGACGTATTTTTGAACTGCTAGGTTGGCAGGAGCAGGGACCGAGCAACGGGAGCTCACCCCGTCATGGGGATTCGAACTGCTGACCTTCTGATCAGCAAGTCCTAGGCTCTGTGGTTTAACCCACAGCGCCACCTGCGTCCCATCTCCGACATGCAAAGCATGTACCGGTACTCTATACCATTGAGCTACAGTCTGGCTTGTTATGAGCTGTTACCTAGTTTGTTAGTTTCTTCCCCTTTGCAAGAAGAACCATTGACCCACCTCTTCTTCTCGGTTTCCCTCTCTGCCACCCAGATCCGAACGCCGGCCGTGGCCACAACGTGATCAATGTCATCATTCCTGAGAGCCGTGCTCATTTCTTCCACCAGTTAGGGTACATCCTGGCAACGCTGCTGCTCTTTATTCTGCTCCTGATCCTTGTGGTACTTGTCACACGCAAGCGCCGGAGAAGAGGTGAGTTTCTTGGCATCTGGAGCCCTCCTGATGTCCTATTTATTTTGTGTTCATGGTGATTTTGTGCTTGTGATGGTGTTGGGGGCAGTTACCATATTTTTTGCTCTATAAGACGCACCAGACCACAAGACGCACCTAGTTTTTGGAGGAGGAAAACAAGAAAAAAAATATTCTGAATCTCAGAAGCCAGAACAGCAAGAGGGATCACAGCGCAGCGAAAGCAGCAATCCCTCTTGCTGTTCTGGCTTCTGGGATAGCTGCACAGCCTGCATTCGCTCCATAAGACGCACATACATTTCCCCTTACTTTTTAGGAGGGGAAAAGTGAGTCTTATAGAGCAAAAAATACGGTATATCCAATCCTGCTTTCAATACCGTTACAGGGGTGCCTGCTGTCTCCCAGGGTTCAGTTTCTTTGGAATGAAGGTCACTGGAGACTGGAGTGTCTTTATGGTTTTATTTACACATATTTTCAACCTGAGCCTAGGATGGAGGGGCTCACAACATTAACACACCCATAGATCTTTCTTCCTCATTAGATTCCCAGGGCGATCCCCAAGCCACAGATTTGGGTCTAGCCCAGAGCGACACAAGCCTCTGTCTCTCCAGCTTCCTGCATCAGCTGAAGTCACGCACACACAGCCCCGCTTGGCCTTCTGCTCTCCATCCTAGGAAGGTCCACCCATTTGTGGGTTTTGAGCTGAGGTTTGAAGGAGTTCTGAGTAGAGGAGTGCATTTATTTTGTACTGAATGAAATCCATTCCTTGCATCCATTTTGGAACAGATTTCAAGAGGTATGAACGGGGTTTCCCAAAAGAAAGTACCCTGTCTGATTCAGGCACGTATGTGCACCCCATAGTATCTTGTCAGTTCAGAATGGATGGCTGCTGAAGTGGGAACTGGTTCGATCAACAAGCATCATGAAAATGAGATGTGAATTGGTTTGTGACTGCTTATTCATGCCTGCAAGAAATGGTTCCCTGATGTCAAAGCCCTTGAGTGACTTTTCTTTCTCTTTTCTAGGTTTTGAGTGCAACGTGAGAAAATTTGATGAGTGAGTAGAAACTGGTTCCTTGCACCAAAGGGACTTGTTGTCCATCAATAAGTAGAACATTGAAATTACGAATGCATGAGGATTTCATTTGTTAAAAAAAATCCAGTATGAACTGATCTGATATGCCGTTCCTGGACTAATGTCTCACTTGGGTTGCAGTTAACCATCAGATGTTGCACTTCTCCAACTTATCATCTAAATAGCATCTATTTGTTTACTTATGGGGATCAGGCAAACATCTTGACAAAGTGTTGCATTTTAAAGCAGCCTCAGTTTATATTTACTAGTAGCCATCAATGTTCATTTAAGCAAACATCTCTTTCTAGCCTCTGTGCTCATTGAAATATCATCCTGAGTGATTAAAAGTTCAAAAGTGTCAAGCAGAGTCCATTGCCATCCGTTGCACGGATGTGAAGATGTATAATCTAGTGCTAGAAATGCATCTGACTTAACAAAATATAATCAGAACCCTCCTCTTTCGCTTTGCCAGGAAAGAAGTGAATCTCAGTGAGTTCCCAGTCCACACACCAGATGTATCCAACTACAAAAGTGAAGATATTAAGCTGGGTAAGTGTTGGAGGTTGTTTTGGAGTGGTAAGCAAGCCCTTTACACATTCTAGAGCTGAAATCTGAAAACTAGTACAGTGGTACCTTAGGTTACATACGCTTCAGGTTACATACACTTCAGCTTACAGACTCCGCTAGCCCAGAAGTAGTACCTTGGGTTAAGAACTTTGCTTCAGGATGAGAACAGAAATTGTGCTCCGGCAGTGCGGCAGCAGTGGGAGGCCCCATTAGCTAAAGTGGTGCTTCAGGTTAAGAACAGTTTCAGGTTAAGAACGGACCTCCAGAACAAATTAAGTTCTTAACCCGAGGTACCACTGTAGTGCTTTGGAGCCAGCATGCCTGAACAATGGGGAGAAGAGGCAACATAGCTTAAACTGGTGTTTAATTAGCTGTTGCATTGCACAAAGTTTCTTAAAAAAATATATACAGAAAGAACATTACAGTGGTACCTTGGTTCTCAAACGGCTTGGTTCCTGAGCAAATTGGCTCCTGAACACCGCAAACCCGGAAGTAACCCGGTTTGCAAATGTTTTTCGAAAGCCGAACATCCAACCTGGCTTCCGCTTGAGTGCAGGAAGCTCCTGCAGCCAATCAGAAGCCGTGCCTTGGTTTTCGAACAGTTTCGGGAGTTGAATGGATTAAGTTAGAGAACCAAGGTACCACTGTAAAACAAATTATGCAAATTATGAAGCTGAGTTAACAATACCCAGCTATGACTTCTCTTATTCATTATTTGTTTATTTTAAAAATGTATATCCTGCTTTTCACCATGCACTGTAGGTCTCAAAGTGGTTAACAGCAATAAAAAAATAAACATACAAAATTTAAAACATAAACCTCAGAAATTTAAAGAAAGAACATTCATGATGCAAAGTCCTCCTGAAGTAAAATGGTTTTAACTGGACATGTGAAACTCAGCAAAGATTCTGGCTGACTTCTGGTGGGAGGGAGTGCCACACAGCCCACTGCACTGAAAGCACAACTTTTTGTTGACACAGAGTTGTGCTTCTGGTTCATGTTCTCTCCCTGGATGATCTGCTTGGGACATACAGGGGAAGATGAGCCTAAGTTACTCAGGACTTTATACACCGGTACCAGAATCTTAAACCTGTAGCAGATGGGAAGCCTCTGCAGGTCTTTCAAGACTGGTGACATGTGTTAGCAATAGGCTGTTCAACAAACATTCGTGAGCAGAAAGATGTGTAATAAACGTATGAGCACTCTTTCAGAGTATTTTCCATTCTCATGTATATTACATCAATTCGAAAAAAGATTGGTTAATGAAGAAATTACACATCTTTCTGCTCATGAGTGTTTGTTGAACTAATTGACTGATGAAGAACTGAACAAAACAGTAGTTGCTATCCGGAAACACTGTTTAGCAGAGTTCAGAGTTGGACATCAGAATTGGTCAGTTGCCGATTATACAAAGTTTACAAGCTAGATGTGACTTATTGAAGGACTTTCAGAGACTCCGGTTTCATAATTTTGATGTTTTGCATTATTCCGTAAAGTTTTCTGTACTGTAATTGTTTCTGGCCATCATATTGCTTTCGATATTGCATGTCACAAGTCTAGCTGTAGCGTTCTGCACTAGCTAAAGCTTCCAGACTAGCCCCAAGGACTAGCCCCACATATATTATGTTTCTTTCTTTGAAAAGTTCACAGATGGTCTGACCTCTTTAAAAAAGGTAAAGGTAAATGTAATGGGAATTGGGGTTGCTTGTGCGTAATTTCCAAACTGCTCCGGGCTGGTTGTATAGCTGGACCTTTCCCCGGTTTGACAGCCCTAACAGCGCGACTGTCTCAGTCACTGGCAGAATCCGTCAGTGGGCGTTTCCTAAACTTCCTCCAACATAAGAATTCCTTAACAGCCAGTCTCCTCCTCGCTTCTCTGCGCGGAAGCCTTCTGCGCAGAGTGGGCGTGCCAAGCGGTGGTCCTGCACTCTCCTCACTGATCTCACTGGAAGAGTCTCGGAGCCTCCCCTCCGAAGTACTCTCAGCCTCTCCTTTCTTCCTGGTGTCACCTTGGTTTCTTCCCCAGCGGAAGCTCTCTCTCTCTCCTTGCTGGTTCCCTCTCCGGCATCATTAGGGAGCCTTACCTCTCCACTCGGCTCCGATGTCAGTTCCCTGACAGTAAAGGACCCCTGACAGTTAAGTCCAGTCGCAGACAACTCTGGGGTTGTGGTACTCATCTTGCTTTACAGGCCAAGGGAGCTGGCGTTTGTCCGCAGACAGTTTTTCTGGGTCATGTGGCCAGCATGACTAAGCCGCTTCTGGTGCAACAAAACACCGAAACCAGAGCAGCGCACGGAAATGTTATTTGCCTTCCCGCCAGAGCGGTACCTATTTATCTCCTTGCACTTTTTGGCATGCTTTCAAACTGCTAGGTTGGCAGGAGCTGAGACTGAGCAACGGGAGCTCACTCTGTCACGGGGATTCGAACCGCCGAACTTCAGATCAGCAAGCCTAGGCGGCTCAGTGGTTTAGACCACAGCGCCATCTGCGTCTTTAGCCCCCCCCCCCTAACCAATCTGCACACTGTCTTTGGAACTTTGATGGGTGTTGTGGGGCTTTCGCCTCCACCAGCTTCTGTTCAGTGCTGCTCATTGAACTGAGATCTTTTCCTGCTACAGATTACAAGAACAATATCCTGAAGGAGAAGGCGGAACATAACCGGGTCCTCCCACCTAAGAACATTGACTTAGATAAAGGTAAGAGAAGGAGGTGAAGTTGGGGCAATTTGTGTTTCCCTTGCCGAAGTTCCCCAGTGCATGATGGGAGAGGGTGTGTCACCCTCTGGTGTTAGCAAAGCCAGCCACAGATGGAGAAAAGGAGTTTCCATAGCTTTAACCCTCTCATCAAGCCCACCACAGCCTGCTTACAAGGGGGTTATTATGAGCTCTGTGATTGATTTTTGGTTGCTGGTGATGAGTCACTGTTTCCCTTTGGGAGAAATGCCGGCATGCTGGCTTCTGATGTGCTAGCAGAATCTTCTTGACACTTTCTTCCACATTTGAGAATTCTCCCTGCTGTTTACCGTGCACTCACTGGGTTTTTAATCCGCATTCACACGACATTATCCAAAATCCATGTGCTTCTGCCTTTTGCTATAAACTGCTACTTTTTAATGCACTGTTTCTCAAGCCAGCTGGCGCTCTCGTCTCACTGTGGAATGGTGAGATAAATAGAGTCGTTGAAACAATTGCTCCCGAGTGTCCTTATGGTTGCAGTGAGGCAAGCAGGTTGCCTCTGCATTTCAGTGACCTGCATGCTATGAAACAGGAGGGTCGGTGGCTAGAGCGCAGGTGGTGTAAGTCGCGATCTGAACCTGGGTGAGGCTGCGCCATCGTGCCTACCGCATGGTGGTAGCGGCATTGAAGAAAGCTTACTCCTCTGCTACCATTGCGTCTGCAAGTAGCCCTCCGGCAGAGCTTTTCTGGGTGGTGAATGGGCTTTTGTTTTCTGGCCAAGAGAGCGTTGCTCTGACATCCTCAGAGGCAAGGCACTTTAGGGATCAAATCACTCAGATTTGGTTGCCACAGTTAGAGCATAGTCTGCTCCATCTATACTAGGTCAGTTTAGTTTCTTGTAGCCTGAGGATGCAGACAAATTACTTGGAGAAGTATGCCAACCACCTGCCTCCTTGACCCGTAGGCATGTTGGCTGCGTAGAACTAGCCATAGCGAGTGTTAGGAGTAAGCAGTACTCCATCAACATGCCATGCCATTTCCAGGCTAACCGAATGCTTTTTAATTACCATGGTTGCTTCAATTTGGTTTTGGAATCATTCTGCTTGCTTTTCTATTGAGAGTGATTTATTGCATGCTCTAGTTATCTCCTGCTTGGACTACTGCAATGCGCTCTATGTGGGGCTACCTTTGAAGGTGACCCGGAAACTGTAGTTAATCCAGAATGTGGCAGCTAGACTGGTGACTGGGAGTGGCTGCCGGGACCATATAAAACTGGTCCTGAGAGATCTGCATTGGCATTGGCTCCCAGTACGTTTCGGAGCACAATTCAAAGTGTTGGTGCTGAACTTTAAAACCTTAAACGGCCTCAGGCCTGTATACCTGAAGGAGCGTCTCCACCCCTTTCGTTCTGCCCAGACACTGAGATCCAGCGCTGAGGGCCTTCTGGCGGTTCCCTCATTGCGAGAAGTGAGGTTACAGGGAACCAGGCAGAGGGCCTTCTCGGTAGTGACCCCCGCCCTGTGGAACGCCTTCCCATCAGATGTCAAGGAAATAAGCAACTATCCTATTTTTAAACGACATCTGAAGGCGGCCCTGTTTAGGGAAGTTTTTAATATTTAATGCTGAATTGTTTTTAATACTCAGTTGGGAGCTGCCCAGAGTGGCTGGGAAACTCAAACTCAGATGGGCGGGGTATAAATAAATCGCTGTTGTTGTTAATTATTCACTCAAACGTAATATTTGTTATTTCTCTTTTTAAATTATGGGAAGCTCTATGGTCCTTTGGATGCTATTTTTTTCGGGAGGGGGCATATGTTCAAATTTGGATACATGCAACTGTGGCTCAGTGGAATCCTGGCATGAAATCCCCCTGATCCTCCATCTCCTCTTTTTTGATTTCAGAATTCAGGAAAGAATACTGTAAATGAAAACAAGGATGCAAAGCTGCTGGCTGGACCAGAAGCACCAATCGGAACTGAAATGTAACAAGAGAAGCGTCGTTTTTCCTTATGCAACATCCTTCTAGTTACCAAAGAGCTCTCTGTAGACTTCCTTCCTGTCTTGGTGGTAGCAAACACATAGATGATAACTTACAGCGCCATTCTATACATGTTGACTTGGAAGCAAATCCTATCGGATTGTATTCAGTGTTAGTCATACTCAGAGTTATGGGTTTTCACAGGTTTCTGATGACAACAGAAACAGGAGCAAAAATTGTCTGCGTTCGCTTAGTCGTCCCTTGTCCAGAACAGAAATCTTAAAAAAAATTAAAAATATTTATATAATTAATTTTACAACATAAAAAAGTTCAAAAAAAGAGAAAAGCTTGAAAAGCAAACCGTTTATCGTATATATAGCTTATTTTGACTCCCCCTCTTTCCGCAGTTCCTTCTTTATATAATATCTTACTGGAATTATGTATACAGTATAATATTTACTGGAATGCCCAGAACAAAAATCAATCCAAATGATACATAATTGATAACCTTCCCCCACGAAAAAATACATTGTGTTTCTTATGCACTGAACGAATGGAGTAGAATAATGTAATGACAATGTAATAAATTCTGTAAGTTACATAAATTGTGTAATTTTGCCACAGCAGACAGTGAAACAAATAATGTAGTTTTTGGTGGAAGGCGAAATGCAGCAGAACAGAAACAGAGCTGCTTGCAAAGAGTACAGGGCAGAATGGTAAATATGTCTTCATACATCCCTACTCAGAGTAGACCCATAGATAAATTATGACTTAGGTCCATTAATTTCAATGAGTCTGCTCTGAGCATGACTAACTTGGATACAGTCCATTGAGTCCAATGGAGCTTATTCCTTTTCTTTTGTACACACTTATCTAGGAGTAAGTCCCATTGGATCTCAATAGGACAAGGGTATAGAATTGCACTGTTTAAAACTTCCTCTTTCTTATTCTATAAAACGATCATTTTTTTTCCTTTTCATAATTATTTTGTTGCATTTGTATATATCTTCTGAGAATTTTTTTTAAATGACCTTTTTCTCAAATGAGCTAAAAAACGTAGGAGCTTGGATTACTGTTAGACACAGAAGAGATTTTGCAGTTTTTCTTCTTGCACCAACATTTAAATGATTTTTTTTTTAAGATGGCTATCGACTTAAGCCTGCTTTTGCGGTTGCTGAAACATGCTGGCTTCCATGTTACATAGAACTCTTCTGCCAAACATTTGGGTCAACAAATCTGAATTGGCTCACCTTTAGCTCTCCTAAGGAACATAGTGAACTGAATCAGACCAATAGTCCACCTAGCTCAGTATTGTCAACCTTGACTGGCAGTGGCTCTCAATACAAACTTCTCTCCCAAGCCTACCTGCAGATCCTGGGGATTGAACCTGGGACCTTCTGCATGCAAAGGAGATGTTCTACCGCTGAGTTACAGCCCTTCCCTTTGGCATTTCCACACGGCCTTTAAATTTCCTGCAGCCTTTCTTGAGAGGGTGTGGGTCTCTTGAGGCATCAAGCCTTGCATGAGAATATAGGTAAAGGTAAAGGGACCTCTGACCATTAGGTCCACACGTGGCCAACTCTGGGGTTGCGACTCTCATCTCGTTTTATTGGCCAAGGGAGCCAGCGTACAGCTTCCGGGTCATGTGGCCAGCATGACTGAGCCGCTTCTGGCGAACCAGAGCAATGCACGGAAACGCCGTTTACCTTCCCACCGGAGCGGTACCTATTTATCTACTTGCACTTTGACATGCTTTCGAACTGCTAGGTTGGCAGGAGCTGGGACCGAGCAACGGGAGCTCACCCCGTCGTGGGGATTTGAACCGCGACCTTCTGATTGGCAAGTCCTAGGCTCTGTGGTTTAACCCACAGCGCCACCCGTGTCCCATGACAATATAAGGTGTGGGTTAAGTAGAGGATCCCACAAGATCCTCTGCTGCCTTCTCTCAAAACTCTTTCCAGTCCTGCAGATACCTGATACCTCATTCCATGGTTAGAATTGCAGAAGTGGAGGGGGCCTTGTTCCCAGTCTAGTCTCTCTCTCTCTCTCTCTCTCTCTCTCTCTCTCTCTCTCTCTCTCTCACACACACACACACACACACACCACGTTCAGTGCAGGAAAAAACAACCTCTGTTTGAACAACTCCAGTGAGAGAAACTGGAGGTAACTGGTTTACACTGTCAAACTGCTCTTCCTATTAAACAGTGTTTCACCGTCTGTTCCTCCGAAATCTGCTCTCCTGTAACCATATGATCTGGTTCTCTGCCCAAGCCCTGCCTTCTTCCGTGTGACAGCCTTCGGGACTTTAAAGAGTGCTGTCATGTCCTGCATCAGTCTTCCAGTCTCTCACTGTTTCCCAGTGGGATGTAACCACAGACTGGCAAATGTAGGTTGTACACTTACACTTGATTAGGAGTTATTGTGGTGTAACAGACTTTTCCCAATGAGGCAAATGTGTGATAATACTGGTTTTCGACGAAAGATCATAAAGCCTCCCTGTAAACAAACCAGAACTAATGCTTACTAAATAGACAACACTGTCTAATCTCTCTGGAAGCAAATCAGGATGAATGCTCCATAAACAGGCCCCTATTCTCTAGGCTAAAAAGGTAAAGGTACCCCTGCCCGTACGGGCCAGTCGTGACCGACGCTGGGGTTGTGCGCCCATCTCGCTTAAGAGGCCGGGAGCCAGTGTTGTCCGAGGACACTTCTGAGTCACGTGGCCAGTGTGACGAAGCTGCTCTGGCGAGCCAGCACCAGCGCCGCACATGGAAACGCCGTTTACCTTCCCGCTATAAAGCGGTACCTATTTATCTACTTGCACTTAGGGGTGCTTTCGAACTGCTAGGTGGGCAGGAGCTGGGACCGAAAGACGGGAGCTCACCCTGCCGTGGGGATTCGAACCGCCAACCATACGATCGGCAAGTCCTAGGCACTGTGGTTTTACCCACAGCGCCACCCGCGTCCCATTCTCTAGGCTAAACATGCCCAATTCCACATCCTAAGTCAGTTCACATACACACCATGCATTTAAAGCCCTCTTCTACCACTTCAACTGTCATGGCTTCCCCCAGAGAATCCTGGAAATCGTAGTTCATTAAAAGCACTGAGAGAAGATCTTTCCTAGAGCTACAATTCCTAGCACCCCCCAACAAACCACAGTTCCCAGGATTCCTTTGAGGGAAAACATGGCTGCTAAAGTGTTTAAATATGTTTAGTGTAGATGTGACTTCATTGATTATAGGGTGAGAGTTTTTTCTAGCTTTTACTTTCCAAGGCTGGTAGATAGCACAGTAAATAAGATGGCTGCTTGGAGTCCAGGGTTCTTCAGAAGAACTTGGCAATCATCTCTGTCTCTCTCGGAAGCCAAAACTGCCTTCTTGCCATGGACGGTGGCGGCATCTCATAAGATCCCTTTTATGTCAGTGAGTCAAAAATCAGATTGGTTTAAGCTGCCTGTTCCAAGCACAGCACACTGGCCAAGACTGAAATGGGGTCACTTATTCATCAAGCTCCTGCCACGTTTTAACTTGTCTTTCAGTTCACCCAATGCTGCAAAGCTGCTTAGAGGGGAAAGGAAATGAAGGTGTCTATGAGATCTGGACCGAAGTCATCTTCACACATGGCATAACTTCCAGAACAGTAATTGCTGCGCCCAGATTTCTAGTTTTAGGGCAGTATTCTGTAAATAAGCCCACAGAAGTTTAAAATGTTACTAGCCTCCTATGAGTGTTCACAAAATAGATCCATAGAATTGTAGAGTTGGGAGGGACCACAAGAGCCATCTAGTCCAACCCCTTGCAAATGCAGGAATATTTTGCCCAACGTAGGGCTCAACCCACAACCCTGAAATTAAGAGTCTTATGCTCTACCGACTGAGCTATCCCAGCCTTCGCCAACCTGGTGTTGTTCAGTGGTTTTGAACTACAAATCCCATCAGCAGCTGGCACTGATGGGAACTGTAGTCTAAAAATATCTGGAGAGTGCCAAGGTTGGCAAAGGACAGCTTACATGTGGGGCATGGAAGCTGGGAAGCGTTTCCATGCCAATAATTGAGGGGGGAGTTTTTTTCCTCAGCAACTAGCTCAGAAACCAAGTGAGCTGGGGAGGAGGGGTAGAGTAATCTGCCTTCTCGCCTACATGGAATCACCTGGTTGCCTGTCGTGATCAAGTTAATTGTTCAATACACGACTGTTTGGGTGGGAACCATTTCATGTAAACCTGTCTTTCAAGTAAACCCTGCCATGCTGCAAAGGATTCTGGGTAGTTTCTCTTGAGCATAAGCTTCGCTGTTTGCTCTTCAAGAATTGTCCTTGGCCATAGTTTGAAAGTCACTCTTTATAGAAAGTGCTGAGGGCTTACCCGCTTGCTAAATATGTTGAGGCACACAACACTGGGACCCCCTGCCTGCCCCAAATTTCACACGTGCTGGTGACTTTCCAGCAACAAGCCATTTTCTCTCCCATCCTCAGCTCCAGAACTGCAATATGGAAGATGAGGGTACTGACCAACCTACCTTACAGGGTTGTTGTAAGGATTGCAACATGGTGATACCATGCTGGAAATGCTTTCACACTGGGGGGAATCAATTCATAATAAATAAACAATTCAAAAACCCACATTAGGGCAAGAGCCTTTATTTGGCCAACCAAAATGCCACAAGATTTTAGGTCCTCTGTAACTCTTCATTAGGCTAGTTCAGATGAATTTTCATGGGGACGTGAAAAATAAATTGGCAGACTGATGTGGAAATGTGGACAGCTGAACTTAAAGCTGGAGAAATGAGAGAAACCCGAAGTGGCAGTTCACCCATCTCAAGCTGTAAGTCTTGCTCATTGCTTTGGACATCAAAGGGACTGACTTTTACGGCATCCCACAGTTAATTGCACTCAGTAAAGCTGGCTTGTTGGGCATATTTCGCCCAGTAAATATTGAGATTTCTTGTTCTCCAGCAAAGATTGATATACACCCAAATTTATTTATATTGCCCCTTTAAAACTATTGATACCACAAGCAAATATTCATTTCTGTTTTTTAAAAAATAAAAACTTCATTTGAAAAAGAAAACCCAGAGATTTTTTGCATCCCGTTCTACAGCTAGCTGACAGTGCGGAAGTGAGAAGCATCTGTTGCAGCCATTACAATGTTTCTGGAAAAAAACTGTATTTTCGTTTGGAAACAGTTTACATCCTGCTGTGTCCTTAAAAAAGGGTTATGTTAAATGTCGTTATAGCTCAACTATTCGGAAGAACGCATGTTCCAAAAAAGAAGATGGAGGGGAGGAAATTCTTTGACACAGAAAAGGGGGGCTTAAAAAAAAAATCCACCCAAAAAATTCATCTTGAACTCTGGAATCAATATTTGCTTCTGTGGCTTATAGCTGGTAAGAGTGTAGTCCTTTCCTCAGGATATATGACTGTTGCCTTGGCAACAGAGCTGACAGCAGCAGCCTGCTTTGGGAGAAAATTCCAGGCCTTTGGGACGGAGATTTCTTGACCTTCAGTACTGAAAGAGGGGGCAGCATTTTTGCTCTTGAACTTTTCAGAGCAAGTAACCCAAGTTTTGTTTCTGTGTAGGCTATTATGAAAAGAAACGGGCGTTGCATGGAAGCTGTTTTCAGTGAATAGGGCTTTTGTCAGGGTCTCTTGAGGCCTTGGCTAGATTTGAGGCAGAGGCCTAGTCTACTAAGGGAATTGGCTTCAGTGCCCTCTTCTGGGATAAATGGGAACAGGAGCACGCAACACTGGCTCCAGCGATTGGCTGGCAGTACGAAGCCTTTGGATTCGTCGGGCCTGGTATATAAGTACCACAAAGGTTGGCCTCTCACAGTGTAGTCGGGGCAGCACAGCAGTGACCTTCTGCTGACTGGACTTTGAGCAGCAGCCCTCAGGGACTCTGGAAAATTTTAACTCCGTTAGGATGGGTGAAAGTGGGTTGCTTTGTTCACTAGTGGGCTTTTTTTGTGGTTAGAGAAATGATGGGGAACTAAATTGAAGAAAGTGAGATGAGCAAATGACCAATGGGAAGATGTGTGAATATTGCACAAGCGAATCTGACCGAATGCTCGATAAAAACCATAGTCTAATCTCTGCAATCTTGATAAACTGCTTGATAAAGACCATAGTTTAACCCTGTGGTCCCCAATGTTGGACACACGCCCCACAGGGGGACAATTTGATTTTTAAGGGGGGCAATTCGAGAATGAGTTATTAACAGTTAATGGCCTTTTAGGCTCCCTCCATGTGAATAGGAGTTCGCTTTTTGAAAAATAAGAATTATATGTCACGGGGGTGGACATCAGGATTTTAGAGATGCTTAGGTGGGGCACGGTCAAAAAAAGGTTGGGAACCACTGGTCTAACCTCTGCAGTCTGGATGACTGCTTGATAAAGACCATAGTCTAACCTCTGCTTAAGCAAATCAGGATGAATGCTCATTGTTGGAAAACCTCCCCACAAACAAATCAAGACGATTGCTCGATAAAGACCGGACATAGTCTAACTTCTGCTTAAGCTCATCAGAATGAATGCTCAATAAACAGGTCAACTGAAACAGCCAGTACTTCCAGCTTGGCCCTGGAAACCACTGGAGACTTCTTAAATCAAGGAAGGGATGGGACCATGCAGCCTTGTCCCCTGCTATCAATGGGACAAAGCCTCTGAATTGCTATAAATTCTAGGAGCCAGGCATAGCATCACTAGGAACCTGCTTTATGCTAGGTCAGACTATTTGCCCATCCAGCCCAGTTTTGTCTACTCTGACTGGCAGCCACTATCCAGGAGTCTTTCCCATTGCCTATGATCAGAGCCTTTGAACTGGAGATTTGAGGGATAGGACTTGAGACCTCCTGCACATGCTGTAGTGCTGAATGAAGCTCTCCTTATGGTTCCAAGAGTCGTCTGGTCACCAGAGCAGTACTAAAGGTAAATATGGTAAGGTGTGGAATAAATGAAATGCACACACAATTTTACGGCTGCAAGAGTTGACTGGGTCCTTCCTTTCCCATCAGATGAAACCAACTGATCTGTGCCCATACACCAGGGCTGGTAAAACTTAGGTCTTCGGGCCATAGATAGTGAGTCCTTATCCTTACAGGCTTGAAATATATTTTAGTGAACGTGATGGCTTGTAAAATCCATTTTTGTATCTCCTTCTGTGTGTTTTGCCTCCTTTAATGAATTTGCAATTTTAAAAAAATCAACTAAAAAAGGGTTAGGGTTAATCCAATGCCGGTCCTACTCAAAGTATACCTATTGAAATTAATAGACACAACTAAATTAGGCCCATCAATCTCAGTGAGTCCACTAAGTGAGTAGAACTTAGTTGGACACAACCGTCAGATCTCACAAGTGTCATTAGGCTCCAGTAGAGATGTGGGAGAAATTCAGTTCAGAACCTACCTAATTCACAATACGTGAACTGAAACACAGGCATCCTTTGAAATCCACACGACTCTGAATTTTGCAATGCCATTCTTGAGCCAAGTGATGTGTACAAAAATACATATTCCGGGGCAGGAATGCATATCTTGATGACAATATCACATAGTGCATTATATTAGGGAAAACTGCTTTGCAGAAAATGTGTAAAGTAGGCAGAACCATGTATAAAAATGTATATCAGGAGAAATTACCACGAAAATGCTCATGAAACTTTGTGAGGACTTTAAAAAATAATAACAAAATTAAAGTGATGTGGCAACGTAAGGACCAAACTTAAAACTAGAAAAAATGAGAAATGAAGATGAATCGGAATTGACAGATTAATTTATCCCTAAGCTCCACCCCTCTGTTAGGGCAGGCACACCTCCTTCACTTACAGGCTCCACCCCTCGCATAGTGTTTGAGCCCCAGGAGACTCTGTTATATTTTGATTATCTGCATGTGCATTGTGAGGATGTGGTGAGGGTGGTAGGGTGAAAATTGCAAATCAAAATTGTCCGTAATTTTGCCACGTTGGGAATTGAAGTGGATAATTAATTCATATGATTACGAGAGTCTAGGCGGGCAGGCTGATCTTTGCCGCAAACCAGCCCAGATCTTAGAGGCCTAATTTGCAAGACAGCTTAATTGGATGCAGCTTGTTTGGAGGGGGGGAACCCGTGCAGGTGCGGAAACAAGTGGAAGTGCCACATTTATCCGATGTGAACATTTCGCATGCCCTTCCCCATTGCGCAGCTGTGGCTTGTCAGCAGGACGTGCTTATTTCCGGTAGATGATTAAAAATGTGTTAATTGCTGTATCTTTCTATCTGGATGAGAGCTTTCTGTGGGTGGGTGTCTTCTCACACTGCATTCACTAGGGACAGCGTGGGGCGCAGTCACAGAAGGAAGCTCCTTCTTGGAGATTAAAAAGATGCTTTTGAGATCACATGCTAGGAATGCAAGGTGTTTCCAGACAACCAGTTTACTGAGCGTTCGTCCAGATTTCTTTGCAAGGAGATTAGAAGACATTTCCAGTGCACCTCCACTTTCATTTCCTTCTTGGAAAAAGCCCAGTCTTTTGGGAAAGTGGGTTTGTTGCGCAGGATTTCTCTGTCAACTATAATTGCACAACGCTGGCTAACAGGAGCGAGATCCTGTCCGCATCTAACAGCTTTGCTCAGAGGCCTACACTGGTTGCTGATTTGCTGCTGGGCCCCATTCAAGACAACTTGGGACCAGTTTACCTGTGAGATCACCTTGCTCCATATATGTCTCCTCTACTGCTTTGACCTGCAGAACTGCCACTATCACAGGTGCCAGATAATATTAGTTCTGCATTTGTAAGAAATTGCTCTTTTAGCTTGATAGCGTCCACACTCTAGGGACATGGGTGGCGCTGTGGGTTAAACCACAGAACCTAGGACTTGCCAATCAGAAGGTCAGCAGTTCGAATCCCCGCAATGGGGTGGGTGAGCTCCCATTGCTTGGTCCCTGCTCCTGCCAACCTAGCAGTTCGAAAGCACGTCAAAGTGCAAGTAGATAAATGGCGGGAAGGTAAACGGCGTTTCCGTGCGCTGCTCTGGTTCGCCAGAAGCGGCTTAGTCATGCTGGCCACATGACCTGGAAGCTGTACGCCGCTCCCTCGGCCAATAAAGCGAGATGAGCACTGCAACCCCAGAGTCGGCCACGACCGGACCTAACGGTCAGGGGTCCCTTTACCTTTACCTTTACCCAAACTCTATTGACATCAGACAGGTGCCTTCACTGTACAGTTTTTGTTGCCTGCTAAAAACAGACTTGCTTAGGCAAGCCTATCCAGAGATGTAGAATGCTGGCTTTAATGTTTTATTCTGACTTTAGCTAGTTGTTGATTTTATTTTTTTAATGAATTAAATAGCTTTTAGTAGTAGTAGTTGTTGTTGTTTTACTGGTAATCTCTCTCCCCCCCCTTACAAACCACTTTGAGTTTTTTTGTTTTGTTTGCACAATCAAGCAGTTTATCAGTTTTGTGCGATTGTTTCCAGGCTGTTTGTATTTCCGTGTGGGGTTCAAATACCCAGTGTCTTGCAAAGTTCATCTCTACAACTGAGGGACAAATGGGAGTGAAATGAGTTACTGGGGATACTTCCAGACTGCTGGTATTTTACAGGAGGAATTCAAGTGTATATAGGGAGATGAACATTCGCTCAACAAATCCACTTTGAGAAAAAGAAACTAGCTTTTTGTAGCTAGGAAAGTAACACGGAAAGACATTAAAAAGTCTCAGATTAACGAATAGCAGGAAGGTATATAAGCATCCTGCAAGCAATTCAGGACGAAGGCTTGATAAAGTCTGGATATAATTTTACCTTTGTGCAAGGAAATCAGGGTGAATGCTTAGTAATTTATAAATTATACTCAGTTTTTGACTTAGCTGGGCACAAGTTACGTGGCTTATAAGGAAAGGGTTGTTTGAAATTAGGGTTTGGGGTTTGTTTGTTTTTTGAAAATAATTTGTTTTATTGGCCTAAGAAGAGCCCTGCAGGATCAAGCCAATGGCCCATCTAACCCAGTATCCTGCTCTCACTGTGGCAGAGCAGATTTCTCTGGGAAGTGTGCAAGCAGGACCTGAGTGCAACAGCACCCTCCCCTCCTGCACTTTCCAGCAACTGGTATTCAGAGGCATACGACTTCTGACAGTGGAACTAGAACATAGGCATTGTGGCTAGCAGCCATTGATAGTCTTCAGCTCCACGAATCCCAAAGGCTCCTGGCCTTCCCCTTGTAACAGACGTAGGGAACCAGAAGGTCTCCCTTTCATCGTGCAGGAGTCTCCAGTGAGATTCCCATGTGCTTGAGAAATGAGCTCTTTTTCGAGTTTGATGAAGCATAGCACACCAAACTTAGACACACGGTACAAAAGGAGCACATTAAAAAGGTCACCTTATCAGTACAGCCTCCACTGTTCTCTGGGACTAACCAAGCAACTAATCTGTGGAAATACGCTGACTTTTGGAAATAGCGACGATCCCACGGCCTTCTTGGGTTTTTTAAAGTAGTTCCTGACCTACTGCAGCCAGTAGATTCAGGCAGGATTTGCTGCAATGCCTTTGCTACACCCTAGTGGCCAACTGGTTTTTTACAAGCTCTCTGAACATAGGGTTGTTGCATCGCAGTGTGCAGGCCGGGCTTAAATTTGCATCTCAGCCTGATTCCTGCACATCCCTTGGACTTGAAAAACTGTTCCTGAGCATGTGCAGAGTGCATTTTGTAATATGAAACCTGGGGCTCTCTGCATGCAAAGCAGGCTCTCTCTTCCACTGACCTCCTTCCCATCAACAACCCCATCAGCGTAACAGATTTGGGGGCTTTGACACCAGGCTAAGAAGGGAGGGCAGGTGTGTGTGTGTGTGTGTGTTGAAGTTGCCCACCCAGTAATTCAAAATATCAGAAATGTCTGCTGAGCACCAAGCCTTTGTCAATTGACATTTTCTCTCTGGGAAGGGGCTTTTCCATCCTGTGCAACAACCACACACTCCCCAGGCAACAAGATATTTTTCATCTTGACTTCTTTTCCACCCACAAAGAGAGAAATCACTTCTATGTTGTTTCTGGAGGGGTGGGGCATCAGGTTCCATAGAAGATACAGATAGTATGGAATGTTATTTCTTCTGTATTTAAGACAACTCCTTTCCACGACCTCTTTTGAGGAGTGTACTGGACTCACGTTCCTTGGAATGGGAATGGGCCCCAGGCCAAGTTCCCTTAATCTCTTGCCCTTCATCTCATACCGCTGGCAAGCAGCAGCTTTTAAGGTTACCTGGAGAGGAGAAGGACAGCCCCAATGAGCTTAACAGGCATGGCTGGCTGGCTGAAACAGGGACATGCCACACAACTCAATTTTGTTACACGTCCCCACTTGCCCATTATATTATACCTGTATATAATATAATGCCTATATATACAAGCATTTATAACCCACTCTTTAAGTGGAAAAGGTCCCAGACTGGCCTACCCATCAATTAAAAATAACCACCTCACAGCCCCTGGTTTCAGGCTCACAATCTACAAATATGTGACACATATTTGGGGAAAATCTCAACCTGCTCTTCCGTTCCAACCTCTTACAGCAGTCATTACATCATTAAAATTTCCACGTGTTTTACAAAAACTGTAAAACTGTAAAAACAAACGAGCCAGCGGAGACTATAAAAGCAGCAGTAACAACAATAGGTAATAAGACATTTATAGGACAATATTCTTATTTAATATATTTATTTGTTGCTTGCTACAAAAAACCGTCTCAGAGCAACTTACCATTTAAAAGCACACACCTAAAAATATATTATAACAAAAAATACGCATCCATTGTAACTGACAATCTGCACCTTTTCAATATGAATTGTTCGAGAATGCTTGGGTGATCAAGTAGGTTTCCCTGCTAGCCTTTCTCCCACTTTCTTCCTTCATTGTTTTGGGTGTGTGAGAAGAGGCTCAGATGCAAAAGAAAGTGAGATACATCTATTTCAGGGATAAGGACTCCTTCAGGTTTCTCTAGTCTATGTGGCCTGCAGGACTCTCCCCAAGCCACACCCCTTTGCCCTGGCCACACCCCTCACCCATTGGCCACACCCCTCACCCATTGGCCACACCCCTCCCGTTCCTCTTTCGCAATCGCCTGCCTTGGGGTTAGGCTGTGTCCTCGAACTCTGATAACGCTTTTTGTTTGTTTTGCTTGCGTGGATGGAGGCTAGAGAGGGGTGTGCCAATATGTAGAGAAACGAGCTTGCTGTTCAAAGCATATAAAGAGCACCCGGTGCTCCGCCCGCTTTGGCTTCCAGCCCCGCCCACCGCTGGCATGTGGCCCCTGGTAGGTTGCCTGGAAGGGAATGTGGCCCGGATCTCTTATCTACCTGCTAAAAAAATATATTTACAAAATGAAATAAGAACCGCAGCCACTGGGCGACCTTAAGGCTGCTTGTAGAAACTCGCACCCCCCAATTGAGGGAAGCAGGAAGAGGTGGGCTAGTCACATGACACCCCCTCCTGCAAATCTGCTCTGTGTGACTGCAGGCAGGAGGGGTGATCGCGGAGGTTTCCGCTCGGTGCTTCATGCAACACCCTCAAACGCGTGTCTGGACGACCAGGGCGACGGGAGCGTTTTGTGGCAGGCGCCCCTCCTGCTGGATCTGACCCACGCGCGGCGCAATTGTCCCTGCTTGCTGCAGCTGCTCCTGCGCGCCTTTGGAACAGGGGCGCGCCTTTTGCCCGCGGACGGGGGCGCGCGCGCGGTTGCAACAACAACAACAAAAAAAACCCAAAACCCCGAGCCGTGGCCCTTTAAGCTGCGTGTGTGGGGAGGAGACTGCCGAGAAGAAGAGAGGACTGTGGGTGTAGAGAGAGGGCATTTGTGTGTGCGTGCCGAGGAGAAACCTCTGGTTTGCAGTTTGGGGAAGGATCTCCCTTCTTTACCTCTCCGCCTGCAAGCCCGCTTTTGCAAGATCTTTAGATCTCCAGGTCGATCTCACCGTTGCAACATTTTCTTCTTATTAAGTGTCCTTGCAATAAACCAGAATTTTGTGTGTGTGAGAGAGAGAGATCGGATACGGGGCCGTTGGGGAAGGCAAGGCTTACGCATCTCCTTTGTGGGTCTCCGGATTTTGGAAGCAGGTTTGCAAGGCAAGGCGGGGAGAGGAGGTCGATTTTGATGCTGTAAGCATCCAGCCCCCAACGTTGGGGATAATGCATTCTGGCGAGCCCACCTCCAGGTGCCTGTCTCCGTCTGTGCCGCTAAGGGGCGGTGTGGGGCGTGACAACCCTTCTGCGTATGGCTCGCTACGGTAGCATTCCGCAGACACTGACATTTCCCTTCCTGTTTGGAAGCAAGCCTTGCATTGTAAAACGAAGGATCTGAGGGACTGGCACCTTGAACTTGGCCTTGATTCCCCCCTCCCTCACCCACCCACCCCCTTTTCTCTCCCCCCCTTTCTCTCTCTCTCTCTCTCTTTCCTCCCCTCCTTGGCAGATCTCCTCACACCCCCAACCTTCCCCTGTTCCCCCCCTCCCCTTCCAACCTCCCCCAACACCCCTTCCTTCGTCCATGGCGGAGACAAAAATAATCTATCACATTGACGAAGAGGAGACCCCTTATCTGGTGAAATTGCCCGTCTCCCCGGAAAAAGTCACTTTGGCAGATTTCAAAAATGTCCTCAGCAACCGGCCGGTGCATAACTACAAATTTTTCTTCAAATCTATGGATCAGGATTTTGGGTAAGTTGGCATTCTGTTTTTATTTGGCGTTGAAAAAATAAAATAAAAAAGGGGGGGGGAGGACGTTTGGAAACCCAGATCTGCCTTGCCACGTTCCTGTGTGTTTGCATGATTGCCTGAACGCGGCGTGACTTGTGCCTTTCTTAAAATGTGGCGAGCTTTCAAATCTGCTGGGGTTTGTGAAACAGCCCCCACTCGCCCCTATCACCAGGTTTACGCAAAGCTTCTCTGAATCCGCACCAGAGGCTTCCCTCTGCCGTTATACATGTCAACCTTTGTGGGGTCGGGGTGTGTGTGTGAAAAGGGTGGTGTTTGGAAATGACATACATTAATATCACGGTTGTGAAAAAGGAGGGGGGTGACATATTCCACCCTCCCCTTTGGGTGTCAAAGGAAAACTGGATCTGAAATTGTGGATTTCTTCCTTTCTGGTGGCTTTGATCAGATAAAGGGGACTCGCAGGGAAAGGGAAAGGCTCCCGATTTTACGTGGTTTACCATTCTGGAAGCGGTTGGTGAAGGTTTAAAGCCTGGAGGGGATGACTGTGGGGCGTCCGGATTTCCCGAAACGTGGGTCTCTGGGGAGAATCTGTGGGTCCGCGATGATCATGGCTAAAAGTTCTGGGAGCAAAAAAAGGGGTTGCCTCCAACTCGGACCCTCCTCGGAGTAGACCCATTGAAATGAATGGGCCTAAAGTTGGCCATGTGCCGATCAATTACCATGGGTCTGCCTCTGAGCAGGAGCAGCGCTGGATCCAACCCAAAAGGTGTGAGGGGCTTCCTTGCCTTACCTGCTCATAAAGGTGTTGCTTTCTGAAATCTGGGTTGCCAGTAGGGGTTTGTGTTTGGCATCAGACTTCTGGGGTCAGCTGTTTTTTAAGGAGATGCTAAGCCCCTCCACTGGGTATTTTCTGCTTACAAATAGAGGTTCAGGGAGGCTGTGGGTGTCCCCTCTCCCAGATCTTTTGGAGTGGAAGGGGTGTGTGAATTTCTGTAGGTGCCGTTGGTGGGTGGGTCCTTTTTTTCTTCATTTTTTACTGTTTCTGCCTTGGCAGTGGCCCAGAGATGAACAAATTGTAACCCAGGGAACGGCTATGGCCAGGTCCCTGGTTCAAATCCCAGTGGCACCCCCAGATAGAACTGGGAGAGGCTTCCTGCCTGAAACTCTGGGGAGCTGCTGCCAGTCAGTGTAGACAATACTGAGCAAGATGGACTAAAGGTCTGGCTCAGTGCAAGACAGCTTCCTATGTTTTGGTGTGGGGGCTTATCCCTTAAATTTAGCTTGCCAAGGAGAACTGGGAATGCCTATTCAATTCATTTTGGCTCTCTTGAGAGGTGGGGAGACTTCCATCAGGAAGCACTAGAGTGTCTTTCTATTTTATTTTATTTTATTTTATTTTTTGCTTTCTCCGCTTCCTGTTCATCCTCTCCCACTTTGGCAGCTGGTATATGACGGTGGTCCTCCTTTAATGTCTGGGGGTCTCTGTGAAGTGGGCCTGATTGCCCCATTTTGGGGTGGGTATAGAATCATAGAATTGTGGAGCTGAAAGGGACCCCGAGAGAAATCTAGTCCAGCCCCCTGCAATGTAGGAATCTCTACTAAAGCATACCTTTAGAATCACAGAAGTAGTTTGCATTAGACCAATCCGTAAAAATGGAGACATTTCCAGGTGTGCTGGTGGGGGGGGGGGCTTCCTTATTGTTTCATTACTGGCTGGTGTCAGGAGATGGAACAGAAGAGGGATGAAGAGTGTGCACAATTTGGGGGACCCGATAGCCACTGAAATTGGTAATACAACAACAACAGGAGGTTGTTCCTCAGATAGGTAGAAGGAGGGACCATACTGCTTATGGTTTTTGAGAGGAGGGGGCGTATCATCTTTTCTTGGGCTGAATTGATCACCCCACCCCCGGCAGCAGTAGTGGACAAATGCATATAAATGTTAGCTGGTGGGAACATGGCAGTCTGTGTTCCCCTGACCAATGAAGGGAGTTAAAACAAGGGGTATTGTGGGCGCTGTGCCTTTTTGCGCCCCCACAATGCTTTGCTCTAGGTGGCGGGTTCCAGAATCTCCTTGCAGGAGGTTGAAGAGCTCTTTGGGCTGTGGAGAAAGTGGCCGAGGTATGTCCAGAGGGCAAAGGGCTCTGCCAATGCCTCCCTTGTTGTTTGTGCATCGGGAAGGGAATTAAAGAGCCCTTTGTGTTGTGTCTCAGCTTGGGAGAAATCGGGTGAGGTGCATAATAGTTCATGTGCGCGAGATGTTGATCTTTGGAAACATGTGTCTCCTTCGCTTACTTATCTGTAGTCTAGGGACACCTGCTCTGGGCGGTTCTAAAATGGCAAACTTTCTAGAAAAAGAGGCCTTGCCCCCTTTGAGGTGGGCAACTTGCATGTCTGAACGTTTCTGTATACATTTTTTTCAAAAGCCCCGCTCATAGAAAACTAGGCTAGGAAACTTCTCCCTGATATGCCGGTCTTCTTGGAGCAGGGAATTATTATTATTATTATTATTATTATTATTATTACAACTACTTTGCATCCAGGTGACTTCGGTCATGTGCAACCCTGCCATTAATCTGGTCGGACTCTGTTGCCTGCACCGACTGGCAGCAGCCCTCCGGGGCTTCGGACAGGGGTTATGCCCAGTGGTACCCAGAAATGCCAGGATTTGCATGTGAAGCAAGTGCTAAAACCACTGAGACAAGCCTTTTTCCTTAAGACATGAGAACATAGGGAGCTTCCTTATATTGAGTCAGGCTATTGGTCCATCTAGCTTGGTGTTGTCTACACTGACTAGCAGTGGCTCTCCAGGGTGTAAAGTGGGGGTCCCTCTCAGCCTTAATTGGAGATGACATTGAAACTTGATCCTGGCATCTTTTGCATGCAGTGCTGATGCTCTGCCACGGAACTATGGCCCTTCCCTGCATTTAGGGACTAGATGAACCTTTGAGCTGACACAGCGAGTCTCTCCTTATGTTTCTACGGCGCAGACGTTTTTTAAAGAATAAAAATAGTAAGAACCCCACCTTAAGGCCTCATGATGGCCCACATTCCCCCCAGTCTCTCCACCTCCAAGATCTGTATTGTCTGGTTTGGCACACAACCACTTGTTGGCATTTAGATAATTAAAAAAGGAAGGAAAAAACCCACAGGCCTCATCATCTCCAGCTCTTTGGATGGCAACCATGAATCAGCATTTGAAATCTAATAATCTCTTGGTAACAAGCCTCCCCTCCCCTCCGTGTTGGACGGCTCGTACCTGTATCTATTTCCGGCACTGCGATCTTGGTGTTGTGTGTCGCCTGCAAAAAGGTCAGACGGGGCGGAGGGAAGCGGAATGATGCAAGAGAGCCCCATGGAAAACAGATTTGTTTTATTCTGAGTGTTTTCCTGGACAGAGCCCTCTCAAGGCAGGGCACGGCGACATAAACCCCAAAGCTGGAACAATTTAATGTTAGACTGCATACACATACACACCATATGTTTAAAGTGCATTTACCCCCCATCAATAATCCTGGGAATTGTAGTTTAAGGGTGCTGGGAATTGTAGCTCCATGAGAGGTAAGCTACGGTTTCCAGGTTTTGGCGGGGGGGGGGCTGTTTTAAATTCATGGTATGTATGTGACTTTTGTTTTTTTAAAAAAATCATTTTAAAGATTTTTAAGATCCATAAGAATGTAAGACAAGCCTTCTGGATCAAGCCAAGAGCTCACTTAGCCCAGCATTCTGTTCTCTCAGTGGCTAACTAGATGCCTCTGGGAAACCCATCAGCAGAATTCAAAGGATAAGCAACAGCATTTAAAAATATAAATGAGCCAGCATAAAATAAAGACCATGAACCACAGCATTAAAACAGTAGCATATTCAATATAATCACATCAGTTAAAATTCAGAACCTTCAGGTAGTTGCTCCCCTCATCGTCTGTGACCATTGGCCATGCTGGCTGATGGGGGCTGGAGTCCAGCAACATCCCAAGGGTCAGAGGTGCCCCAACCACTGCAGAAGCCAAGATATTCAGAGCCTTTTTGTACACTGAAGGGGCCAACTGTGCAGCCCTTGGGGGGGGGAGTGCCACACAGTAGGGGCCACCACTGAGAAGGCCCTGACCCTAGAAGTGATGCCACCAGGACAAGACTTTGGGGTGCCCCTCTCACCAGAATAGGCAGGAGGGGCTCCAAAATCAACGCAGGTTCAAGTAAGTGAAGTAATTCAGTTTACACCTGAAGAGCAAAGTGTGTGTTGCTAGGTGTTCCCAGGCTAGCTGTCAAGTGGAAGGCAGGCTTCCACATTTATTGATTTTTTTGCTTTCCTCCTAACCTTGGAGCTGTGAATCATTTCAGCAGTTGTGGAGGGGAGAGGAAGACTTGGATGCCCTGTGGCCAAACCAGTTAAACCCCCTTGTCCACTTCCTTCAGTCTTCAAATTCCTCACCCCATTTATCTATTTTATTTTATTTCTTTATTGCATTCGTTTCCCCCAAGGAGCTCGAGGTCACATACGTGGATCTTTTTCTCAATTTTTATCCTTACGATCACCTTGTAAGATAGGCCAGGCTGAGATACAGCAACAGGCCCACGGACACCCACTGGCCGTGTGGGGGACTTGCACCCTGGTCTCCTAGGTCCTAGTCCCGCCCTCTAACCACTGCACCACACTGCCTTTCCCATGTGGAACTGCTGCAACCCAGAAGCATCCGGGAGCGTTAGATCCTCACACACAGCAGCTGCTGATCTTAATTTCTCCTTCCCCCTGGCAATTAAAGTTCCTTAACCCTGCTGACATCCAGGACCCTGGGGGATAGTGATGGTGTTAACCTGCATCGAGGAGACGGTTGCCTTGTTGATTGCCTTGCTTCTGTGCGTCAGCTGGATGGCTCTGCTGTCATTATGAGTTCCTGCTCTTTGCTTGGGGTTAGGGACATCGCAAGCTGTCTTATGCCAAGTCATTTATCTGACTCAGCATTGTCTACACTGAACGGCAGTGGCTCTCCAGGGCTTCAGGCAGGCAATCTTCCCCAGCCCTCTCCTGCCTGAACAGCCAGTGCCTGTCGGTGTTCACAATATCGAGCTCAGTGGTCCTATGTCTTACAGGAAGGGCCATGGGTGGGTGGTAGAGCATCTGCTTGCACGGAGAAGGTCCAAGGTTCAGGCTCCAGTATCCCCAGATAGGGGTGGGAATGGTCCCTAGCCTTAAGCCCTAGGCAGCTCCTCCCGTCCGTGCAGACAACACTGAGCAAGATAGATCAGTGGTCTGACTAAGTAGATATGCCTGTGGTTGTTTCTATGACTGACAGCGAATCTCGGGCACCCGCTGCTTCCTGATCCTTTTAAGTGGAGATGCTGAGGATTGAACCTGGGACCTTCTGCATGCAAAACCAGGGCTCTACTGCTGAGCCACATCCCCTCTTCAGAGCCCCCAGTCTCCCCTGGCAGGGCTGGCCTAGGATTTGAATCCCAGAATTTGAATCTCCCTGCTGTCAGGCTCTTGCCTCCTAGACCATGGGTAGGCAACCTAAGGCCCGGGGGCCGGATGCGGCCCAATTGCCTTCTCAATCTGGCCCGTGGACAGTCCAGGAGGCAGGGTGTTTTTACATGAGCAGAATGTGTCCTTTTATTTAAAATGCATCTCTGCCTGGTGTTTTTACATGAGCAGAATGTGTGTTTTTATTTAAAATGCATCTCTGGGGTATTTGTGGGGCACAGGAATTCGTTAATTCCCCCAATATAGTCTGGCCCACCACATGGTCTGAGGGACGGTGGACCGGCCCACGGCTGAAAAAGATTGCTGACCCCTGTCCTAGACCAATAAGCCCCATGCCTTGTCTGGCGTGAAACCCCACCACCTTGGGAGAGCGGTTTTGAAATTCACAGTCCAGACCCAAAGGTTGTTTTCTAAGCTGCTTGCAGGGGCGGACGTGGTGTTTTTGATTGCAGTTGTTTGGAAGGCTAGCAAAAGCCAGGATCTAGTGAAGGCTGTTAGATGGGAGCTTGTATCTCATTTGATGTGGTGGCGGTACAGATTTCAGGAGTCGCTCCCTCTCTCTCTCTCTCTCTCTCTCTCTCTCTCTCTCTCTCTCTCTCTCTCTCTCACACACACACACACACACACACACACACACACCCCTTATCTGCAAGCAGAAGCCTGGAAAGACAGACACCCTTAAATTTCTAATTAACGGCCGGATTATAGACCGTTGTTACAACTGACTTGGGAGCCACTGTAAAAAATTGGATTTACAGCTGGAACAGCCGTAGGCAGCTCTAGGTTGCTGATGACCTCCAGCTGCCTGGAGTCAGGCAAAGAGAGGCTGTACGTGCAAAGTGTCATTATCTTCCTGTACCAGAGTCTCCCTGATGGAATCTCAGGGGCCTTCTCCAGTGCTAGCCTTGCTCAGGGTAGGCCCATTGAAGTTAGTGGGCATGACCGACCTGGGCTCATCAATTTCAATGGGTCTGTTCCGAACAGGACTTAGCTGGATACAACCTGATTTATAATTGGAAGAGCCTTCCACATCTGAGCCAAGCTCCATTTAGGCCAGCATCCAAGAGAGGCCAGCCAGTTGTTTCTAGGAAGACTACAATGCAGAGCAGAACCATCATGGCTGGTAACCATCATTAATAGCCTTATCCTCCAGGATTGTCCAGCAGATCCTCTTGCCTATGTACTTCAGCGGTCCCAGGTTCATTCCTTGGCATCTCCGGGTAGGAATGGAGAGCTGCTGCCAATCAGTGTACAGTGGTACCTTGGGTTACATACACTTCAGGTTACAGACGCTTCAGGTTACAGACTCCGCTAACCCAGAAATAGCACCTCGGGTTAAGAACTTTGCTTCAGGATGAGAACAGAAATCGTGCTCCGGCGCGGCGGCGGGAGCAGGAGGCCCCATTAGCTAAAGTGGTGCTTCAGGTTAAGAACAGTTTCAGGTTAAGAACGGACCTCCAGAACGAATTAAGTACTTAACCCCAGTTACCACTGTCAATAGCACTGAGCTGGATGGGTCAAATATCTGACTCTGCATAAGGCATTCTAAAAAGCGCCAACCAGCAAGTCAAATAAGAATAATGTTGGCATCTGTCTGTCTCAAGAGACAATGGAGTGCGTTTCTGGGGGCGAAGCCAAACCACTGCACCAAAGAGCAGAGGCAGTGTGTGTGTCGGGAATCAGCTTTGTTCATATTCCTATAGCAGGAAGGCATTGATGACTGGTGGCTGCTTGCTATTCAGCACATTCCCATCTGCTCAGGCAGGAACTGAGCAGAAGTGGAGTGCAGTGGCCTAGCTGATGGACGTTAGGCAGCAAAGGAAACAGAAATCTGGGCTTTGTTGCTGGCTTGAAATACATCTGACTGCGAGTTCCTGCTGATTTTTGTTGTTTGCCCCTTGTAGAACTCAGCAAGGAGGAAGAGGATGGGGACCAAACTAGAATAAGTTTGGCTTCTCATTGGCTCTGTCTCTGCCTATCATCGGCTGTGGCTCTGTCCACTATTAGGTTTCTTGCCTTTTGCCCCACTAGCCACTCATAGAATTAGGAAATGATAGAGTTGGAAGGAACCCCAAGAGTCATCTAGTCCAACCCCCTGCAATGCAGGAATCTCAACACACGGTTCCTCATCCAATTTGAAACCACACCAGACCCTGCTTAGCTTTGCAAATGTGCTAGCAAGCGAGGGGACCTCTGCCTTTCTCACTGGCCTGCAATGTTTGGAAGCTGCTGGCACAGAGACATTTTGTGCGTGTCTTTTACCGCTAAAGGAAAGAAGCCCAGCGGACTTGAGTGTCCTGGAAAATATTTCTTAATATTTCTTCTCTCTCCCTCCGCCCCACAACCGCCCCAGCCCGCCTTCTTCCTTGTAAGTGGTAATTAGATTCCCCATTGCAGCTTGAAATGTAAAATGCAGGCTTGCTGCAGACTCCCGTTCCTGGCTCTCTTACAAGGTGGCTGTGTAGGGCTGTAATTTGGCAAGTGGTTTCCAACTTGGCAAGCGGCCTTTCTGCCACTGAGCCAAAACAAGAAGGGGGTGGGAGTGAGAGTTTTGTGTCAGGGAAGCAAATGGTTTTGTTGACTCTCTCTTCCCGCAACACACTTTTATTTGGGGGGTGGGGGGAACCGAGTCTTGTAGGGAGAGCAGCCTGTCCGGATCTGACTTAGCAGTAATGCACATGTTGTCACAAGGGCAGGGCCCTTTTCCTGGATCCTCCTGAAACAATAACCGAAAGACGTAATAAATAAACCTGCAGCTTGGGAATGAAATGTGCTGCTGAGTTTTCTCCCGGGCCGGAATAACAGAGGCAGAGAGAGAGTGGAGCGGCAAGCTGGAGCGTGGCCAGTATCTGGGCGCAGCACAGCGACTGCCCCGTGTCAGTTTCCTAAAATATATTTATGTATGTATTTCAGCGGAATACTTGGCCAGGACACCGTAGAACCAGCGTTGCGGAGCTGGCTGCTTGCGAACTGTCCTTGTTGCGGTTCTAAGCTCTGATCCGCTGGCAAAGATTGTGTAATAACGCGATTCTGTGCCTTGGCAGGTGGGGGGGGGAAAGAATCCTGAGTAGCTGCAGTGGTGCAATCAGGTAGTTTTCAAACTCTGGACTTTGTGGGTTGCAGCCAACTAAGTTTTACTCTGAGTGGACCCATTGAAAATCATGAACTTCTGTTAGTCCTGCCCGTTATTTAATTTATTTCCACCTCTCCCAATGAGACAGCTTGGTGGAATGGTTGCCCCAGATGACTGACGGGACTAGCCTGTCACAGCAGAACTGATGGAGGGAGTTCTGCTTCCCAGCTCTCCCAGTGGGCCTACTCTGAGCGGGACTAGCATAATGGTCTTATTGGACTCCCTCTTCTTCTGATGGGTCAGAATTGCATACTTCAAAATTGCTACTGGTGTGTGTGGGAGGGTGTCCAGCTCATTCTGCAAAGTGGGGTCCCAGGCCTATGCCCCATAATCTGGCACCCCTGGGCTGCTGCTGTTGTAGTCCTAGAAACCCCACCAGCGCCCACTGTCTTGAGGAGGGTGGCCACATAATCGATGTTGTACATTTGAAGCTCATTCAACACACATTTAAGCCACTTGGCTCCCCTCCTGTCAAAGAACCCTGGGAACCGTAGTTTGTTAAGGGTCCCAGGGATTGTAACCCTGTGAGGCTGGAACTACAGTTCCTGGGATTCTTTCGGGGGCTTTAAATTTGCATTGGGTGTTCTTTTAAAAAAAGCCCTATACAGCCTAGGACTCTCGTACCTATGGGACCGCCTCTCCTGGTATGTCCCATGGAGGACCCTTACGGTCTTCAAACAAAAACATCTTGGAGATCCCAGGCCACAGGGATGTTAGGCTGGCCTCAACCAGAGCCAGGGCTTTGTTGGTTGTGGCCCCAGTCTGGTGGAATGTTCTGTCACAAGAGACTAGGGCCCTGCAGGACTTGACATCTTTCCACAGGGCCTGCAAGACAGAGCTGTTCCACCAGGCCTTTGGCCAAGGCACAGTCTGACCCCCTCCTTCGGTAACCCTCACAGAACTCTAGCCCAGTGATGGCCATTATTTTGATTCTGAATTGATTTTAGAATGAATTGATTTTAGAATGTATTTCAATTAATTGATTGTGATTTTATGTAAACTGTGTTACTTTTACTGTTGTTAGCTGCTCTGAGCCCGGCTTCGGCTGGGGAGGGCGGAATATAAATAAAAATTTATTATTATTATAATATAGTGTGGATTTGCACTTGCTGTACAGAAGGCAGCTCTGTCTGACAGCTGTGTTTCTCCTCCGCTGTCAGAGGCAGTGTTGATGTGAGTCACAAGTGGGGAGAGTTGCTGTTCAGGTTCTCTCTTTGGTTTTCCCACTAAGGCATCTGCTTGGCCCTCGTGAGAGCAGGATCCTGGACTGGATGGGCCTTTGGCCTGATCCAGCAGGCTCTTACCTTCTTAAGGACTGTCTGGTCCAGGGGTAGTCAACCTTTTTATGCCTATTGCCCACTAATGCATCTTTCTTGATTGTCAAATTTCCTTACCGCCCACCAGTGCACAATGGAAACTGGATTCAGCTTGTGCCGTAGAACCCCCTAACACCCACCTAGAATCCTGAAACGCCCACTAGTGGGCGGTAGGGACCAGGTTGACAACCCCTGGTCTAGTTTAAAGATGGTTTGAAGTTGCCCAACAGACTGAACAGGCACACAACTCACCTGTTTGCAGGCATCCCATATTGAGATTCCGGCGTATTAGGTGACTGGGCGTATTAGACGACCCCCAAAATTAGCAGCTGCAATTTGGGGGTTCATTTTATAAGCCCAGTTGCCTAATACGCTGGGCAGCTCCATGCTGGGAGAAAGCCAAGTTAAAAAGTCGTCTTATACCCCGGAATCTACAGTATATATTGTGTTCCTTTTTAAATCAGAGTACCGGTAGCTCTTTTTCTGCTATTGCATCTGTACATCTCAGAGTTTGCAAATTCAAAGTGCTGGTGTTTAAAGCCCTAAATGGCCTCGGCCCAGTATACCTGAAGGAGTGTCTCCACCCCCATCGTTCTGCCTGGACGCTGAGGTCCAGCGCCGAGGGCCTTCTGGCGGTTCCCTCATTGCGAGAAGTGAGGCTACAGGGAACCAGATAGAGGGCCTTCTCGGTAGTGGCGCCCGCCCTGTGGAACACCCTCCCATCAGATGTCAAAGCGATAAACAACTACCTGACATTCAGAAGACATCTTAAGGCAGCCCTGTTCAGGGAAGTTTTTAATGTGTGATATTTTAGTGTTTTTTGGTTTCTATGGAAGCCGCCCGAAGTGGCTGGGGAAACCCAGCCAGATGGGCAGGGTACAAATAATAAATTATTATTATTATTAATAATAATAATCAGAGTAGCTCTTTTTCTGCTTTTGCATCTGTACACCTCAGAGTTTGCAAATGTTACACAACACTGCCATCCTCTTTCTCTCTCATTAATTGGTCTGATTGTTATTTCTAAGTGTGTGTGCGTGTGCATATGCTAGACTTAATTGTTCACTTGATATGTTGTGAGCCACTTTGGGCACAGTTTTATGGACAAGTGGCATACAAATAATAAAATCGTAGAACTGCAGAGCTGGAAGGGACCCCCAACTCCCTTGCAAGGCAAAAATTGCAGCTAAATCATCCCTGACAGATGACCTTCCAACCTCTGTTTAAAAAGAACAGGTGATTATGATGTAACCTGGAAAGAGGGCAAGGCATGGCTGGCTGGCATCCTGAACAGGAGGGCTTCCCAGGGCAACACTTGGTTGCAGGCACTACTTTTCTCCTTAAAGCGCCCAGAGAGGGCTCAGAAAACCGGGACTGTGTTTTGCAAGGCTTCAGAAAGTAGAGGCTTTTCTTGCTAAACCAGGGCAGTTGGAGCGAGTGGGGATCAGGTGAGTTTTTGGAACTCTCCCACCCCAAGAACTGTGGCAGCTCTAGTTGAGATCTTGCAAAGCTACAGTTCCCAAATGACCCTTGACAAATGACAGACTTCCCAGGCTTCTCTGTGTATGTGGGTGGGGAGTCATGTTCTTTAAGTGGACGGTGTGTCTGCTGCCTGTGGCTAGCTTTTGCAAACCATTTCCAGCCATTTCTCCTCTGCCGCCTCCCCAACAGCCCTGAGCAGGAACAATCTCTCTCGTGGTCTGGGTGTGGCACGTTCTTTTATTACCCGCGGATGCTATGAAAACACAGCCGGGGGATGCAGGGGACGGGGCCCTTTTCCTGTGGCTTTTGTGCTCCGGGGGGAAGAACGGCTAAGCAAAACAAATCAATCAGGGGGCTCTGATCTGTGCGGCCCTCCCCTCCGAGTGAGCTCCCCGGCAGCTCCGTGTGCGAAAAAGGTTGAACTCCAGGCATTGAAGAGGTCCGGGTGTGTATGGAGAAATATACAGTTTATTGTCTTTGATGCTCATTCAGCTTTGAATCTGCACCTGATATGTGGACAACTTCCACTGGTATTCTGCAGGGAATAGGATAGCTCAGTGGGTAGAGCATGAGACTCTTATTCTCAGGGTTGTGGGTTTGAGACCCATGTTGGGCAAAAGGGGGTTGGACTAGATGACCCTCGTGATCCCTTCCAACTCTTAAGATTCTATGATTCAACCTTGATTCCGTCTCTATGTTAGCGGTAGAGAACCTTCTGGGCAACCCTTGGGAGAGGGCATGGGTGGTGGACTCTCCTTCCTTGGAGGTTTGTACACAGAGGTTGGATAGCTATGTACCAGGGATGCTTTGGCTGTGTGATTCTTCCATTGCATGGGGTTGGACTAGACCCTCAGGGTCCCTTCCAGCTCTACAGTTCTATGACTCTGTGGTTGGAGAGCTGCATCACAAAATTCAGACAAGAGCAGATCTCGAGGATTGGCCGTGTTTCGGTTCGCATATCATTTCATTGCTCTCACTGAGTTCCCTGCAAAAAAAAATTCCTTCCAGTAGCACCTTAAAGACCAACTAAGTTAGTTCTTGGTACCAAGAACTAACTTAGTTGGTCTTTAAGGTGCTACTGGAAGGAATTTTTTTTGTTTTGACTATGGCAGACCAACACGGCTACCTATCTGTAACTGAGTTCCCTGCAGTGAATGGAAGCTGGCTATATTGGAAGCTGACTTCTACTGAGACAGACGACTTCTCCATCTAGCTCTGTTTCAGCAGCTCTCCAGCGTTTCAGGCAAGGGGAATCTCCCCCAGCCTTATTGGCGATGCTGAGAATTCAACCTGGGACCTTCTGCATGCAAGACAGATGCTGTACCACTGAGCTGTGGCCCTTACCTCTGACTGCCACCAGCCACTGCTCACGTGGGATGATGCGAGTTGTAGTCCAACATTTGCAAGGCACCAACTCGGCTACCCCTGTATTAGCAATAAGTGCACTCAAGACACAAAACAGGCTGCCACAAGATGTCTTGGGCAGCTTCAAAAGAGGGATCCGGCCAGTTCATTTAGTGGGGAGGACTGGTTTATCAGTGGCTATCATCCGTGACAGCCCAATGGAACCTCTTTGTTCAGAAGCAGTTTCCCTGTGAATACTCCGTGGTGAAAAGCAATAATGAGGAGAGGGCTGTTGCCTCCCTGCCCTGCTTATAGGCTTCTGGATTGGCCACTCTACAAAGTGGAATACTGAGCTTAGATAGGCCTTGGGTCTGATCCAAGAGGCCTGGAAATGAGCTTGGAATCGGGAACTTGGAAATGGGAGTATCTCACTTGTGAACTCTCGGTAGCCTCTGGCATTCCCCAGGCAAGGGTGTGTGGATGGACCACCTAGCAGGCTCACATTTCGGAAAATATCCTAGTCAAGGAAGCATCTGTTGAGTGTAATGCTTGAAACATCTGCCTTTGGGGAACTGACATACCTCCCTGCCTCCAAGCACCCATCAGACACCTTTTCTTTCCCCATGTAATGAGGGCGGGGAAAAGAGATATTTCTTTCTCTCGTCTCTCTCCAGTAGGCTGACAGCAGGCAGAAGTGGCAGAAGAGGTCAAGCACACCCCGTAGCTGTAGCTGAGAATCTGCACCCTGATTTCTCCGGAGGGAGAATCCTCATGTTCACACACCCCGTTCATATTGGGCTTTTAGAATTGTACAACCAGGGTTGCATCCAATGCTTTACGTGCTCAACATAGTCCCATTGAAAGTAATGGGCCTAGGTTGGTCATGACCACTAATTTCAATGGATGTACCCCTTGGAAAGGATCTTAGAAGTCATTTAGCCTAACCCTCTTTACTCGATACAGGAAATCTACGTATACAGTATCCCCGACAGATAGCTGTCCAGCCCCTGTTTAAATATCTCCAGTAAAAAATCCAGCGTAGTGATAAAACTGCTGGCATATTTGCAAAGCTAAGCAGGGTCTGGTCCAGTTTCAAATTGGATGGGGGACTGCATGCTGAGATTCCTGCATTGCTAGGGGTTGGACTAAGGACCCTTGGGGTCCCTTCCAACTCTACAATTCTATGATCCTCAATATGTCTGTCCATGATGTGAGATGACTGGCAGGTGGTTTGCCCCGCCCACCTGCCAAAGTCATCCCTTGGGTTTGGAGAAAGATAGTGCTCTGGCCAAAAAGGTTCCCAACCCCGATCTGGTGTGTCAGGAAGAAAGCTAGACTCAAACACTTCCCCCTAGCATGCTATATTTCTGTGTGCAGAGAGGACTGTGGGTTGTCCTCTTCCCCTTGGGTTGTCCAAGCTTCCCTGCACATAGAAATCCAGCATGCGAGGTGGGGCCAGTCAGAACTAGCCCGCAGAGCAGGGAAGAGGAACCAATGGCCTTTCAGATGTTGCTGAACTACAGTTCTCATCAGCTTCAGCCACGTCAGCAGCAGTCAGGGATGATGGGAGTTGTAATCCAGCAGCACCTGGAGGGTTACAGGGTTCCCATGCTTGCTATAGAGCAGTGTTTCCCAGACTTGGGTCTCCAGCTGTTTTTGGACTACAACTCCCATCAACCCTGACCATTGGTCCTGATAGCTAGGGATGATGGGAGTTGTAGTCCAAGAACAGCCAGAGGCCCAAGTTTGGGAAACACTTCTCTGGTCTACATTCCTGACAGCCTCTCCAACTCTGGGCCTCTGTCCACTTCCTGGTTCAGCTGTCTAAGAGAGGAGACCACCTCCTAAGGAAACACGAAGTAGTAATTTAATTTAATTACAATCAATCAATCAATCATATGTTCCGAAAAGGAATGTTGCAGAGCTTGGAAGGCCTTTGGAAAACAGCAACAAAAAATGATCAAGAGGTCGGATGTCTCCCTTAGGACGAAAAGCCACAACATTCGGGGCTCTTTAATTAATTAATTAACAAGCATTTAATTAATTAGAGAAAATACATAGTTAAGGTAGACATGAGAAAAGTGCATAAAATAATTCACATTGTTCAGGAAGTGGCTAGAGGAAAGTTTTCTCTCGTAATGCTAGGACTCCTGGCCAACCAATGAAGCTGAATGTTGGAAGATTCAGGAAAGATAAAAGAGATTACTTTTACACGCAGTGTGCAAAGTTAAGTTTAGGATTCGCTCCTGCAGGAGAGGTAGCAATAGGATTAGAGAAAATTCGTGGAGAAGAAGGCTTTCTGTAGCTACTGGCCGCAATGGCTATGTTCTGCCTCTGCTGTTGGTAACAGTATGCCGCCAAAAGCCAATTATTAGGAATGGCAGGTGGGAAGAGTGGCTGTTTCGCTCAGGCCACGCTTGCGGTCTTCCCAAATGGACATCCAGTTGAGAACAGGGTGAAGGGCTTATGGCCCAATCCAGCAGGGCTCTTACAAGTAATAAAATGTGATTAGAATTCGAGCACCAAAGTATCTCCTAACATCTGAAAGGCTGAAGAGTGGGCAGACATGTTCCGATGCCTAGAGGCCTCAGGAAACCCATGGATCCTTTTGGCTCTGTTTGAGATCTCTGGTGGCCTCACCCAGCTGCCCAAACAAGGACCACTGTGACAGGGCTTCCTTCAGAGTCTGGGCTGAAAGACTGGAACGGTTGGTTGTCTTCTGACAACTGCCATTCAGCACCCTCCAGTTCTAAAGAGTTTTGTATTATATAGCATGCAAGAGAATCGATACGGATTGATTTTTCTTTTGGTGTGTGCAGTTGTCTGAGCATGCAATTTTCTGACTTGGGGGCGTGAGGAGGGTGTGTTTGCTGCCTTTCGCAGAGTTGGACCATGTTATATTTTTGAGATTGCAATGGATTTCTCCCCAGTCGCTTGCCTCTTCTGAAATGCAATTGAAATGTCTTAGCTGTCCATCTTGGGGTGATCTCCCACCGCACCTTCATAGGAATATAGGAAACTGCCTTATACAGAGTCAGATTGGTCCATGTATCAGCTTTCCAGGGTTTCAGGCAGGGGGCAATCTTATCCCTACCTGGACATGTCCAGGATTAGACCTGGGACCTTCTGCATGTAAACCAGATACTGTACCCCTGAGCTAAATCCCTTCTCTCTCTCTCTCTCTCTCTCTCTCTCTCTCTCTCTCTCTCTCTCTCTCTTCGTCTTCTCAGCTTCCTGGAGTTCCTCACTGCAGAAATTATTTTTAAAAAACCTTGCCTCCTCCCCTCTTCCGCAGCTATGGATAAAGGCTCTTTGGAGAGAGAACAATTTTATTTCATCCTGCCTCTTTAAGTATGAAAAAGAATTCAAAGCTCCTCTCTTAGGTGTGAGAGGAACTCCCCCTCCCCTTGTCTTGTATCTGGGGGTGGAGTTTTCCATGTGGGGATGTGTAGCTCACAACAGGAAAAGCAAGATGCTCAGCGAGAAAACCTGTCTGAATAGGAAGGACTTAACCTGCATGCAAAAGGAAAGCAAAGAGGAAGCCAATCTTGCCTTTCTTGAGAGGGAATTCCACAGGGAGCAGCCACAGAAAAGGTTCTGTCTTGTGTCACCACCAACCATGCTTCTGGTGTTGGTGGGACCGAGAGAAGGTGCTCACCTGAGGATCTTAGCACATGGGCAGGTTTATATAGAGCAGGCTTCCTCAATCTCAGACCTCAAGATGTTTTTTGGCCTACAACTCCCATGATCCCTATCTAGCAGGACCAGTGGTCAGGGATGATGGGAATTGTAGTCTCAAAACATCTGGAGGGCCAAGGTTGAGGAAGCCTGATATAGAGAGATATGAATGTTAAGAGTTTTGTGTGAGAATCTGTGCCCTCTTGTCAACTCAGATATTGACTTACCGTATATTCACATGAATAGCTTATCTCGGTGTATGTGGCCACCATGTTGCATTTGAGGTCTTATTAAAAGAGGAACGCAGACTTGACCACCCTGGATTCTGCCCCTCTCTTCAGGACCTGGGAAATCAGATGTTTCTCTTGGAGTCCAGATCTGGATGATTCAGTGGGCTCCTCAATGGATAATCCTGAGTCGAGGTCATTATTGGAGGAATTGCATTGGGCGAGCGGGCACACAAAAGGAGGTTTGGCGTGGTTCCCACTAAGATGTCAATAGCGGCTTGTATGCTAATGAATATTGGCTCTGTGTTGGCAGGGGTTGGGGAGGGACAGCGGCGTGGCCTTTGCTCAGCTCTGTCTGTCTCAAGCATATTTTCGTTGCACAAGGCTGTTCTGTTCTCAAGTGCGGGCACATCCACGCGTGTCTGCCCCTTAACAATTAATTGGAGGCGACAAGCTGGTGAGCAAATACAGAAGTGAAATGTTCATGGAAGGCCTACGTCCTTGCCTTTGGTCACATGCTCAGAGGCCCTAGGGTGCTGGCCGACTGTTGAAGTGGGTGGTTGTGTAAGGTAAAGCCACGGGAGACGGGAGTGGGATGAAGTATGCTGCAAAAGCGCGTGGGCAGCTTCCTAGCATCCTGAACAGGAACTCTCTGTACAGCAACATTTTGTTGCAGACCCCACTTTTAAGCCTAATAATAATAATAATAGGATTGTATCCGTTGCTCGTTCTACTGAGAGAAGTTCGTAAAGGTAAAGGGACCCCTGACCATTAGGTCCAGTCATGGCCAACTCTGGGGTTGCGGTGCTCATCTCGCTTTATTGGCCGAGGGAGCCGGCGTACAGCTTCCGGGTCATTTGGCCAGCATGGCTAAGCCACTTCTGGCGAACCAGAGCAGCACATGGAAACACCGTTTACCTTCCCACCGGAGCGGTTCCTATTTATCTACTTGCACTTTGACGTGTTTTCGAACTGCTAGTTTGGCAGGAGCAGGGACCGAGCAACGGGAGCTCACCCCGTCGCGGGGATTCGAACCGCTGACCTTCTGATTGGCAAGTCCTAGGCTCTGTGGTTTAACCCACAGCACCACCCGCGTCAATAATAATAATAATAATAATAATAATAATAATAATAATAATAATGGGATTGTATCCATTGCTTGTTCTACTCAGAGAAGTTCATAGACGTGGCTAATTAAGGTTCATTAATTCCAATGGGTCTCCTCCCATGATGATGATGAAATGCAGGAACCACCCCATGAAGTACAGATGATACAAATGAGTGTGACACAACGCATCGCATCCGGGGTGGGAAGCCTCCAGATGTTGCTGAACTACAACTCCCATCAGCCCCAGCAAGCATGGTCGATGGCCTGAGGTTGGATAGTACCGTATTTTTCGCTCTATAAGACGCACCAAACCACAAGACGCACCTAGTTTTTGGAGGAGGAAAACAAGAAAAAAAATATTCTGAATCTCAGAAGCCAGAACAGCAAGAGGGATCGCTGCACAGTGAAAACAGCAATCCCTCTTGCTGATCTGGCTTCTGAGATAGCTGCGCAGCCTGCATTCACTCCATAAGACGCACACACATTTCCCCTTACTTTTTAGGAGGGAAAAAGTGAGTCTTATAGAGCAAAAAATACGGTAATTCAGCAATATCTGGAGGGCCAAAAAGTCCCCACTCCCAGCATTATGAAAATAATCAGCTTTAGGCTGCCACCTTATCCTCACTTACCTGGGAGGAAGCTGCACTGAATTTCTTAGTAGCCTTGCTGGCTTTTGAGCAAATTGCTGCTTGCTGGCCACAACTAACCAGAGGGCCACAACTAACCAGAGGGAATTAACAAAGAGGAAAAACATTGAAAATAATTATTGGGGGGGGGGGAACAGACTGTAATGCCACCAGATAAATAAGGGAGTGAACTGTTGTGAACCCACCAAGTGACTGAAGGTGCTGCTATCTTCACTTCCTGCAATAGAAGGAGGATAGTAATAGTGGCCCACCTTGCAGGTATGTTGTTAGGGTTAAGTGATTGATGGCTCAATCATACACATGCTTACCTAGGAGTAAGTCTCACTGTACTCAGCAGAGCTTACTTCTAAGGAAATGTACATAGGTTAGCGCTGTCAGAGCCCTTCTCACAATACTTAAAATACACGCTGCTTGTGAATAATATTTTGTGCATCTTATGTGATTGATTTTTATAGTGTGCTCTCTTCATGGTCCCCATGGATGGGAAGGCAGTATTTGGAACTAAATTAATGATTTACTTCGCAGGCCAATATGGAAAGCCTGCAAGCAGGACCTGAGTGTAGGTGCAGTCTTCCCACTTGAGATTACTAGGTTTCCTTAATCCAGTGGTGGAGGGAGAACATAGCGATTGAGCTGTTTGTTTATTTATTGTTTAGTGGTGTGCGTGGTTCTCCTCGTTTGACCCCTGCAACAACCCTGTGAAATGGGTCGGGCTGAGAAGGTTGCCCCAGTTAGCTTCATGGCTGAGTGGGGATTTGAACCCCAGCTTCTCAGGTCCTAGTCCCGCACTCTAACCACTACACCACACTGGCCATTGATAACATTATCCTCTGTGTTCACTGCATCCGAGTGACATTGGAACTGGGCCCCAGGCTCCCGCGTCCTCCTCTTCGGGGCATATGTAGGGCGATGGGAGTGTCGCACGGAATGCATTCCCTGTGTACCGTGGTTAATTGGTTCCTCTTTGTCTCAACGCTCCTTTCGCCCTGCAGTAATTGTGGGGGTGGCCCAGGTGTTGTAAGATGCAGGCGCATAACACATTGTCTGCCAGTAAGCTCCGGTGCTCTTATCTCAGCTGGCTGGAGAAGGCTCCATTGTGTCATTTGCGCTGTTGAAACCCTGTTCAATGTGCGTCGCATGAGGAAGTGTGGGGCAGGGGCAACAGGAATCAGATGGGAGTGGGGTCACACAAACTGCATTCTGAGCCTGTGACACTGTGGTTTAAGTTCTTCCTGTTGTGTGTGTGTCCCAGAAAGTTCCTTTCCATCCGGTTGGGTCTTGACACGTTTTAATGAGTCATGAATTTATTTTCGGTGTACGAAGAATTTCAGAGGTGTTGAAGACGGGGTGGGGTGGGGGAGACATTTAGAGTGCCACAGTTTCCCCCACCATCTTAAGGAACATGTAGTGGGTTGTTGTTTTTAAATATAAAGAGGGGCAAAAGTGACTGAAGAATGTGGGAACAAAGATCTCAATCGGATAAAGGAGAGTGTCTTTTGTGCCCGCAACTGATCGGCAGACCCGGGATTGGTGAAGCTGACGAGCATGTGACATAATTGATTTTGCCAGGCTTGGCAGGCTGATGGAAAGCGACTCGCAGTGACTGCTTTTAGGATGCAATTGGTTTTGACAGCCTTGAGTCAGTCGCTGCCACCCCAAATGAGGCACATCGCTCTGGATGGAAGCAGCTCTGGTTTCCCCTTCTCTTCCTCTCTGCATCAGGAGCACTCAGCCTTCAGTCCTCCTGTCCTGACCCCTTGCCAGCTTTGCAGTTCCCTGGATGAAGTCTGTAATGAGGCTGCTCTGATTCGTTGGGAAGTCGTGCATCCTTGAGGCCGATTGGAAGCAGGGCTGGAGAAGCATTAACTAGGGGAGAAGCATTAATTAACTCCCCCTAGCATTAACTAGGGGAATCAACAGGTTTGTCTCTCCCTGGTCAGCACAGGCCAAGCACGAGGTTGCTGACTGGTTAGCTATCCTTGTCACTTCTGATGTCTTATCCCTAGTCTGTGACTCTAGGCGACTGGTAAAGGTAAAGGGACCTCTGACCTCGTGGCCGACTCTGGGGTTGCGGCGCTCATTTCGCTTTATTGGCCGAGGGAGCTGGCATACAGCTTTCGGGTCATGTGGGCAGCATGACTAAGCCACTTCTGGCGAATGAGAGCAGTGCACAGAAATGCAGTTTATCTTCCCGCTGGAGTGGTACCTATTTATCTACTTGCACTTTGACATGCTTTCAAACTGATAGGTTGGCAGGAGCAGGGACCGAACAACGGGAGCTCACCCTGTTGCGGGGATTCGAACCGCCAAACTTCTGATTGGCAAGTCCTAGGCTCTGTGGTTTAACCCACAGCGCCACCCACGTCCCTCCAGGTTACTGAGCCAACCTCAAAAGATCACAAACTTTGTAGGAATGGCTTCACACTCCCTGAAGTGGCCATTCCCAGTCAGACCAGAGGGCTGGATGTTCTGGTACTGGAGACTCTGCAAGTCACACCTTCATTGAGTGTTCTCCCCCCACGCTCCCACTGGAATGCTTCCTTTAATTCTGATCATGCATCTTCCTTGCCTGGATAGAGGATAGAGAGGGGTATGTGAGTGGGTGTAGAAAGTGGCCTTCTGCACAAAGGTGAAATTTGCTTTCCTTGCTCTGCCCACTTTTTCCTCTGGCCCTGCTCACCATGCCATGTGGCCCCCGGAAGACATCCCAGAAGGGAATGCAGCCCTTTGGTTGAAAAACCAATCTGCGTCTTCTCCAGGCTGCCAGCAAACTGATGCTGCCTCTTTAGCAAGCCTTGGCATGCACTGGGAATCGGCCAGCCTGTGCGCTCTTGAACTTGGGAAGGCCGATTTGGCTTTCAAGTGAGCACAAGGCAAATAAAATTCTGGTGATGGCTGTGTAAACAAAGCAGGGATGTTTGTTTTTTTAAAACCCAGAAAGCCTTGAACATGTAGCATTCCAAGAGGCTGAAAGAGGGCCTATCTGCACTGTACTTTTAAAGCAGCGCGATACCACATGGAGCAGTCATGGGTTCCCCCAAAGAATCCTGGGAAGTATAGTTTGCTGAGGGTGCTGAGAGTTTGTTAGGAGACCCCCATTCCCCTCGCAGAGCTACAGCTTCCAGAGCAGTCCAACAATTCATTCATCTTCACAGGGAGCTCTGGGGATAGCATACAAAATACGATAGCATATGAGGTCAAAGTGCTGGCAGGGAAAATGTGCACCAAAATGTTAAATGAGGCAAAAATTAGAAGCTGAAGCAGACAGGTTCATCCACTGCCAAAATCTGTATCGAACTTCCTTGAAAGTCGCAAATGTTAATCGAGGGATGAGAGAGCTTCTGCAGCTCCGAGCTGAGGAGCTTGCCTTGTTTATCGGAAAATCTGGGGCCTGGAATGTATGTTTGGGGTGTGCCAGGAGTGCACACAGATGGCAGCGCTGTTTTAATGAGGGCACGGCCTTCCCTGCCGCAAGGAACTCGGGGAGCTCTCAGGTGCTGCCTTCGTCGGTTTTGCATTAGGCAGCTACCAGGGGACACCTTAAACGACTCCTTCTCGAAGCAGAGGCTCAAACCAAACAGCCCAGTAGAACGAGGCGAGTGAGCCAGAAGCCTGTTGCCAGCTGGCTGTTAAGTGCCCCACCTAGTACCTTTAGGGCTCCGCTGAATGCAAAGGACTGGCTGCGTGGTTCGTCCTTTATTTATTTATTTTTTAAAAAACTGTTACGGCACTGTGTTCTCAGGGCAATTAACAAGTTGGGCAATTCATTAAAGAGGGCGGGAACATGGCCAGCGGAAACTGTACAGGACGCTGGATTAGCGTTTTAAATTGTTTTAGGGCCAGACCGGCTTAGGAAAGCAAGGCGACGGAATAAAAATATAAATCTTCCTGTGCCATAATAGCAGCACGTTTTGTTTTGTTTTTACGATAATATGCCACTGTGTACCAAAGCCCACTGTTTAGCCATGCTTTGGCAGATTCAGTTGCCTCCCGCTGCTGGCTTTGGTAGGTGGCGCTGTGGTCTAAACCACTGAGCCTAGGGCTTGCCGATCGGAAGGTCGGCGGTTTGAATCCCCGCGACGGGGTGAGCTCCCGTTGCTCAGACCCAGCTTCTGCCAACCTAGCAGTTCGAAAGCATGTCAAAGTGCAAGTAGATAAATAGGTACCGCTCCAGTGGGAAGGTAAACGGCGTTTCCATGCACTGCTCTGGTTCGCCAGAAGCGGCTTAGTCATGCTGGCCACATGACCCGGAAGCTGTCTGTGTACAAACTTCGGCTTCCTCGGCCAGTAAAGCAAGATGAGCATTGCAACCCCAGAGTTGTTTGCGACTGGACTTAACTGTCAGGAGTCCTTTACCTTTACCTTATAAGACCATTGTAAGACTTCAGGTCACATCCACATAAGAAGAGCAATGCTGGATCAGGCCAGTGTCTTGTTCTCACAGTGGCTGACAAGATGCCCTTGGGAAGCCTGCAAGCAGCATCCGACCACAAGAGCCCTCTCCTCTCCTGCATTTTCTGGAAACTGGCATTCAGAAGTGTTGCTGTCTCCAATCATGGAAGCAGAGCATAGCTATTGTGGCTAATAGCCATATCACACATTTTAAGCATATTTAAAGTACAGTGGTGCCTCGGGTTAAGGACTTAATTTGTTCTGGAGGTCCGCTCTTAACCTGAAACTGTTCTTAACCTGAGGTACCACTTTAGCTAATGGGGCCTCCCGTTGCCGCTGCGCGATTGCTGTTCTCATCCTGAAACAAAGTTCTTAACCTAAGGTACTATTTCTGGCTTAGCAGAGTCTGTAACCTGAAGCGTCTATAACCTGAAGCATCTATAACCTGAAGCGTCTGTAACCTGAGGTACCACTGTACATGGATTCCCCACCTCTGCAAACCTAGGAACCGTAGCATGTTAAGGGTTCTGGGAATTGTAGCTCTTTGGGGGAGAACTATAGTTCCCAGGATATTTGGTGGAAGCTCCATACATTAAACGTGTTTTAAATATACGGTGTGGATGGTCTGTTGGTGAGAGCCCTTCAGCTCTCACTCCTGAATTTTCACCAAACTGCAGATGGCGATTAGGAGCCAAATATGGGATAAAACAGCAGGGGCATTGCAGTGAGGCTGTGCTTTCACCGTACACCAGAATGGTTTTCAACTGGTGCCAGCTCCTGCCACTGACTCAGCAAGCTTTGTTTGGGTTGGCCCCCGTGTGGACATGCGCACAAGGCAAGGCGATGTGTCACTGAGCACTTTCTCCCTCGCTCTTGCCAACGTGCAGTGCGCCACTTGGTTCCAGAGCCTCATTTTTATTTCTTTCTTTGGCACCCAGCCCCTGACAGCGCGAGCTGCAGGCAGAACCTCTTGCTCTGTGACTCATGGCTTCTTCTCAGAAAAAAGAAGGTGGGGCCGCAGCTGCAGATGAGGCAGCAGCAAGACCAGTATCTTCCTCACCTGTCTCACCTCTCAGGACAATCCTAAGTGCTTATAGTAAACTCCGTCTCCGTGTGTCTGAGAAATCAGTCAGTTGCTTGTTGCTCTCCTTGAAGGAGCAGGTGCGCAATCCAGCGATGCTTCTGGATCCAGCTCTATCACTTGGACGTCCAAGTAGCCTCAGTGGCTAGAAGCACCCTTTTCCAGCTGTGCCAGTCATGATCGCTGTCATTCAGGCATTGGTAACTTCTAGGAGGGACTTCCCTTGTGTTTGATCCAGTAATAATAATAATAATAATAATAATAATAATAATAATAATAATAATTTATTTATACCCCACCCATCTGGCTGGGTTTCCCCAGCCACTCTGGGCAGTTTCCAAGAAAATATTAAGGGTAAAGGTAAAGGGGACCCGACCCCTGACCATTAGGTCCAGTCATGGCCGACTCTGTGGTTGCGGTGCTCATCTCGCTTTATTGGCCGAGGGAGCCGGCGTACAGCTTCCAGGTCATGTGACCAGCATGACTAAGACGCTTCTGGCAAAACCAGAGCAGCACATGGAAACGCCGTTTACCTTCCCGCCGGAGTGATACCTATTTATCTACTTGCACTTTGACGTGCTTTCGAACTGCTAGGTTGGCAGGAGCAGGGACCGAGCAACGGGAGCTCACCCCGTCGCAGGGATTCGAACCGCCGACCTTCTGATCGGCAAGCCCTAGGCTCTGTGGTTTACACCGCAGCGCCACCCGTGTCCCTAACAAAATATTAAAATACGATAATTCATCCAACGTTAAAAACTTCCCTAAACAGGGCTGCCTTCAGGTGTCTTCTAAAAGTCAGATAGTTGTTTATTTGTTTGACATCTGATTGCAGCTAGTGCAGTATTCTGCAGTACGGTTGGTGACAAGAGGGAGATCTCCTTAGCTTATAACACCTCTGCTCATAGATCTTAACCGGCTGCCGATTTGTTGCCAATGGAAGTTCAAGGTGTTGCTGTTAGTATGTAAAGCCCTTAACAGCTTTGGACCAGTTGACAGCTGGGATTGCCTTACTCCATATGTGCCCGCATGAGACTGCTTTGATCTGTGGAACTGGCACTGTTACAGGTGCCACATAAAGCATCCTGCACTTGTAAGAAATCAAACTCCTAGCATGCCAGCACGTACCCTTTGGAACTCCCTGCCCATTGACACCAGGCAGCTGCTTTCGCTGTACTCTTTTCGGAAACCTGTTTAAAACATATTTGTCTAAGCAAGCCTATCAAGACATGTAGAATGCTCATCCATCTTGGTCCAATAAGTTGCCACAAAGGATAATTTACTATTATTTGTGGTGCACTTGATTGCTTTCAGTATTAATGTGACATTAATGTGAAAATTCTTGAGGATTTTGTGCTCTTCCTTTCCCCACTCCCACAAAGCAGACTTGAGGTGGCCTACATTTCTTGCCTTTCCGCACTTGGTGCTGCAGCCGAGAGGCCTGGGAGTCGTTCTCTTGTGGAGGGCAGCTTGATGGGTTGTGGTTTTCAAATGGAAAAAGTGTATTTTGAGAGTGCTCCTCCCCCACCCCACCCCGCCGCCTGCCTCTTCTTTGTCTGGATAGCTCAGTTGGTTAGAGTGCAGTGCTGATAACACCAAGGTTGTGGGTTCAATCCCTGTATGGGACAGCTGCATCTTCCTTCATTGCAGGGGGGTTGGACTAGATGATACTCAGGGTCCCTTCCAACTCAAATGATTCCTTCCAGGACCTGCACACATGGGGTGCCCTTTCTCCTGTTCTGCCCCAAATCTCCCAATATTCTACCTAACATTCTTCTAACAATCTACCTATGGGACCGCCTCTCCCGATATGCCCCACGAAAGACCTTAAAGTCCATATATAGCAACACCCTAGAGGTCCCGGGCCCTAAGGATGTCAGATTAGCCTCAACCAGAGCCAGGGCCTTTTCAACACTGGCTCTGGCCTGGTGGAACTCTCTGCCTCATGAGACCAGGGCCCTGCAGGATCTGATTTCTTTCCGCAGGGCCTGTAAGACAGAGTTGTTCCACCTGGCCTTTGGCTTGGAGCTAATTTGATTCCCTCCCCCTCTTTCTTTTTCCTTTCTCCTCCTGTGATGAGGCTACATTTTAAAGTTTCAATATTTTAATTGTTGCATTTTAATCTTGTTTTTAAGTTGTATTCATTCAACTTGTTTTTATTATTGCTTGTTAGCCGCCCTGAGCCTGGCCTTGGCTGGGGAGGGCGGGGTATAAATATAAATATAAATAATAATAATTATTATTATTCAGCTGCATTGAATGCCCCTGAGTTCTAGTGTTAGGAGAGAGGGAGAAAAACTTTTCTCTACCCACTTTTTTAAAGCCCGGCATAATATTATAAACTTCTGTGATGTCACCTCTTGTTCACCTTTCCCCTAAACGGAAAAGTCCCAGATACTGCAGCCTTTCGTCATACAGGAGTTAACTCCTTGCAGGCCACTATTGCAAAACATATGAGCGTGCCAGTCCATGGTGTGTGTGTTGGAAATGGCAAATCTAGGAGGACTTTTTCTGACAAGATCCAAATCAATCAGGTATCACCCCACTTATGCAGGGGTTGCATTCCTGCTCCCTTACTCTGCATACTAAGGGCTTCAACAGGTAAATGGAACCAAATACAGTGGTACCTCGGGTTAAGTACTTAATTCATTCCGGAGGTCCATTCTTAACCTGAAACTTTTCTTAACCTGAAGCACCACTTTAGCTAATGGGGCCTCCTGCTGCAGCTGCCGTGCCACCAGAGCACGATTTCTGTTCTCATCCTGAAGCAAAGTTCTTAACCCAAGGTACTATTTCTGGGTTAACGGAGTCTGTAACCTGAAATGTATGTAACCCGAGGTACCACTGTACTTCAATACTTCCCATTTTCTGCCCTGTCAGTCCCAATGGGCACCAGCTTCCATAGGGCACAGGCAGTTATAACTTAGTGTTCCTAGTGTCGCAAATTCTCTTTTCAGATCTAGGGGTGGGTTTCATATATTTGAGCGCTGTCATAGGCCAGGCGCAGGAATAGCGGGCCCAGGGAATGTGAGTTCTGGCATTCTGAAAGAAATCAGTCTGCCAGTGTCCGCAGCGAACCAAAAGGGAAGCTACGGGAAGCTGGAGGAGCGTTCCTCTTCAGCCCAGAGGACTGGCCCTTTAAGGCTCCGAAGTTCTTTCAAAGGGGTGGAGCCTGGAGGAGGTATAAGATACCCCAGTCTGCTCCCAACCTCTGCCAGAGCAGGTGGAGCTCTCCATTAGCCATGACACTTTCCCTGTGAAGTCTGGCATTGAGTCGCAATGCAATAGCTCTCCCAGGCAAACTGTAAACTAACAGACCATAGAACAAATCTTAGTTACGGCTCATGGTTAGTTGAGAGAGAAAGCTAAACTGGGAGCAACATGCTAGGGCCTGGCTCAGTGTGGAGCAGCAGAACGGACCAGGTAGGAGGAAAGCCAGAGTCATCTATCCTGGAGCTCATGTGTTCGTGCTACGCCATGGTTTGTTTTAGCATTCTGTGCAAACCATGGCCAGAAGAACAGGCTCCTTCGCAAGAGGTATCTAAGCAGAAACTGGGTAGCCATCACTCAGGGCTGTTGCAGTTGCAAGACTCTGGCACTGAGTAATGGGTTAGACTAGATGAACCTGCAAGAGGGAAGGACTGTAACTCAGTGGCCGAGCATTTTCTTTTCTTTTCTCCCCCCTCCCTTTTTAGTTTTTATTAAATATTACAAGAAAATAAAAAGAAAAAAGAAATAGAAATCAATACATTACACTGTAAACACATTTGTATACATATTTTCCAACATACAGACTAGAAAAGAAAAGAGATAAAAGAAAAAAAATACTTTTCATATTCAATAGTACCAAATTTATACATCAAACATTACAATATATAATGCATTTGTTTTTCATGCAGAAGGTCAAATCCCACTATCTCTGCTCGAAGCCCTGGAATGCCGCTGCCGGTCATTGCAGAGTTGGATGAATATATTAGGCAATTTCCTATGTTCCTGCAAGGTTTCTTTCCAACACCACGATTCTGTGTATGGAGGGGGGGGGGGAGAGGAAGCCGGCGCAAGCCACACCCACCCAGCTTAAACTGGCGCTAGCTTTTTCCCGTGCCAAAGGTCCCGACCAAATATCAGCTTATGTTTTGAACCAGCTCCTCCTCTTGTCTGGAATTTCTGCCCAACCCTCGTCCTCCAGAGGGAAATAAAACAAAACAACCTTGCTATTTTAAGAGTTGGATGTTCCAACAGCTTGTGCATAATTGCTCCCCGGAGAGAAGGAAAGCCAAGCCAGCTGTTCTAGGGGGGCTTGTTGGGGGGGGGCTGTGGTGTTCGCAGCCCCCTAGCAGTTGAAAGAACCTCCTGCCCAGAGTAGTTTTGTTTTCTGCTCTTGGAAACGAGAGAGAGAAATGGGCTGAGAGTGTTGGAGTTAAGCAGGCCTGGGAGACCAGGATTCATTGGTCCTGTGAGGTTGGCTGGATGACCTTGGGCCAGTTGCTTGTTTTCAATATAACCCGCCTTGCAAGGTTGCTGTGAGGTTAAAGTGTTTGTGTGTGTGTGTGTGTGTGTGTGTGTGTGTGTGTGAAAGAGAGAGAGAGAGATGACGAACTTGCCTAATTTTCACTTCCCGAAACAAAATGGGAACCCAACTGCAGACATCTTTCGAAACTCATGGTTCTCTGAATTTCTGCTGTGTGATTCGCCGGCCGAGCCATGTGTACAAAAATGCATGTACTCGGGTAAAGTGTGCATGAAAATGCACATATTAACGGAAATAACATAAACAAATGCATTAGGATGAATTTGCTATGCAAAAATTGGTACCTTCGGGAAAAATTAGAGGGAATAAAATGAATATTTAGTTTAATTGGGGGGTTTTTTGGTCAAGCATTCTAAGCCTGCTAATGGAAAGATGGGACATGATAGTATGCGATACTGCAGAGCCCCATAAGTGTGCATGTGTGTGCATGCATGCGCTCCATCTAAGCCAGCCTAAGGAGTTTCAGTTTCACAGTGCAAACATGAGATGTTAAAATCTGCAGGGTGTCTGTTTATTTATTTATTTATTTATTTGATTTGAGAAGGTTTATCCACTGGCCGGAGGCAGGAATACTGGGAATTGCAAGTGAGGAGAGTAGCTGTTGCTCTGGGGTAACTCTTTGGGCCACTGTGAGAACAGGATGCTAGACTATGTGGGCCTCTAGGTGGCCTAATCTAGCAGCCAAGCTCTTCTTAATGTTCTTAGGACATATCAGGATTAACGTTAGATAATGCCTGTGAAGGGCTTTGAACACTCGAGCGTTATGTGCATGTTCAGTTTGGTTAAGGAAGAACTGCTTTTCCATGGTAACTGTTTAGCTCAGTGGAGGAGCAGGAGTGGACACCGTGGGGTTTTTGTGGTACCAGTTCCTGTCTTGTTGGCCACACTCAAGATTGCCCTTCCTGAGCATGGAATGTGCCAGCGCAAGATCAATAACGCCAGTTGTAACTTGAAGAGCTTGAAAGAATGGTTGCGGCAGATCTTTTATTTATGATGTGCCAGAGCATTTGATGTGAGGATATTCCGCTCTCTTCGGACCCCCTCCCCCTTTTCTTACAAGCGCTTGGCAGAATTTATATGTTAAAAGATGGTGTGTGTATACATAGAGAGCCCCTCCAGATGCACACTTGGTTGTGCATTCATGGTGATTTGTCCTCATGATGCTGTTGGGGTTGTTATACATGATCCCACTTTCAGTACTGCAAATGCTTTGAGGCGAACATATTGTTTCTTTTCCAATGGGTGCATGTCCTAAAGCTTCTTGCTGAAATCCTGTAACTTTTTATATGCCATCAATAATATTACCGGGGAGTGGGAGGGAGGGAGGTTGTCCTGCTTTCACAGTGGTACCTCAGGTTAAGTACTTACCGTATTTTTCGCACCATAGGACGCACTTTTTGCCCTCCAAGAATGAAGGGGAAATGTGTGTGCGTCCTATGGTGCGAATGCAGGCTTTGCTGAAGCTGGAGAGCGAGAGGGGTCGGTGCGCACCGACCCCTCTCACTCTCCAGGCTTCAGGAGAGCCCCACCGCCAGCCCCACAAGCTCGGGGGACAGCGGGGAGGCGGAACGCCACCATCCCGCTGTCCCCCGACTTGGTTAGAAGGGTGGCGGGGGGAGAAGCCTGCTCCTCCCTGTCGCCAGCCCCGCAAACTCGGGGGACAGCGGGAGAGGCGTAGCGCGCCCGTCCCGCTGTCTCCCGACTTGGCTAGAAGGCTGGCGGGGGGGGGAAGAAGCCTGCTCCTCCCCGTCGCCAGCCCCGCAAACTCTGGAGACAGCGGGAGAGGCGCAGCGCGCCCTCCCGCTGTCTCCCGACATGGTTTGGAGGCTGGCGGAGGGCTTCCTCCTCCCTCAGCCCCGCAAGCTCCCAGAGCGATGCCAAAGCTGCGCGCAGCTTCGGCATGGCTCTGGGTCCCGTTCTGGGGGAGGGGGAAGCTCGGGCTTCACCCCGCCCCAGCCCCGCGTCTCCAGCCGGGAGACGGTTGCGGGGGGCTGCTTTAGCCCCCTGCGTGCTCTCCCGGCTGGAGAGATGACGCGCGCCTATGGAGGCTCCTGCCATAGGCGCGCGTCACCTCTCCAGCCGGGAGAGGGTCGCGGGGGGCTGCTTTAGCCCCGCGCGTGCTCTCCCGGCTGGAGAGGTGACGCGCGCCTATGGAGGCTCCTGCCATAGGCGCGCGACCCTCTCCCGGCTGGAGAGGTGACGCGCGCCTATGGCAGGAGCCTCCATAGGCGCGCGTCATCTCTCCAGCCGGGGGAGCACGCACGGGGCTACAGCAGCCCCCCGCGACCCTCTCCCGGCTGGAGAGGTGACGCGCGCCTATGGCCGCTGCTCCCTGACCTGCTCTTTGGGGCTGGTGGTGGGCTTCCCCCGCCAGCCCCAAAGAGCAGGTCGAAAGGAACCTGAAGCCTGGAGAGCGAGAGGGGTCGGTGCGCACCGACCCCTCTCGCTCTCCAGGCTTCCAAGGTAGCCGCCTGAACGCACCTTAAACGGCACCTTGTTTTAGAGCGGGAAAACAAAAGGGGGAAAATTCTCCCACTCTCTGCGCAGCGCCTCCTGCCGCTTCGCTGAAGGTGCGCTGGGCAGAGAGCAGAAGAATTTTTTTCCCTTGTTCTCCCCCCTCTAAAACAAGGTGCGTCCTATTGTCCGGTGCGTCCTATGGTGCGAAAAATACGGTAATTCATTCCGGAGGTCCGTTCTTAACCTGAAACTGTTCTTAACCTGAAGCACCACTTTAGCTAATGGGGCCTCCTGCTGCCGCTGCACCGCCGGAGCATAATTTCTGTTCTCATCCTGAAGCCAAGTTCTTAACCCAAGGTAATATTTCTGGGTTAGCAGAGTCTGTAACCTGAAGCATATGTAACCTGAAGCGTATGTAACCCGAGGTACCACTGTACTATAGCACCAGAGTGGCAATATTGATGGCAATAATCTGCGAACACTAGGGAGGCATTGCAGAACAACTAATAAAGTAGAATTACATTTCCAGGACAAATCTACCACTAACACACTATTACTGCATCAGTGACATGCTGCAGAATGTACAGTAGCATCAAACAAAACCAGGAGATTGTGTGTATGGATGTGCATTCACACACACACACACACCCTACACATACATAGACCTCTTGCCCACGCAGCCATCAAGCTTTGGAGTTGGGTATTTGGTGTGGGTGCTGGGGGGGGGGTCACTGCGCCATTGCCTGGACAAGCTCTGCCCACCTCTGCGGATTCAAAGTTGGATGGAAAGCTGACGTCACATCACACTTGCCAGAGGGCTGCATGTCACGTTCAGTGTGATGAGCATCTTGTCGATGCCTGCTCTGGATAAAGAGAAGTGTAGTCAAATCAGGTTCAGCGCCTAACTGTTGAAAATTGACTCTCTTGTTTGCTTGGTTGCCTGGCAGAAACCTTCACTCTCCACAGGCGAGTGGCAATTAGCCTGTCCAAATTTGCTACTTGCCACGGCCCACCTGTAAGAAAGGAGATAAGTACTGTTGAAAGAGATGACGATGATGCTGTACTAATTCGCTGCTCAATCTTTTCCCCACCCCACCCCATCTTAACCTGATTTGTTTCCCCCCAAGGCGACTCTTAAAAGGCTTCGAAAAAATAAAAACAGAGGGGGAGCAAACTCTCTTTAACTTGTTCTGCTGATTAAATTGCTGCCAGGAATGTGTGATGCAATAAAAAAAATGTGGAGCATTGAGAGCGGAGCTATCGAACTCAGTGTTTTAATAACTAACCACCCGAAGCATGTGTGAACTTCTAATATGGTTTTGTTAATTCACCTAATATATATTCTGCGTGTGCGCTGGTGGGACAAATAAACAACCGACACGGCCTTGCAGTGCGAACCCAGTACAGTCATACCTCATGTTATGTCAGCTTCACGTTACGTTCTTTCAGGTTACGTCCCGCGGCGACCCGGAAGTACCGGAAAGGGTTACTTTCGGGTTTCGCCGCATTCACAGAGGTGCAAAATGATGTCTTGCGCATGCACAGAAGTGGTGAATCACAACCCGTGTGTGCGTAGACACGCTGCTGCGGGTTGTGCTCTTTTCATGTTGCGAACGGGCCTCCAGAACGGATCCCATTCGCAACCGGAGGTACCACTGTATTGTCTGCTCTGGCCGGTAGTGGCTGTGGAAGATCCCAGCTCAGGACCGAAGCACAACCTGCAGGACCTAAGCAGAACAACATTCTCCCCTTCTGTGGTTCCATGCAGCTAGTATTCAGAATCATAATGCCTCTCTGTTCATGGAAGCAGAGCATATCCGTCGTCATCATCTTCTTTGGCGAACATTTGTAGCCGAGTAAGATTGTCTTCTGTGAACACAGTCTTAACAGTGAATCCTTAAGTGACTGTGGAGGCCAATTCTGGACCCACATGTCCTTCTACAGTGGGGACATAGGTTTCCGGGCAGGAGTTGATCAAGGTGAGAGTTTGCCAAACGTCCCTTCTTCTTAGCATGTTCCTCCCTTTCATCCTGAGTTTGAGCGTCTTCAAAGTCCATGACACCTTTGGTAAAGGCTGCTCTCCAATTGGAGCGCTCGCAGGCCAGTGTTTCCCAATTGATGGTGCTTCTGGGTTTTTTTAAAACAAAGGTTATTTTAAACATCTTCATTTCATTATATATCATTTCCTAATATTTAACAATTTTATAATCCCGCCACATATGAAAAAAAGTTTTACATTTCCAACACTTGCTTTCTTTAGTTTTGTACATTTTGCTAATTTGACAGGAGTTAGATACCATCTGTACATCATTTTCGTATAATTTTCTTTAATCGCCACACATGCTGTAAATTTTATGTCATTCTTCCATAGTTTCCCCCCATTCCTCCATCTGAATATTGTGCCCACATCTTGTGCCCAGGTCGCAAGGTGGTTAGATTGGTCTCAACTAGGGCCAGGGCCTTTTCAGTACTGGCCCTGACTTGGTGGAACGCTCTGTCACAAGAGACTAGGGCCATGCGGGACTTGACATCTTTCCGCAGGGCCTGCAAGACAGAGCTGTTCCGTCTGACCTTTGGTTTGGACTTAGTCTGACCCTTATGTTTCCCTCCCCTTATGGTCTTGATTTATTGGCTACTTTAAAATGCATTTAAAATTGCATTTTAACCTGTATTTTAAATCCCCCCCCCTCTTTTTCCCCTATTATGTTTTACTGTGATTTTATTGGTGTTAGCTGCCCTGAGCCCAGCTCTGGCCAGGGAGGATGGGGTATAAATAATTTTTTTATTATTATTGTTATTAATCATGACTGGACCTACATTCTGGATCCAATACTGATAAAGCCTTGTTACACTTAGGTTCTCTGCAAGTAGATTTCAGGTGTCTTATCCTCAAGCGGGAGAGAAACACAGTCCTCTGTCTGATTTCTGCCTTTTGCAAGCGCATGTGGGTTTTTAAGGGTACCTTTTTGATGATGCTTTGAAGACTCACTCCTTCCTTTGTGCCCCCCACCCTCACATGGCAGGAGAACCACGGAGGGAATCATTAAACAAACGGAGGGAGTGGTGCTTTTAAAGGAAGCAAACAACGCCAAAAAAGCCAAACCACACAACACCGGATTGATGAGGTTTCCAGTTGGTGGTGTCCCCCCTTTGGGACCAAAATGGAAAGATCTGAAGCGAAGCAAGGAGGAAACAAAATTGTGTTTGTTTTGTGAGGGGAGAAGCAGCTCATTTCCCCCTCCGGAGATGAATTCTCAATTTGTGGGCTAGAGAGACACTAATATGGGTTGAAATATTGCAGGTGTGCAGCCAGAAGCAAGTTCATTAACTAATTAAACTCAACCAGGGGATCAAATTATCAGTCCTAGAATCATAGAGCTGGGAGAGGGACCCCAAGGGACATCTAGTCTCACCCCCTGCAATGCAGGAATCACAGCTAAAGATATAGGTATACAGTGGTACCTCGCATGACGAATGCCTCGTAAGACGAAAAACTCGCAAGACGAAAGAGTTTTTCGTTTTTTGAGTTGCTTCGCAAGACGAATTTCCCTATGGGCTTGCTTCGCAAGACGAAAACGTCTTGCAAGTTTCAATGCATTCCTATGGGAATTTGGTTTCAATGCATTCCTATGGGAATCCGTGCTTCGCAAGACGAAAAATTCGCAAGACGAAAAAACTCGCAGAATGAATTAATATCATCTTGCGAGGTACCACCGTATCAGTACTCAAATCTGAATTGTTAAATTGTGTTATTAGTGTTATTGTGGTTTTTGTTGTATGTGCTTTTTGTGGTTGCTGTTTGTATTGAAAAAATGATTTTAAAAAAACAACAGCTAAAGAATCCCTGACAAGCGGCCACCGGATCTCTGTTAAAAACAACAGCGACAACAACCAGTGAAGGAGAGTCGATCACCTTCCGAAGTCCTTCATAACTCAAAAACGGGATGAGATGAAAAATTAAAATTTTAGATTTAAACTTAGTTTTGCTCATTCAGCGAGTGTACAAAATATTAAGAAAATTGGATGACATGAGGTAAAAAAGAAAGTTGGATCACTTGAATGACCCCTCTGAGTCTTTTAATCTCCAGGTTAAACATACCCAGTTCCCTCTATGCCTAGAGAAAGCTCACTGCCCAATCTCTGTGTGGGGGGACTGTGTTGCTCAAGAGGGAATTTCCTTTGCCTGCAAAAGGTCTTGGGTTCAAACTCTGGCAGCTCCATGTTCCTTAAAAGAGAGAGAGAGATTAGCTAATCGGTGAGTAGTTTGAGTAGGAAGGACCTTGGGGGTGATATAGATCAGGGGTCGGCAAGGTTTACCTCGCCTGGGCCGGTTCACTCCAGCAGAGATCCCTTTGTGGGTCAGATCACACATGCACGTGAGTGCGCGCCCCTGCAATTTCTGGCGCTGCAGTAGCGAGTCCCTGTGCCGTGTTGTGCCGGTTTAGTGCATTGCGCGGGGACTCGCTGAGTGGGCAGCTCGGTTCAGGGGCAGCTCGTGGGCTGGTTAAACGACCCCCATGGGTTGCTGACCCCTGATGTAGATGATGCCCCCTCCCCAGTGAAGGAATTTTCCGACCGCAATATCACTAACAAATGGGGCTGGTTAATTGCTGATTGTTGTTAAAATGTTTTTGATTACTCATTTTAAACAGTTTTTTTACTCATAACGTCAATAGTTTTTTGTAAACCACTTGGGGTTTTTGTTACACTAAAGCAGGGCATATATTTTGTTAAATAACATAAGTAATGCTCCCCCACCCACCCAGGAAGACCTCTTTAACCCTTTCCATGCCAGCATTCCAAGAAGACTGTCAATTTTTATTTTTACTTCTTTTGATACTGCTGGTCATGTGTGTGTGTGTGTGTGTGTTGCTGTTTTAGTATCTTTGATGGGTTATGTCATTTATATATTTTTAAAAATGGGACAATTGCATTCTGGGAGAGGTTAACCCCTTAGGGCTGATGACCAGCATCTTTAAAACAGTTTGAGACCAGTTTGCCTGCAAGATCACCTTGCTCCATATACGCCCACTTGACTGCTGCAAGATCTACAGACCTGGCACTGTTACTGGTGCTGCATCATATTTGTTACACAGTTGTAAGAAATTTATTCTTTAGTGTGGCTGCACCTTCACATTGACATCAGACGCTGTCCTCTTCACTGTGCTCTTTTCAGTGCCTGCTAAAAACATTTTTGTGTAGGCGAGCCTGTCGAGATATGTAGAATGTTGACGTGCGTTAATCTGGCTTTCAGCTTATTGATTTTAATTTTTTTTAACGTTTTAAGTTGTTGTTTTTACCTGTTTTTTTATTGATGGTTTCATTGTTTTCTTCTAGTTGTAAACCACTCTGTGGGTTTAAAAAAAATACAAGCAAGCAGTATATAAATTTTATGAAATAGATACAGTGGTACCTCGGGTTACATAAGCTTCAGGTTACAGACTCCGCTAACCCAAAAATAGTGCTTCAGGTTAAGAACTTTGCTTCAGGATAAGAACAGAAATCGGGCTCCGGCGGCATGGTGGCAGCAGGAGGCCCCATTAGCTAAAGTGGTGCTCCAGGTTAAGAACGGACCTCCGGAACAAATTAAGTACTTAACCGGAGGTACCACTGTAGATAGATATAGATAGATAGATGATAGATAGATAGATAGATAGATAGATAGATAGATAGATAGATAGATATAGATAGATAGATAGATAGATAGATAGATAGATAGATAGATAGATAGATAGATGATAGATGCTTTCCTTCTTTTCAAAGCACTGCACATTAAAATGCCATTCTCCGAGATGAACTCCTGATGTTTTCTTGTTTCTCTCATCTTCATCCATCCAGGGTTGTGAAAGAGGAGATATCAGACGACAATGCAAAGCTGCCCTGCTTCAATGGACGCGTCGTGTCTTGGGTATGTAGAGCCCTTTCAGTTCTACAATCGGTAGAAATGCTTTGGGGCCGTGTAGGAGCCGTTGCTAGATCTAATAACATAAGAGTGGTTTTACAGTCCATCCCTTTTCTTGGAAAACTCAACATTTACACAATGTTAGAACAGTTCAAAACAATTCCCAAAATTAGGCAGTTTCTCATTAAAATCCCATCAGTTAATCCAAACTATTTCCGCCCCATACCTAGTCTGAGAATACCACTGTGGGTGCACAATTGTTTTGCTGATGTGTGCTTGCATTGCTTTGGAAAAGGCCAATTAGGATAATTAATGGCCTTTAAGTGCAAACTGTTTGGACGTGGGTGGCACTGTGGTCTAAACCACTGAGCCTAGGACTTGCTGATCAGAAGGTGGGCGGTTCAAATCTCCGCGACGGGGTGAGCTCCCGTTGCTCGGTCTCTGCTCCTGCTAACCTAGCAGTTTGAAAGCACATCAAAGTGCAAATAGATAAATAGGTACCGCTCCGGAGGGAAGGTAAACAGCGTTTCCGTGTGCTGTTCTGGTTTCACCAGAAGCGGCTTAGTCATGCTGGCCTCGTGACCCAGAAAAACTGTCTGTGGACAAATGCCGGCTCCCTTGGCCAGTAAAGCGAGATGAGCGCCCCAATCCCAGAGTTGTTCAGACTGGACTTAACTGTCAGGGTTTCTTTACCTTTAAGTGCGAGCTGGATCCAATTCCTACCTCGCTTCTAATTCTGATGTCCAGGTTGTAAGTTATGATTGCAGCATCCCAGTACTATCTTAAGGCCTGGCTTCTACACTCTGCCTGTTTGGCGTGGGCCTGGTTCCCACCTGTGTGTTTGCCTCTTAACAGTGGCTGCCGCATAACCATTACAGGTAAAATATCTCTGGTACACCTTCCACATTCCCTCATATGCCTTTGTTTTTCTGCACAGGCTGTGTGCTCAAGCTTCATGGGGCCACATGTTGAGAAATCAAGTGATGGTGTTTTTTGTTTTTAGCCGACAGGTGCTTTGCTCTAATGCCCTTGCTCTGCTTAAAAGCCTGCAATCACACTATTATTATTATTATTATTATTCCACTCTGCAGAAATTCCCATGCTTGCCAGCAGATTCTGCAGGCGCTACACTCTTGGCTCTGTGTGTGTTTCGCCGTTTATTTTGTATTGGGAGGTTTATGAGCGGTTTGCCGCGATTCGGCATGGCTTTACGACTCTTGAGGGTGACTCACAGCTCTAACGTGCCTTTAAGTCAAATGGGGGTGGATTTATGAGTGCTTTTAAAGCTTGGTGTGGATATATTCATTTTTCTAGGATCCTTTTACCAAACATTTCTTCAGACCTGTCCTCGTTCTAGAGTTGTATCCCTAGCTAAGTTCTACTCGGAGAGTAGCTAGTGAACATGGCTAATTACGGTCTATACATTTCAGTGGGTTTACTCTTGAGTAGAGTTAGTTGGCTATAACCCCTTGTTCCTAGCATCATTACTTGACAGTTACTGAGGGCTGCTGGGTAGACTTCAAATGCATTTGCTAGGCGCTTTTATGAAATAATGTGTGGCAGTTTTAGAAACTCAGATTATATAAGCCAGGCTCCAAATGGCTCCTTAAACCAGGGTTACAGTCACCAACACAGAATCCCTAGTTGCCATTTTGGGGCCAGACGGCTTGAAAGTCGTATTTTTCAATACAACTTCTTGGTTCCTGAAAGTAATTCTGATTGTGCAGATACAATGCAACAGATAGAATTCTACAGGATGTGTTGCTAGTGTGCGAAAAAAGTCAAGATCCAAGGATCCCCAGGCATGCACTTCCAGGTGGAGGAGACATCAGGCACCATCCTGGTACCCAGGCATCTTCACTTGGTTGCAAGTGGCCGATAGCCAGGTGCAAAATGCTTAAAATGCGAATTTTGAACACTGATGTGTGGTTTATGGCAATTGCACACAAGGGCTTTGTTGTCTCTGGTACTCCTTGCTTCAGCGGTGGGCAACCTTGTTTTTTTTTTATAATATTTTTTTCATAAAATCTCCAATCATACAAATTTCCACATCACATATTTTAACTTATTGAACCTCCCTCTGACATTGAAACTCCTCTGACATTCATCCGTAGTTAAATTTCTATCTTCACATTCCTTAATTATAGTATCGCTTTTAAATAAAAATTTTCTGTCCTCATTTACATTCTTGCAATATTCCTTATTTTTTTCACAAAGCTTCTTTAAAACACACTAGCGTTGTATGTTCCTCACATACAGTTTTCAAATATTCTCTGAATTTTCCCCAGTCCTCTAGAAACTTATGATCTCTTTGGAATCTAATTTTTCCAGTTAATTTGTCCAGTTCTGCATAGTCTGTTAGTTTTGTTCTCCATTCTTCCAGAGTCGGTAGTTCTTCTTGTTTCCATTTTTGGGCCATCAATATTCTCGCTGCTGTTATTGCGTACTGAAAAAGTTTACAGTCCCTCTTATTTATTTCCTTTCTAGTTATTCCAAGTAAGAAGGTTTCTGGTTTCTTTACAAAGCTATATTTCAGCATTTTCTTTAACTCATTATATATCATTTCCCAGAACCCCTTCACTTTCTTACACTCCCACCACATATGAATAAATGTACCCTCTTTCTCTTTATGCGGTGGGCAACCTTGTGGTCCTCCAGATGGTGCCCAGCTTCCCATCAGCCCCGACCAACATGGCTAATGGTCAGGGATGATGGGAGTTGTAGTCCACCAACTGCTGCAAGAGTCATGGATTCCTCATCGCTGTTCTGCTTTGAACAAAGGAAGTTGCCTTATTCCAGGCCAGAGGCCCAGCTAGTCCAGGATCCTGTTCTCACACCGTGGCCAATCAAATTCCTCCAGGCATAGCATGAAGGCAACAGCCCTCCCTCACTGTTATAAGAACCTAAAAGGAGCTCTGCTGGATCAGGCCAGTGGCCCATCTAGTCCAGCATCCTGTTCTCACATTGGCCAACCAGATGCCCCAGCCGAAATCCCACAAACAAGACCTGAGCGCAACAGCAAATCTCGCCACTTGTGATTCCCTGCAACTGTTATACAGAGACATCCTGCCCCTGACAGTGGATGCAGAACATAGCCAGTATGGCTAGTAGCCATTGGTAAGCCTTGCATTCTATGAAAGTTCCTGCTGGCATTGTAGAGAACTTCTCCTTCTTCTTCTGCTCAGCACCAAAGACAAGGCCACAACGCCTCCTTTGCTTGAAGGAGTTAGCCTGCCTTCATGACTCACGGCAAGAAGCATCTGCCACTGAAGATCAGGTTGTCAGTGGAGTTTGTGCCTTGCATAGGAGCTGTCTTCCAAGCCATTTTGCAATTTGGACTCCTTGCCCTTGGTTTATTCTCCTCCCTTCGTGTTTTGAAGGACCAAGCGGTTTGCCAGAGGCCGAGTGGCATCCTTCACCCATAGTGGGGCAGATAATAATAATAATAATAATAATAATAATAATAATAATAATAATAAAGATTTGTGGAATGAAAAGTTACAGGATTTCAGCAGTGAGAATTACAGGACATTCGCTGGCTGGAAACGAAGCAATGTGTTCTCCCTGAAACATTTGCAGACTCAAATAACATCGAAAGCTGGATTGTGCACCATTGTGTGCTCAAATAATCATGAATCCACAAGAAAGAGGAATTTTGGAGATCTGGGGGTTGCCCATGTGACTATTTTCTGTAAGAAGACCCAAAACATAATTGGCCCCAGAGCAGCTTCAGGGAGGGAAGATGGAGCCAATGAATGAAATGAAAAGATTAAAACGTTCGCCTAATTCCAGGGGAACTGCTTTTCTCATCTGTCCAAAGCAGTAGCTTGGGTGGAAATCAAGATGACATAATTTTACTGCGCCAAGTTGACTTCTAGAAAAGAGTGCTAGCTTCTCTAGTTAAAATTTAAATTACCCTTTCCCCAGGATCTTAACGATTCACCCGTATGCCGACTTTTTTGGTATTGCATAAGTTTATTTCAATCACTTCACGTCATCAGCTTCTTTTTAAAGCTGCTCTGTCAATTACAAATATGTGTGTGTGTTTTTTATTTAAAAAAATCATTATAATATCCCTGCAGAGGACTGCTGTCAGCAATAAAATATCTCAGAGTTGTATCCATTGCTAGTCCTACTCAGAGGAGGTCCATCAACACACCTTAAGGACAGTCTGGTTTCTTACATTCCACCTCAATCACCAAGATCCTCCGAAGGCCTGCTTTCGGTGGTTTGGTCTTTACTAGGAACTGAGACTTTAGTGGAGCAGGCCCTGCCCTGTGGAACTCCCTGCCAGTGGATCATGGCAGAGAATCATCCACGCATGGTGTTTAGGTAGGCTCTTTGCAATCTTTTCAACCATTCAGCATTTAATGGTGTTTTGTTGATTGTAGGGATACTTTTTTGCTTATTTTACTGTATGTTTTAAACCCCTGGGTGGATATATTTATGAAAGTGCATATTATAAATATTTAAATAAATAACTTGTGTTCATCAATTTCAACAGGTCTACTTTGAGTAGAGCTTAGTTTGACACAGATTTTTTTCTCCTGCGAAGACTGGTGCAGATTGAACTTTGCTTGGTTAGGAGACGCAAGTGTGTGTTCCTAGCCTCTTCCTCTCCCGCTTAAAAACTTGCCCCTTAACTTTCATTTTTGGCACTATTTATATATCCTCTAAGGGACGCTGCTAATGGTGGCGCTGTGGGTTAAACCACAGAGCCTAGGACTTGCCGATCAGAAGGTTCGCTGTTCGAATCCCCACAACAGAGTGAGGTCCCGTTGCTCGGTCCCTGTTCCTGCCAAGCTAGCAGTTCGAAAGCACAAAGTGCAAGTAGATAAATAGGTACCGCTCCAGCGGGAAGGTAAACGGTGTTTCCGTGTGCTGCTCTGGTTCGCCAGAAGCAGCTTAGTCATGCTGGCCACATGACCTGGAAGCTGTCTGCGGACAAATGCTGGCTCCCTTGCCAATAAAGCGAGATAAGCACTGCAACCCCAGAGTTGGTCACGACTGGACCTAATGGTCAGGGGTCCCTTTACCTTTTCCCCAGGGCGGCTTCCAACAGAACACTAAAATACAATAACCTATTAAACATTAAAAGCTTCCCTAAACAGGGCTGCCTTCAGAAATCAAGCAAGATAGTCCTTGGCCCTCAGGCTTAAGGAAAGAAGTGATGGGGAGGGAGGTTTGGGGAAGGCAAACACAGGAACTGGTTCTGATCAGCATGCTGTCTGCACTGGTCTGTGGGGCCAAGTGCCTAGTTCCAAACCCACTTCTAACTGCAACTGCACGCTGCAGTTCAGAGCGAACCATGGTTTGTGAAAAATGCCACAGCAGATGTTAAACATTATTAGCGGCAGTGGCGGGGGGGGGGGGAGGGATAAAACAAAATGGACATTCATGTGCAGAAATGGGCAAGGGAGCTGCAGAGAGCTCCTCGTCTCTTAACCATGAGTAGGCGTGCAGCCAGCCAGTGTTATATCTCCACCAGTCCTTAATTCATGATGCTCACCAATAAAAAATCCTGAGATCACAAGCTTTACAGTTCATCTTCCATTGTTTTTCCACCAAGTTCCTGAGCTGTTCGTTAAACCCTCTTCTGCGTCCTCCTTAACTCTGGAAGTTGGCCTAGCAGGATCCGGACCACCACGCCCTTCCATCATCGAGGGTGTGTGTGTGTGTGTGCTGTTCACGACCTCCGTTGTCTCTTGATAGCTCCTGAAAAGGCAGCCCCATTTTCTTTCCTCGGACAATCCAGGCCCAGCCACCCTGCTGGGGCCGGCTCTTTTTCCTTGTGAAAAGAATTAAGCTGGCTCGCTGCGTGCTGATTCTGAGAGTAGCCGAGTCGCTGACCGATGATGGCAGGTTGCTCACAGTGGGTTGACCATTGTAGGCCATTCTGCCTTATTTCCAAGGGAGGCACCGCATTAACGGCGCATCTCTTCCCCGATTGGCTTCCTTGGGATTGACACGGCTCCCGATTGGTTTGCGGTGATGTCATGCTTCATTTTTCTCCAGCATTCTGATGCCCATTATCAGAGGCGTTTAAAAAACCCAACGATATATACTTCGTCTCCTTTTGTGCACATGGATGCTTAACAGGCCCACTGCCCCATGCGGTTGTGATTTTAATGAAAATATTTTTTTAAAAATCCATTCAACTTTGTATCCGATTGAGAGTCGCCACAGGGAGGGGCCCGCTAAATTTGCTTGGGTAATCCATCACTTGAGCGTCGGTGGCTGGGCGAACACATTGTGGAAATTGTATTTCATTGTAAGAGGTGGGTGAAAGTCTTCATTCAGGAAGGACAGCCAAAACACACATTGCGTCAAACTGTGGCTCACCGTGGGCTGTCGATCATGTTAAGCACCCAGCCCGAAGCAAGCCACATAGAGGGTTTTATCCAACTAAGCTCACATTCACACCATACATTTAAAGTATATGATTACCACTTTAAACAGCCATGGCTTCCCCTGAAGAATTCTGGAACTTGTAGTCTGTTAAGGGTGCTGAGAGTTGTTAGGTGACCCCACTATTCCCCCCCCACAACTACAATTCCCAGAGTTCCCTGTGAAGAGGGATTGATTGTTAAGCCACTCTGGGAATTGTAGTTCTGTGGAGGGAGTAGGGGGGTCACCTATCAACTCTCAGCACCCTTAAAAAACTACAGCTCCCAGAATTCTGGGGAGGGGGTTGTTTAAACCAGTGTCATACTGCTTTAAATATATGTTATGAATGCGGCCTAATGTCCCACTTAGAATAAACCAACTGAAATTATCGGTCTTAGGTTAGTCATGGTCAGTATGTCTACTCAGACTAGGACTAGCATTGGGTACAAGCCAGGCATAAAATGAAAAAGTGTGAGGTGAATTTTCTATGTGTGTAAAAACATAGAAAGCTGCTTTATATAGTTCATGGTCATTACTCCATTTAGCTCAGTCTTGTCAACCTGACCGGCAGATGCTGTCCAGGATTTGAGGCAGGAGTCTTTCCCCAGCCCTGCCTTTTGAAATAAGAGTATGTTCAGCCCTCAATTTACATGGGCCTTACATTCCTGGGATCATGCCTGAAACCCAAATTGAGTACAGTTGTACCTTGGTTCTCAAGCAGGATGCGTTCCAGGAGTCCGTTTGACATCCGGAACTGTTTGAAAACCAAGACGCGGCTTCCGATTGGCTGCAGGAGTGTCCTGAAGCCAATTGGAAGCCGCAGAAGCCATGCTGGACGTTCATATTCCAAAAATAGTTTGGAAACCGGAACACTCACTTCCGGTTTTCGATCGTTCGGGAGCCGAAACTTATGAGTTCCAAGGCGTTCGGCAACCAAGGTACGACTGTATAATCAAAACCTATGGGGTTCAATGGTGGGTGGAATTGCCAAAGTCATTTTTCCTGGAACCACGTGCCCTTTCCGCCCCTTAAAAAAAAAATCCACTCATATAAAACTGAATGTGTACAAATTAAATGTGCACAAGTTGCAGGCTTACTGTGAGGATGGAAGGATCGATCAATTTCACTTCTTTCTGTTTCTTTCCCCCCCAATCTTAAATTCAATCTTAAAGTTCTCCTTTAGCAATTTGCTTTTTTTAAAGTCCTCATTTATTATCCTAATACATTTTTGGTTGCAATCTTGCCTGATGCACACTTTTGCAAAGCAATTTCTCTTCATTGTGCATTTTTGTATATATTTTTTACCATTGCAACATTTTTGTTGTGGTTGTGGTTATTTATTAATTACCCGCCCTTCACCTAAGCTTCCAGGGCAGCTTGCAACATGAAAACACAATATTAAAAACATTTTAAAATAGCTTATGATCACAAAAACAGGGTGGGTCCTCAAAATACACACCTCAAAAGCTGGGGTGAAGAGATGCGTTTTCAGCATTCTCCGGAAGAAGTGCAAATCTTGAAGAATGGCCGTGTCTCAGTTTGCACATTGTTTATGAAAGCGCAAATTTGGGAAATTTGGCTCTGTTGGCTGGGGCCGATGGAAGTTGTGGTCCAACCACATTAGGGGAGTGCCATGTGGGTTAACCTTGCTTTAAGCTGCCTCAACGCTTTTCGTCTTTCCTCCTCCGCCTTTTTCTGCTCTTGTCGAAAGCAGACAACGTCAGCAGGAAAAGGTGCCTGTCTTTCTCTCCAAAGCAACAGAATGTGATGTCTTAGAAAAGTTTTTCTTTTTAGTTTCTGAGATGAGCCCAACAGGGAGGAAAGCCACTTGTGTGTCTCTTTCACGATCCTTCCCTTGATTTTCTCTTTTTAAAAGATTGTGCAGCTATTCTCATCAGTGAAAGAGCACCTCGGGGAGGGACAGCCTTTCCTCTTTTCTGTTCATCCGTCTCATCAACCTGCCTCTCTGACTTACCTTTTTCCCATTAACGGTTCCCTTCTGCGTCAGCTACAGGATTGCCAATTTCAGCAAGGGCCGGGATAATCTTATTCTTCCCCTGTTTCCCTGATGGCTCTCATTTTGGGAGATGGGCTTGTCTCTGATGGGAAACATATTGCCATTTTAGGCTATTCTAGGGGGAACGAAAGTCTCCATAATTCATGCTTTTTGTGGCTGTCTTGTCTGTGTGATATATTCGTATCCCCTTCCCTTCCTGCCCCTTGGCTTTGTGCAGTTAGCTTTCCCCCAACGGCTTGCTGTCATCTATGATTTCACTTTGGGAATGGAGCTGGTTGCCGAACGAACTAATTAAAATTGGGGGAATGTGCCAGTCGACAGACGCTCAGCCCCTCTCCCCTGTTGCAACTTGGTGGCCGGCGGAGGTGGGCATTGGGGTACCTCCTGACTGTCAGTATATTGCGGGTGTGTGTGTGTTCAGGCACATACTAGAACGTTAGGTTTGCACATTCAAAGTGTTTTGAAGTGCTCTGTTGTCCTAATGCAAGAAATCTAGGTAAAGGTAAAGGGACCCCTGACCATTAGGTCCAGTCGTGACCGACTCTGGGGTTGCGGCGCTCATCTCGCTTTATTGGCCGAGGGAGCCGGCGTACAGCTTCCGGGTCATGTGGCCAGCATGACTAAGCCGCTTCTGGCGAACCAGAGCAGCGCACGGAAACGCTGTTTACCTTCCCACCGGAGCGGTACCTATTTATCTACTTGCACTTTGACGTGCTTTTGAACTGCTAGGTTGGCAGGAGCAGGAACCGAGCAACGGGAACTCACCCTGTTGCGGGGATTCAAACCGCCGACCTTCTGATCGGCAAGTCCTAGGCTCTGTGGTTTAACCCACAGCACCACCCGCAGACCTTTTGTTGTTGGGAAATGCATTGGAAAGTGTGGGATGCAATGAAAAGGTGTGGACTGAACATATGACTAACGGGAAGATGTACAAGCGCTATAAGTGCAATTGAAGAACTGAGACACACATTGCACTTTTGGTGGTTTAAATGCAAACTGTGCCCCTGCTTCTGACTCCGTCTCCTCTCTTGACTCTTCCAGCTGGTCCTGGCCGAGAGCTCCCATTCGGACGCCGGTTCCCAATGCACCGAGAGCCACACAGATCTTCCTCCTCCCATCGAGAGAACAGGAGGCATCGGAGACTCCCGCCCCCCTTCCTTTCAGTACGGCTCTTTAAAATATATGTATATGAATGTATTTATTAATGCTTATTCCTTTGCCACAGAGTGATCTAGGTTCTGCCAAGCTTCTGCTATGGCTGAGAGGTGTACTTTTCCCCCAAAATAAAATTGGAGCTTCCCTTTGCTCTTTTAAGCACAAAAAGGCTCTTTAAAAGAGAATATGAATCAATTGTGGGGAACTTGCAGCTTATGGCTTCCCCTTTTAGCCCACAAAGCCATTTTGGCCAGGCCACGGAAACCTGCCTATATCTGACATCATATAGAGTGACAACATCATCTGACATTATCTATGATGATGACATCATCTGACGGTATATATGATGACACCACCACCTGAGATTATATATGGTGATGACATCAGACATCATGTATGATGTCAAGTGTGGAGCAGGTAAAGAGATATCTGTGCCAGGTCACAGGTCCCGCAACAGCCCTGCACACACACCCTGAGGGACCAGCTGACAGCCAGCTGGTCAGTGCTTGCAAAGCACCACCCACAGAGCTACTCAATTCCCAGTAATCAGCTGATAAATCAGCTGACACTGTTGTGTTGTCAGGAGATTGACAGGTGGAGGCGTTCCCTAACCCTGGTATAGACATAAGAATATCCCATCCTTTCAGAAGCCTTCCCTTCTTCATTTCTGCCTGAGTTCCTTATCTGTGTGAGCCTTCCTGACTGGCAGGTGATCATTACTTGAGTTTGGATTATTCATTCCCTGCTGCTTTGCACACTAAATTTGTCCCTCCCCATCCCTACTAAGTCCAGCAACCTGTGGAGGGCCTCAGGTTCCTCTGTTCTTCCTTACAGGCAGAGTAAGAACAGATGCTTGGTTTACGGGTGTACTTGTATTGCATTGGTGACTAGAAAAACCACCTGAGTGTCACCCCTTAGAAAACAAAACAGCCTTTCAGAACTGGAAAGTCAAGAGTGCAGAGATTTTGTCCCTTCCTGGGCCATCTCTCCAGCTTTTGCTTTTTCTTCTCCTGGAAAGTGTCACAGCCACTTCTGTGCCTACTTTCTGCCGGCCTGGTGAGGGGCGGGGAAATGGAGGGCTGGTGTTCCTGCTGTTGCTGCCAGGCCTTACTTCTATCCTCTCGTTCTCTTGCTGCCCCCTTGTGGCTCTCCCGTGTCCCAAGTGCCTGGGCAGCTGCCGTCATGTGATCAGCTGGTCTGACTCGTTCTTTGTCTCCCTCTCACAAGTCTCTGGGAACACAGGGAGCCGCTGGACACCGAGTCAGGTCACTCAGTAGCTCACTGGTGTCCACACTGAACGGTAGCGCCTCTCTCAGCTGTTCCCAGCTCTCCTTTGGAGATGCTTTTGGGAATGGAAGCTGGGCCCTTCTGCATGCTACAGTTCTTCCCTTCAGATACGGGAACCTGGAAGCTGCTTTATACCGAATCAGATCATTTTATTTAATAATAATAATAATCCAGCTAGCTCATTATTGTCTGGCAGCAGCTCTCCTGGGTTTGAGATAGAGGGCATTCCCAGCCCTCCCTAGAGATGCTGGGGTTTGAACTTGGGCCCTTCCTCATGCAAGGCAGATCACACAATCATAGTGTTGTAGAGTTGGAAGGAACCATGAGGGTCATCTAGTCCAACCCCCTGCAACGCAGGAACCTTTTTGCCCAACATGGGTCTTGATCCCATGACCTTGAGATTAAGAGTCTCTTGCACTACAGATTGAACTACTCTGTCACTGAGCTTCACACCCCGGCTGATTTCTCCCCCCAGTGCAGCATTGACCGCTCTTGGCAGGTAGCAGCTCTGTAGGCCACCCTGCTCATATTTTACATCGGAGGCACCAATGAACTCACGTTTTGGACCTTCTGCCTGCAAACCAATATTCTATCCCAGGCATAGGCAAACTCTGGCCCTCCAGATATCTGGGACTACAATTCCCATCATCCCTAGCTAACAGGACCAGTTAGGGTCAGGGATGATGGGAATTGTAGTCCCAAACATCTGGAGGGCTGGAGTTTGCCTATGCCTATTCTATTCTATTCTACATTTCTATCCAGGAAGCTCAAAGTGGCGTACATGGCTTCTCCCCTCTTCTCCATTTTGTCCTCACAGCAGCCTTGTGAGGTAGGTTAGTCTGAGAGATAAGAGCGGCCAGCCCGAGGTCACCCAGTGAGTTTCATAACTGAGTGAGGAGGGGATTTGAACTCTGGTCCTCCCAGGTTCCCATCTACGATTCTTAACCCTTGCACCAAACTGACTACACCAAACGGACTGAATTTTAGATCTGCCCTCTGCAAAAAGAAAAAAAGAAAGAAATGCATTTGTTACCATTGTGAAAACTGACCTTCTGCAAACCACTCGCCTTACCCCCACATGTTGGGGTTAGCTCACTCGCCTTACCCCCACACATACCAAGTCTACAGGGCTATCTGCCCAGTCCAGCCTGAAAACAACTTCTGGTCGCTAGATGGCTCTGCTGAGACAGATTGATTGCAGGGTTGGGACCAAGAGAACAACTCTGGTCTTTTTGCATGAGATGGAAAAACAGGGGCCATATCTGTAGGGGTTAGAAAGTCATTTTAGGACTGGGGGAGCTGCAGCATGCTGCATCCCTCGTGGGATATGTATTAAAATATGTTTACCCGCCTATAAGAAACAGCTGCTGTTATCTATCCACACCTGACATGGCACTGTATGGGAAGGACTGTACCGTATCCCCTGACTGAATGCTTTTGAAACCGTTTTGGATCCAATTGCAACAGACACGCAAAATGAACCCCGCTGTGGTTTTGGCAAAATGGTATATGGGCTTGTTTCGAACTCCGGTCACGTCTTGTGCTCTCTTCATTCCTACAGCCCAAACGCCGCAAGCAGCCGAGATGGACTGGACAACGAGACGGGGACAGAGTCTGTCATCAGCCACAGAAGGGACCGACACCGGCGGAGGAACCGAGAGGGCCATGAAGACGGTAAGTTGGCGCTTCCTTGCTTTGTTCTCTTTGAGGGTCCCCTCGGTCGTTCTTGCCAGCTTCTTTTGCAGAGACCGATCTCAAATATTGGCTTGGGGATTTTGCAAAACACAAATGAATTGCATCACACCGGCAAGTATCACATAGCGTTCTGTGGGCTGCTTATTTGCACTGCCAAGGACGGGTCAGCTGATAGCACATCACTGCCGGTGCTGCCTGGTTGGCGCTGACCCGGGACACGGCCTTCTTGATGGCAGTTTTCTGTTTTGTGGAATGCCCAGTCAACCCAGTGAGGTGCGCCTGTCTCCCTCATTATTAACGTTCAGGAGGAATGAAGAAACATTCTAGTTCACCCAGGAATTTGATGGTTGGGTGAATGGTTGGGAGATACTGGGGCTGTGTCCAGTGCTAGCCCTACTCAGAGTAGACCCTTGAAGTTAATGGACATGACTAACTTGGGCCTATTAATTTAAACAGGCCTATTCAGAGTCAAACTCCACTGGATACAACTCATTGCTCTTAGCGGTTTTGAAATTATTAGTTGGGAGAGTGTGTTGTTATTCTCAAATGTTTTAAATACGGCTTTATTTCATTTTTAACAGTATTGTTTTATGTGTTTGCCACCTTGGGCACCTTTGGGAGAAAGGATGGCTTATAAATTATTATTATTATTATTATTAGAATGATATATTGCAAGTTCAGTTGTGCTATGGGGGGGGGGGGGAGAGAGTTGCAGTGTATATGTGGTGCGCACAACGATTCCATTGGTCTGCAGATGCAACTATGTGCCCGAAGGTTTGCAAGCCCTGATCTGTCTGCCAAGATGTCTGTCTGCCCAGATGTCTGTGCCCATGTCTGCCCAGAAGCTTCCATTTTGCTTTACCTTTACGTAATTCCTTTCTTACATTTATTCCCCACCCTCTTCTCCAGGGAGTTCAGGGTGTGGCATGCACAGTTCTACCCCCTCCTCATTTTATCTTCACAACAACTCTGTGTGGTGGGTTAGGCCGAGAGGCAGTGACTGGCCCAAGGTTGCACCTCCTTTCATGGCTCAGTGAGGATTCGAACCCTGGTCCTCGTCCGGCACTCTAACCACTATGCCACACTGGCATCCCAGGGCAGAGAGCGGTGATTGTGGGAAGCATGCCCTGTGTCTAATTCCCACCATAGTGCATTAAGAACTCTGCCCATGCACCTTTTCTTCCCTTTCCAGTTTAAGTAGCAGATATTCTGCCTGTCGCTCTGTCAGGACAGTAAGAGCTATTCAGCAGTGGAACGGTCTCCCTCAGAAGGCGGTGGACTCTCCTTCCTTGGAGGTTTTTAAGCAGAGATTGGGCGGCCATCTGCCAGGGATTCTTCAGCTGCGATTCCTGCCTTGAAGGGGGTTGGGACTGGATGACCCTTGGAGTCCCTTCCAGCTGTACAATTCTACAATTTGATCAGTGGAACTAGTGAAAGGATTCCTGTGGCTGTGGTCTGTTGCATTCTCAACCCTCTTCCCTGTTGTCCGTGTGTGCCGTCCTCTGAAATACACACATTTGCATTGACCTTCTGCTGTTTCACCTGCAAAGCAAGGTTCCCAACAACCGCTAACAAAAGATTTATTTTGTCCTCCCCCCAGCTTGGAGGGAAGTTGGCCTTTTGCAAAGTGGTTTTCAAAACGGAGCAGGTGGGAGGTTGGACAACAGAGAAATAATTACAGGGTGGGCAGGCAGATGGAGGGGGGAGCGATTGGGGGAAGTTTATGTTGTTGTGTCTCTGTCTCCCACCCTGTGCATTTTCCCTTTTCAGTTTAATTAGTAGATATTCGGTCTGTAGCCCTGTCTGCTTTTTTAACACTGCAAACGAGAGGCGCCTTTTGTCCCAGAGACTGAAGTGTGTGTATGTCCCGCCTCCTCTTGAAACAACATGCATGGTTACTGGTTGGAAAAATTGACCAGGTCCCATTAAGAAGGGGGGGGGGCTTAATTAGGAGCATGGGAGGTCTGTTCTTGGGACCCCTTCCTTGCTAGGACAAAGATTTCTTTTTCTTTTACCATTACCACCACTTCCGTTTGCTAAGGATGAGGAAGAAAAGAGGGACTCAGTTAGGGAGGTAATTAAGAGGAGGGGTTCTCCTCATCCGTCCGTGCTCAGAATGTTTTAGAGTCTCTGCTGTGTGGTGTGTTGTTCGTTGTTTCCACCCCTTCCAAGTGTCAAGTGCTGACGTAATTGTTTGGATGCTGGCAGAATGGCCAGTTCTGTGGGAACCCAGGGAGCTGCCTTCTACTGAGTCAGGCCATCAGTTTGTTTATCTCAGTATTGCCTACACTGACTGGCAGCAGCTCTTCAGGGTTTCAGGCAGGAGGCAGTCCCAGCCCTCTCTGGGACTGGGAAAGTGGAGTAATGCTCTATTATTACATCAATGCCCTGATGCTAAACACACACACACTCACTCACTTGCTCGATTCTGGAGACCTCCAAGCAAGATCATGGCGGAAAAGGCTCTCGTTGGCTATGCTCCAACTCCAGTATGCCTCTTGAGAAACCAGTTTTGCTGGCGAGCATCAGTGGGAGAGGGCCTCTCTTCCAACTCGTGGGCTTTCCAGGGGGCACCTGGTTGGGCTGCTGGAACAGTAGGCCTCTGTTATGACCCAGCCAGGGCTCTTCTGTACTTTTGAGTCTTGGGTAGCACCTGTTATTCACTTCCTCTAAGTATGGAGGTTCCATTGGGATAGAGCTGCCCACCATGACTTATCAAAGCACTTGTCGCATCAGATCTGACTTCCACCTTGCCCAGCACGCTCCTGTCAGCTCCCCTCTGACTTGTGGACACCTCTGCCTTCATTCCTCTATAAAGCCGGAGCATTAGGCTGTCCTTCCTAATTAGGTGTCACTTGCCAAATGACCGGGGCTGTGTTTGGCGTCTTAATTAACTCAGATTGTCAGTTCAGAACAGAAACGCCTTCCTTGATTTCGCTCTGCCCTGGCCTCTCCGAGGTCCTGCAGGATTCGCACTCAGAAGCGTTTCCTTGACCCCCTCGGGCTGCCTCTGCTTCTTCTGATAAAAGCGAAAGAGGCTGCGGTTCGGCCCCAGGAGAGAAATGCCTTGCCTTAATTGTCACGGCGGATCGGAAGGCCCTTTTCTCTGAGAGCCCTGGCGGCCTTTTCCGTTCTCTGATGCTGAAGTGTGAGGTGATGAAGGTCAGGCGGCCGAGGAAAGCCTTGGTCATTATCGGGGAAATGTGACTGAAGTCCCCAATTGGTACGGGAGAAGTGGACGCCCCGGAGGCGGGATGACCGCCTGTCTTGCTTTGGAGAGTGGGAAATGTGATGGAGACGTCTCTTGTCTTCACAAAATGAAGGGGCAGCAAAGAAGGCCGAAGGGGCCAAGAAGAAAGGCTGGTTGTGATTCCTCCCACCACAGAATTTGCTCGTTCGGAACAGTGTTTCAATCCACTCCTGCAGGAGCTTGTGGAGCGGGGTGGTTCAAGGCCCAGGCCCTCTTTTTGCTCTCAGGCTCAAAAGGTGGTAGAGTGTCCTCCATCAGAGGTTTTTAAACCAGGCATAGGCAAACTCGGCCCTCCAGATGTTTTGGGACTACAACTCCCATCATCCCTGACCACTGGTCCTGTTAGCTAGGGATGATGGGAGTTGTAGTCCCAAAACATCTGGAGGGCCGAGTTTGCCTATGCCTGTTTTATTTTTATTTTTTTGCGATTCCTGCATTGCAGGGGGTTGGACTAGACACCCCTTGGGAGAATCCCTCTCAACTCTGCAACTCTATGATTCTAAGCTCATCACGAGTGGCTTCAGGCCAGTCGCCACCTCTCACCCCAACCTGGCTTTCAGGGATATTTGTGAGGATGAGATGGGCAGTTTGAATCAGGAGAGTGGCCTGATCTGAATTGCTTCCCCAGCGATTGAGTTTCCCTTCCTGTCTGCCCTCTGGATCCTGGCTCCCCTCCATCCTACATGGCTGCTTGTGGGCATGCAAGCGGGCAGCAGTAGTGGCAGTTGCTGGGGAGTGAGCAAAGGCTCTTGGCAACAGTGAACAATTTTATTTTATTTTAACACGAGGACCACATTTCATTGGGGGTTATCTGTTGGGGGGCCACAGGGCAGGCTGCAGCTGATGAGAAGCCCAGGAAGCTGCCTTGTACCAAGTCTAACCAACCCACCCACCTAGCTCAATGTGGTCTGCACTGACTGGCAGCGGCTCCCCAGGTTTTCAGACAGGGGTCTCTCCCAGCCCTACCTGGAGGTGCCTTGAGTTGAGCACCTTCTGCATGCAAAGCAAGTGCCCTAACCAGAGCCCTTAAGAGAAATGAACATTGGAAGCTGCCTATCGCCCACCTAGCTCAGTGCTGTCTGCACTGACTGGCAGCGGCTTTCCAGGGTTTTTAGACGTGGGACATTCCCAGCCTTGCCTGGAGATGCTGGGAACTGAAGCCAGGACCTTTTGCACGCAAAGCAGGTGCTCTGTCTGCTTGCCCTGGCAGTGGGCAGAGCAAAGGTGGTCATAAACTGTTCTCTTTCTCTCTGGATCGTGCCTTATCTGGTGACACCCCCAAAACCTGGAGTTCCCCACTACCTCTCCTCCTTGCTCTGCACCTTTCCAGGGTAGCCTAAGCAGAAGACCACAAAGCCGTCTCCTCCCCTCGTCCTCTCACCCTTTCGTCTACTCTAAAGGACACCAATCCCAGACCTCCCCAGCTGCCCTCCATATCCTCCTAAGCTGTTAACGCGGCCCAGCCAATCTCCCTGCTCTTAGCTATTTTCATCTCCCTTCATAATCCCCCCTCCAAACCCCTTCTGTTGCAGCCCTCTTGAGCAATTGACATACGCGGCCACAATTTCCTTAAAGTGCGCAGAAACCAAATGCCGGGGTCCATGGTTGACTCCCTCACGGGCCCTGCGAAAAGTCACGGGATAGTAGTCTGTGGATCCTTTTCATTAGCTGTGAGGTGGCAAGCCCAGGTTTGTAGGTGGTTGTCAGAGGACTACGACAAAAAACTGGAGTGGAAATCGCCGATGCTCTCATATTTGCCGCATGTCCGGAATGGATGAGTGCGAGTGGCATTTGCTGCTGCTGCTTCCCATCTGCGATATGTAATCGATACATTTCCCTCTGCCATTTGCATTGTGTTTCCTTTGCATTGAGATGAAAAGGGCGGAGTAACGTATAAAGAGGACACAACTTAGGTAGATTACATAAGTTACAAAACTTCAGAGTGGAAATTTTGCAGTGGAATATTTGAATTTATTATTACGGTCACAGACCAGTTCCGACTCACTTACAATATCAGAAAAATCATAAAACACAACGGGAATGCATTGAATTGCAATTGGGTTTAGCAGAGATAATTCAGATTTAACAGCAGTTAAAAATGTACATTAAATCTTGATCACTAAAATATAACCTAGAATTATCATTTAAAACCTTAATCATTTTGGTAGTACAGCTTGTTCCCTAAGTTTTATGGCAGTCGCACAGAATTTGGCCACCCTTAGCGTGATCTCTACATCCTTGTCCTCTACCAGGAGTTTTAGACATTGGGGTTCGGACCCATTTTTCAGTGGAATAGAAAAACAGTGCTGTGTGCGGAAGATACAGAGCGGAACAGAAAACAATGCCTTCTGGCATCTCAAGGCCTGAACTTGATGGGGACCTGCAAGTTGTCCTAACTCTTGCATGGTTCCGCATGTTTCCAAGCATTCGCTCATCCTGTTCACACATTACCTTCTTAAAGTGTACATTAAAAAAGAAAAGGAAAGCACCAGCCACTTTGTTGGTCTGCTGCAATGAAAGGGTCTCGTGGCTCCTTATAAAGACCAGGACATTTTGTTTATAGCATTATATTTTGTGTGACAAAGCCCGCTTTGAGAGCCAGTGTGGTGTAGTGGTTAAGAGCGGTAGTCTCATAATCTGGTGAACTGGGTTCGCTTCCCCGCTCCTCCACATGCAGCTGCTGGGTGACCGTGGGCTAGTCACACTTCTCTGAAGTCTCTCAGCCCCACTCACCTCACAGAGTGTTTGTTGTGGGGGGGGGGAGGGAAAGGAGTATGTTAGCCGCTTTGAGACTCCTTAGGGTAGTGATAAAGCGGGATATCAAATCCAAACTCCTCTTCTTCTTCTTCTTGATGGATTCATGTAACAGTATTTTCACTTGTAGCATCACAGAGCTGGAAGGGTGCCTCAGAAACCATTTAGTCCAACCTCCTGCACAGCACAAGAGTTAGCAGGTGCACAGTGGTTCAGTGTTAGAAGCTGGAATTGTGGGGCACCTGCCAAGAAGCCTCACATAATAATAATAATAATAATTTTTATTTATATCCCGCCCTCCCCAGCCGAAGCCGGGCTCAGGGCGGCTAACAACAATCAAATATTAAACAGTCAAATAATCATTCTAAAAATATTTCATTATAAAAATATTTCATTATAAAAATATTTCATTATAAAAATATTTCATTATAAAAATATTTCATTATAAAAATTAATTAAAATCAAATTAATGGCAACCGATTAAGCAAAATTCTGTGCAGGTTGCCAGAGGAGGGAGTCAGGCTGCGCCCTGACCAAAGGCCTGGTGGAACAACTCTGTCTTGCAGGCCTTGCGGAAAGATGTCAGGTCCCGCAGGGCCCTAGTCTCTTGTGACAGAGCGTTTCACCAGATTGGAGCCGCAGCCGAGAAGGCCCTGGCTCTAGTTGAGGCCAGCCTAACCTCTCTGAGGCCTGGGACCTTGAGGATGTTATTATTTGCAGACCGTAGGTTTCTCTGTGGGGCATACCAGGAGAGGCGGTCCCGTAGGACACTCTGTGAGGTGAGTGGGGCTGAGAGACTTCAGAGAAGTGTGACTAGCCCAAGGTCACCCAGCAGCTGCATGTGGAGGAGCAGGGAAGCGAACCCAGTTCACCAGATTATGAGACTACTGCTCTTAACCACTAGACCACACTGGCTCTCATCCCAGCATGTGGCCCCACTGCTGACCCCTGGGGCATCGTGGCCCTTCCCTGCTACTCCTCCCTGTTCTTCATCTCGTCTCAGTTTGATGGCAAGTCATCTACTGTAGCCTAGGTTTTTACACGATGATTGTGGCAGGGTTGATATTTTGCTTGCTGTGCCTACTTCCGCTTGCTTATAATCCTGTGTGGTTTAGCATTAGGACATCTTTTATCTGCCTCGCTTTGTACGAAGGCCATGCGTTGCCCATAATCTCACTGCAGAAGACAACCGATCACATAACAAGCTCGTTCTTTGTGCAGCATTTGCTTGGCTCGAAGGGAAATGACCTGTGGTGGGGACAGGTGAACCTTGTCACTTCTGGTTCCTCTCAGCTTCCCACTCTTCCAACCTTAAGTTCTTTTGGCCACATTTCCACATCATTTTACAATTTGGTTATTTTTTTTAAAAAAATTCCTCACAATTCCTTATGTTCCTTAAAAAAACAACTCACAAAAATTTATCCATTTTGTTGAAGCTATTTTTGCCTAACGGAGTGCCTTTTTCTTTACTGTTTTCATGGACAGACACCCCCGCCCTGTGTGATTCCTCCCCCATGTTTTTCTGGTCGGCGAACTGTGCCGTGAATTCCAGAGATGTACGGATCGAGAAGGAGAGTTTTGTGTGCACGCCTCAGTTTGGCGTGTGTGCTTTATGTGTGTGTGAATTAGGTAGGCTCTCATGAAAACAACCGACCAAATTTCTTCCCCTGCCTCGGACCTGCGGTGGCCTGTGACGGACTCTTCCTGAGGAGAGCTATTCATTTTCTGGCGGCCGGCGAGCCAGGAAATGGTAGGGAACGTGGCCATTGGGAGACAGTTTTGCATAGCTCCCTCCTCATTGGCTTAACGCCGAGAGGGGGACGTGGCCTGCCAGAGGCAAATCTGCATATGCCGGCTGGGGTGTCTTAAGGTATCTCCCAGCACAAGGAGTCTGGGCCAAGGGCTGGTTCAAAGAGACTTTCGAGGAATCTCAGCATGCGAAAGTTGTCCTCCATTCCGGATGAACAGGTACAATTTTGCTGTCCGGACGGAGGTGCTTCAGGTTTTTTGTCTGGAAGCTGCAATTTGGGAGGGATGAGAATCCTCAGGGGCAATTTCCCCTCCTGCTTTCCCCCTTTGTTGCTCTTACAGACGAACGAGATCCTTGAAAGCTGAAATACTCGGTTTTAACTCTTGTCTAATCCCACAGAAGCTTATGTTTCCTGAAATCCAAAATCCAAGTGCTTTGGTTTGAACTGGGGCTTAAGGATTAAGCTGCCCTGCAAAGGGCTTTTTAATTTTTTTTTTTACAGTTTGGGCAACGGTTTTGTTATTCCCAAGGAGCCAAATAAATCCTGCCTCCCTTCGTCTGCTAAAGGGGATCGCGGCAGTGGCTTAGCACAACTCAGGGGAGCTGAAATGCAATACCGCCCGAAAGGGAGGCGGTGTTCGCACGCAAGTGACTGAAGGCGCAAGCTGGATGGTTGCACATGCAGCTGCCAGCAATTTCCACAGATGTGGCGGTGCTTTTTCTAGCAGCCTTAAGGCTGGGAATCCCCTACTGCAGGGATACCCATTGTGGCGCCCTCCAGGATGTTGCTGGACTGCCTCTCCCATCAACCCCCTACGCCCACAGCAAAGGCTGATAGAAATAGGGGCAGAATTCAATTTGGTTTGCCTGCAAATGTGAACATTTGCACTGTCTGAAGCGGTCTGCAAACCAAAAAGCCCTTCAAAATTCACACTTCTCCGAATTTTGCAATTTGCAAGTTTTGTGTACAAAAGTGTGTTTATTAAGGCAAAGGGTAAACAGAAATGCATGCATTTGTGAGAACCGTACACACAAAAATCCATTACTTTGGAGGAAATTGCTTTGGAAACACCTGTATAGTAGGGGAAAGCGCTTATAACTTCCATGTTATTAGGAAAAATAAGCTGGTGGGTTTTTGGAAAGATTCTTTTTTTAAATGTACAAACTGAGGGGGTTGAATGTTTGTGAATTGAACTTAAAAGCTTGGGGGAAATTAGAAAGTGGGAGAAAACCAAAATGATAGATTCACCCATCCCCTTTTGGAGATGTGGGGAGCTGTACCCCAGTCCCATCTGGGTATATGTGTCCTGCCAGTCACTGCCTTGTTCCTTAAAGATGGTCTGAAAATCTAATCTCATACAACTTTTTTGGCCTTCATATGGCAATTTTTTAAAATGCACACATTTCAGTAAAATCTCTCCACCAGCCCACCACTGCCCCGTGCCTCCTATCGCTATAATCCAGCACAGTTAGTTGAAAATAATCGTGCAAATTTGAAATGGCTTAGGGATGAAGAGCCTTTATCCGGTGCATCCCAGGATCCCAGTCTTTAAAAGGATTGGGGTTTTTTTACTGGGAATAATTACAAAAATGAAAGTGACCCCTTTCATAATGACCCCCCCCCTCTATTTGTGGCTGCAAAGTGTTTTATTCGTGTTTTATTTTCTGCAGCTTCGGGGAAGATCCGGCGCTTGGCAGTAGACTTTGTTCCCTGCGCGAAATACCTTCTTGGGATTCCCTCCAGGAGGAAAGAGGCTTCTTGATCTCTCTGGGCGTACTTTGCGCAGTCTCTGAGTCTCTTTGGTGTGGAGTTTTGCTTAATCCTTCAGCTGGGTTGCTGAAGATCTCTACATGGTCTCCTTCAAATACATCTGTGATAGCTTTGTTCAGAGCGTTTGGCTTCTCTTCTTTAAACGTACACAGGCTATGAGCTGAGAGGTTGACACCTCAACGTGTTGTGGTCGCTGCGGATTTGCCGGTTTTTTTGTTTTTTGCATCGGGTGGTGCACGCCGCAAGCTGGCAACGGGTGCTCCCTTTGCCCAAGATGGTGACTTCTGCGTTTTGGGAATGTTTGGGCCGAGGTCGGCCGCAGCGGGATGGACCCCGTGTGGTGCCACAGCTGCGTCCATGCTCCCCTCTGAGACCCGCCAGCAGCAGGAAACACTCTCCCCCCTGGGGCTGTCGCCTTCTGAGGCCAATCAAATGCTACCCAGAAGCTCCGCCTCCTGTCCATCACTGTAGGTATCGGGCTTGCTAAGAACCACTTCCGTGGGGGGGGGGCAGGTGCCAACCACTTGCATGTGGTTCTGTCTTCCAAAAGGAGTTTCCGTTGATGAATTGATGCGACTGCTGCAACCTTGGCTTGTAAAAATCAGCTGCGCACACACTCACATCCCTTCCCCTTTCCAGATGACGGTTAAGTCCAAAGAGCTCTCTAGCTACAGTGCAATGATTTTTTAAAAAAAGTAATACTCTTTAATGCTAACCCATTCTATGAAATGGAATTGGCAGGAGATTCAGGATAAGGAAGACTACAGGTCCGTGCTGGAGCATCTGTTTTAAATGCAGGCACTCCAATGTTCAATCCCTGGCATTTCCTGGTAGGACTGGGGAAGGCTCCTTGTCTGAAACCCTGGAGAACCAGACAATACTTAGCTTAGCTAGACCCAGCGGTCTGACTCAGTGTACATTCCTATATCTTAAGGGAAAGGCTGTAGCTCAATGACACAACAGCTGCTTTGCATGCAGAAGGTCCCCAATAGCATCTTCAAGTAGGGCTGGGAGAGAATCCCTGCCTTGAAAACCCTAGGGAGCTGCTGCCAATCAGTGTAGACCGGGGTAGGCAACCTAAGGCCCAGGGGCCGGATGCAGCCCAATCGCCTTCTCAATCCGGCCAGCAGTCGGTCCGGGAATCAGCGTGTTTTTACATGAGTAGAATGTGTCCTTCTATTTAAAATGCATCTCTGGGTTATTTGTGGGGCCTGCCTGGTGTTTTGACATGAGTAGAATGTGTCCTTTTATTTAAAATGCATCTCTTGGGTTATTTGTGGGGCATAGGAATTTGTTCATTATTATTTTTTCATAATATAGTCCAGCCCACTACATGGTCTGAGGGACGGTGGACTGGCCCACAGCTGAAAAAGTTTGCTGACCCCTGGTGTAGACAGTACAGTGGTACCTCGGGTTACATACGCTTCAGGTTACAGACTCCGCTAACCCAGAAATAGTACCTCAGGTTAAGAATGTTGCCTCAGGATGAGAACAGAAATTGTGCTCCGGCAGCACGGCAGCAGAAGGAGACCCCATTAGCTAAAGTGGTGCTTCAGGTTAAGAACAGTTTCAGGTTAAGAACGGACCTCCGGAACTAATTAAGTACTTAACCCGAGGTACCACTGTACTTAGCTAGGTGGACCCTGCACAAGGCAGCTTCCGATGTCCCTATGGCAGAAAAAAAGGAAGTACTGGCTAGTGATGCAGTGCATGACTGATGCATGGAACTTGCTCCCACAAGACGTGGTGACAGATGGCTTTGAAAGGGGAGAATCCTGTAGGATGTCTTGCTGTTGTCTGTTATCTGAATTGAGCCTCCAGTTCAGAGGCAGTCTACCACTGAATAATAACAGCAGCCAGGGAGCAAGAACGTGGGCAGGAAGTTTCCTTCAGGATCTGCCTCCAGACTTCCCAGAAACAACTGCTTGGTCAATGCGGGGAAACAGAATGTTGGACTATGCAGAGGGTTGGCTTCATCCATCAGGACCACTTTTCCTTTTTTTTTTTTTTAATCAGAATTTATATACAGCTTGATTGTAAATAGAACCACCAAGCAGTTTATGTATAAAAGCAGATACCAGGTATTTTTTTAAAAAAATCTAAGTGCAATTTAAAGTTATAATAAGCTAAAACCAGGTTAAAGCATATGCCAACTTCTGCGCACACGGATGGGCTTGCTCAACCAAAAATGTTTTAAGCAGGTGCCGAAAAGAGTATACCGGAGACACTGATGTCAATAGGCAGGGAGTTCCAAAGGGTTAGGTGCTGTCACACTGTAAGGTTGATTTCTTACCAGTGCAGAACAGATTTCATATAGCACCTGTAACGGTATCAGTTCATCAGATTGAAGTGATCGAGTGGGCAAGGGGATCACGCAAGGGAAGTTTGCTAGCTGCACCCTGGAGGGATCCCTCCCTCCCTGCAGAGCCTCGCCATCTTCTGCTAACACAGTCCTGCTTCCCTTCAGTGCTGCGCTGAGAACATTTGGCGTGAAGAAACACACGCCTGAAATGTTATTGGTTGTTGTTTTTTTAATAAATTTTTATTAGATTTTCCACAATGATAACAAAAACCACAAAGCAGAGTGGTACACAAAAACAGGGGGGGGGGGGAGAACAAGAAACAGATAAACAGTAACAGCAAACTTAATTCTTCACAAATCCAACCTTTTAAGCATCTTAGTTGACTTCCTCAAGTCCCTCCCTTCTGAGTTTCTTTGTAGTTAAAAGTAACAGCTTCCCAATATCATTATTAAACTAAAACAATTTCCAATTACAGTCCATCTTATTCACTTTTCTTAACATTCTAAATCCCATTTATTTAATTATAACTTAATTTAATCCTAGGCCTATTTGTTTTCTTTCAAGTAATTTCTAATTTTTTATGTTACAATATTTATTCAAATAGTCCTTAAATTTCCTCCAGTCCTCTTGGAACTCCTCTTCTTTCTGGTTGCAGATTCTTCCAGTCAGGTCAGCTAGCTCTGAAAAGTCCATCATCTTCATCTGCCAGTCTTCCACTGCTGGTAGTTCTTGTGTTTTCTAATTTTTAGCAAGTAATATTCGGGCCTGAAACGTTCTTGAGAAAGTTTGCCCAATCTCTCCCCCTCTCTCTCTCTCTCTCTCTCTCTCTCTCTCTCTCTCTCTCTCTTTCTCTTTCCTTGGGGTGGGGAACCCTTTTCAGCTCTGAGGGCCACGTTTCCTCATGGAAAAATTTTCGGGGGCCGCATACCAGTGGTGGGGCAGGGCCCAACGGTGGCAGATCAACACTGTATAGCAGACTACATTCCAGCTCTGCAAAAGTTGTGCTATTGCACCATCCAGGCAAATGAGAAGTATATCACAGCTCAGCGACGCATTCTAGTTCAAGCTAAAAAAACGCAGAGCAGAGTTATTGTGGAGCACAGCTTTGAGATCTAGGGGTCACAGCCTGGGGAGGGTTCTCAATAGCCAGACACAGCTGGCAGGCCAGATTTGGTCCCCAGGGCTTGTCATCTCCCTTCGCTGGCCTAAAGCAATATCAGAGATGGGGCAGAAGAATATTTCTTCCCAAGTTGATGGGTGTGGGGAGTGAACTTTTTTTTTCTGGGTCTCTTCTTCCGCCCTTGTTTTCAGAATTGTCTGTGTGAATTTCCCTCTCCCCTCCATCTCTCAGAACCAGTTCACATAAACAGCTGATGTGGACCATTAATTCTTCATAATAGGTGGGGGTGGATGGTGTGTGTGTGTTTACTTTGGGGGATCAATCATTGACCTGGCAATGAATGAGGAATCTATGCTCACGGTCTCTATCAGACACCTGGGACTAGCCACTCCTTTCCACCGGGCTCTGTGTGTGTGTGTGTGTGTGTGTGTGTGAGAGAGAGAGAGAGAGAGAGAGAGAGAGAGAGAGAGAGAGAGGCCTTCCTTCCCATCCCCACAGGTTTTCAGTTCAGAATTTGGCAGTCAAGTCTGACAAGGGGAAGCTGGGTCAACAGAAGATATTTGGAGGTGCCCAAACATGTCTGCTCTTTATTGAACACGACGAAGTAATCTGGAAAGAATTTTCTCCTGCTAGGTGCTAATCCTTATTCGATTTTCTCACACACACACGTGAAGCTGTTGGTCTTGAGAAAACCTCCAGTTGTGTTCTTGAATCTGCGCCCCCTCTGTACTGGCATGTGTTTGTTTTTGCTGGTATCTTCTGCAACATGCCAGTAAACGCAATGATAGCGCAACCCACAACCACTATGCACAGCTGGTGAAAAAGTTAACAAATGGGTCCTTGTGCACATTTGGACGAAAGGTGGATACTAGTCTGAAACGGCTGAAGACGGGTGCACTAGGGGTGTGACTGAATACTGCATTTGCTGTAAAGAATTCTCTTTTTTAAAAAAAACAATGGAAGTAGTTGAATCCTTAACTTGTGTGATTCTTCCAGGCTTCTCTCAGTGTTGTGGTGCAATCATTTTTTTGTTCCATTTAGGAATCGCTTCCCGTTAAACATCATGGAGTGATTGATAATGAATACATCATATAACATATATTACTATACAGTGGTACCTCGGGTTACATACGCTTCAGGTTACAGACTCTGCTAACCGAGAAATAATGCTTCAGGTTAAGAACTTTGCTTCAGGATGAGAACAGAAATTGTGCTCTGGTGGCATGGCAGCAGCAGGAGGCCCCATTAGCTAAAGTGGTGCTTCAGGTTAAGAACAGTTTCAGGTTAAGAACGGACCTCCAGAACGAATTAAGTACTTAACCCGAGGTACCACTGTAAATATAACAACAACAGTGCTCTTAGTGATGAATAATAGCCGCATTTACACTCCACCGTTTCAACCACGAGCTCAGGGCTGAATACATCGGTCCCGTCCCCCCATTCAGTCTCACAACAGCCCTGCGTGACTGTTTAGGCTGAGACATACTGATGGGCTCGAGGTTGCTTAGCAAGTTTTGCATCTGACCGTGGATTGGAACCCGGGTCTCCTTGTCCAGAGCGCTTCTCAGTGTAATGTTGCCTTCCTTTCCCTGCAGTCTCCCGCATCAATGGGCACCCAAAGCTGGACCGACACCGGGAGCACCCGCCGGGCTACGACAGCTCTTCCACCATGATGAGCAGCGAGTTGGAGTCCAGCAGCTTCATCGACTCCGACAATGACGAAAACACGAGCAGGTAACGGACGAGCCAGTGCGCGAGACAAGGAGTGCAGGAAGGTGCCTCGTAGCGAGTCTGCCAATGGTCCACCATTGCTCAGGGTTGCCCTCTGCCTGAAGCCCTGGGAGCTGCTGCCAGTCTGTGTAGACAATACTGAACTTGACCTGGCTTGGAATTTAGGCACCTTCCTTTGCTGCTGTGCCTTAAGGGAAGGTCTGTAGTTTAGCAATTGTTCAATCCCTGCCTCTGCAGGTATAGAGAGACCCTGTAGACAACACTGAGCTGAGATGGAATAATGGTCTGACTCATCTTAAGGCAGCTTCCCGAGTTCCTGTTAAGAGATTTGTCATGAAGGACTTTGTCATAACAGTTGTTGTCATCTGTCAAATGGAACAAAGAAATGGCAAGACTTTAATCCAAGTTATACCCTGCAATTACCTGCCTTCAATGCTTATGCACACATCTGGCAACCCCACCGTATACAAGGCTTTCCACTTCCGACAGTTACCTTATTAAGCCTAGGTGGGTGGCGCTGTGGTCTAAACCACTGAGCTGCTTGGGCTTGCCAATCAGAAGGTCAGCATTTCGAATCCCTGCGATGAGCTCACGTTGCTCTGTTCCAGCTCCTGCCAGCCTAGCAGTTCAAAAGCATACCAGCATGAGTAGATAAATAGGTACCGTTGTGGCAGGAAGGTAAACGGCATTTCCGTGCACTCTGGTTTCTGTCACGGGGTTCAGTTGTGCCATAAGCGGTTTAGTCCTGCTGGCCACATGACCTGGAAAGCTGTCTGTGGACAAATGCCGGCTTCCTTGGCCTGAGGCGAGAGGAACACTACAACCCCATAGTTGCCTTTGACTGGACTTAACCATCCAGGGGTCCTTTACCTTTTTATTATTATTAAGCCTAGGTAAAGGTAAAGGGACTCCTGACCATTAGATCCAGTCGTTGCCAACTCTGGGGTTTCGTCGCTCATCTCACTTTATTGGCCGAGGGAGCCGGCGTACAGCTTCTGGGTCATGTGGCCAGCGTGATTAAGCCATTTCTGGCGAACCAGAGCAGCGCACGGAAACACTGTTTACCTTCCCGCCAGAGTGGTACCTATTTATCTACTTGCACTTTGACGTGCTTTCGAACTGCTAGGTTGGCAGGAGCTGGGACCGAGCAACGGGAGCTCACCCCGTCGCGGGGATTCGAACCGCTGACCTTCTGATCGGCAAGTCCTAGGCTCTGTTGTTTAACCCGCAGCACCACCCGCGTCCCATTATTAAGCCTAGGAGGTATTAAATACCAAAAAAAAAAAAAAAAAAAATTGTCCCTCCGGTGCCACTAAGGCTTCATGATGCCTTCCGCACCTGTTCTTTTTTATTTTTTTAAAAAGCCAAACTTGGACTGTGCTCAAGGTGCCAAGAGATTGGGATGGCGGGTTTTTTCTCCGCGTGGGAAGGAGGGTGCTCTGCCACCAACTTCCTAAAGGACACCCACCCTCCGCTTGCCCAATGAGATGGTTGTTTCTGATCCATTTTCTTCTTCCTCCACCCCCTTTTAAGCTTTTCAAAGGAACATGCCACCTTTAACCCCCACCACTTTCCTCTCCCATTTTTTTTAAAAAATAAGTGGAATATTTCTGTAGTGGTGGACGATCCATGCTGGGATTGGATTAAGAGCAGCCCAAAGTGGGTTACTGGAGCATCGCACGCTGGATCCAACTAGATCCAGCCCCTGTGTACATTTTCATAACACCCCTTTCCCTGCCCCGCTCCAGATTTTTATCCTTCCCTGTAGAAGAATAAATAAAATAAAACGAATGGCTGCAGAGGCTGCTATGGAGGGCCCCTTTCCCCCCTTTCCCTTTCCCTTTCTGAGCTGAGGGAGGGAGTCTTGGCACAAGCAACTGGCTGGCTGGCCGGCCATCCAGTGCGTCGGGGTGGAATGTGCCAAGGTATGTTGTTTAATATTACAAAGATGATGTTCATAAGCGGATGAGACATTCCGTCGGTGGGGGAGCTTGGGGAAGGGGGCAGCGGCGGCAACAGCAGCTCCTGAGATATGGAAGGGGATGGATTATTCTGCACCAACAGCAAGAGGACAGAATAACAAAGCTTTTTGTCTGGCATTGCGAAAGGACACACCGGCGCAAGTGCACTTGTGTTCTCAAGTCGGGCACCAGCAACTTGCGTGGGAGGGGGGGCAGGAGGGGGCATTGTGGGGCAGAGAAAGGAGGCCTGGAAATTGTGTTAAGAGAAGGGGCACATTCCTCGTGCCCCACCTGTGCGTGAGTACTTTTCTTTCTTCTTTGAGAAATATGCGTCTGCGTACAGTTGAAGCACCCCCCTCGAATCCCAGGAACTGTCGCTTACCCCTCACAGAGCTGCAGTTCCCAGCACCCTTAACAAACTACGGTTCACAGGATTCTTAGCGGTGTGCTTCAAATGTATGCTGTGCGTGCAGCCGAAGAGTAAGTACTCTGTTTTTTCTTTTCTTTTCTGGATAGATGTAGAGTTGCATCAAATGCTACACCTGCCAGGGAACCTTCTGCATGCAAAGGGGATACTCTGCAGCCGAGCCACAGACCTTTCCTTTTCATTATCAATGGAGAGATCTGTCAACCCCTACCAAACACTGCGCTCCCTTGGCAAAAAGTAGCTATTAATCAATTCGCAGGCTTTCTGTGGGGCGGGGGGGGGGGGGGGGAGAAGGAATTATTCAGATCTGGGAATGCAGTGCCAGGAGGGTACGCAGGTTTAAAACTCCTTTCCCTACATGCGAGACCTTGGTCCTTTTAAGTTACTCATTTTTGCAGTTCTCGACATTTCCACAGCAATTTGTGACTTACATTTTCACAATGACTTTTTTTAAAACCAGCATTTTTGTGCAAATTTCACCATATGCGCGCAATTTTGAGTCATGTACACATTTTTGTGATTAGTTTCCCCTAACACAGTGGATTTTTGTAGTATCTTTATTGAATCAATGCATATTTATGCACTTCTCCCTAATACATGCATTTATAAACATATTGCTCGGTTGGACAACTGCATTGTCAAAGAAGTGTGAATTTTCAGAGAATAGCCATGTTTTGGTTTGCATATTGGTTTGTGAGGCAGAGTTAGGGAGTTTCTCGTCAATAGCAAATGAGTTTGAATTTCTCCTCCATCAATTGCGATAGGTTCCCACAGTCTGGCTTAGCTTGGCTTGGTCCAGTCAGTGGCAAACCCGGGTTTGCAACCAAATAACAGAACTGCCCCTTCCTATTTGGGTTGCTTGAGTGAATCACAGTTAATGCAGTCTGTGCAATAGCACTGACAATCCCTGAGCTCTTCCCCTGTGAGATAAACATATTGAGTGAGATCATTGTTTGTGGGATGCCTAATTTAAACAGCACATTGTTTCCATTCCGCTTTCCTTCCCGTCTTTTTGAGAAACGAGATTGTTTTGGAAACTTCGGGAGTCGAGAACGGCTGCGTCACCCTGCGGCTCCCCCTTGTGGTGAGCCACTAAACAGCAAGTGACGGCTTCTCAGTGGAGTCTCTTTAAGGACCAACTGCACCTTCCTAGTCTGCCCATCGGACCATCCTTCGCAGGAAGGAGTACAAGAGGTCCAACAAACTGTGCTCCCCCAAAACCCAGTTGTCTTCACCCCCAAAGCTGTGGCGGGAAAAGAACTGAGGGGAAGCAAAAGCCCACCATCTGAAGGAGACCCCCTTACCCTAAGGGTCTCCCCTTGAGATAGACTTCCCTAGTGGCCTTTCAAAGCGTCTTCCCCATTGCTTTGCTTAGGGGAAAGAGCATAGCTCAGTGGTAGAGCACCTGCTTTGCATGCGTAAGGTCCTGGGTTCATCTCCAGGTAGCAGCTGTCTGAAGTCCGAAGAAGAGGCTGCCAGTGTTTAGGCAATATTGAGCTAGCTGGACCAATGGTCTGGCTCCACGCAAAGCAGGTTCCTATGTTCCTATGGGATATGCTGGTGTAAGAAGACCAGAGGCAGGGACGAGGTCTGTTTGTCCCTTCAATTCTGTTCTCAGCAGGTTTTCACCATCCCTTAAGTCGGTGGTTCTCAACCTGTGGGTCCCCAGATGTTGGACTACAACTCCTATCATCCCTGAGCTAGCTAGGGGTGATGGGTGTTGTAGTTCAACAACATCTGGGGACCCACAGGTTGAGAAAGGCTGCCTTACGTGGGTGGACATGACTAACCTAAGCCCATTGATTCCTGTGGGTTTATCCTGAGCAGAGCACCCTAACTGTACAACCTAGCAATTCCAAAATATAGACGTGTTTTTACCCTCGCAAGACTGAATGTATAGCCCTCAGATGTACTTGAAGAACGATTCCAACAGATTCCACACGAAAAACACTCATGTCCCTGCGGAGATGGCAGCACCGAATCAGTGGCACATGCCCTCCTGGCGTGCACTCTTTACAAAGACCTGAGGAACAAGATTATCACCCTTCTTTTATTGTCCATTCCTGGTCGTCCAACCACTGCCATGGTGTCTTTTCTCCTGGCAGATCAAGAGGAGCAGATGACAGCAAAGGTTGCAAGGTTTTATAGCTGGGGCAATCAGAATAAGGTCCACTGTTTGACTGCTGATTCAGCATCCTAAACTGTGCTTTATTATAATCGACTTTTTATTTTGTTCTGTGTGCAGTATATCGCAATGCTCTTTTGTTGCTATGGCCGATGGCTAATGCAAATAAAGTTTTATTCATTCATTCTGAGTTGGATACAATGCAGTGTGTTTTCACCGGCAGCAGGCTCAACTCTGAGGGCAAAAGAAAGCAAATTTTGCAAGCTGTCAACATGTGTTCTGAATTTTCTCTTGATTTCTTTTTTTGGTCCTCTTTCTACCCCTCCCAGGTTGAGTAGTTCCACAGAACAAAGCACTTCATCCCGTCTCATCCGGAAACACAAACGCCGTCGCCGGAAACAGAAGATGCGACAGATTGACCGGGTAAGCCTTTGTGGTTTGGAGTTTGCGGCCTTCATTAAGAACATGAAGCGGGGGGGGGGGAGGACGTGTGGCCCTCCAAATAGTGTGGGACTCCAACTCCCATCAGCCCCAGCCAGCATGCTGGTGATCCAGGATGATGGGAATTGTAGTCCAAAAACATCTAGAGAGCTGCAGGTCCCTGCTTTAGACAAAACTGTAAATAGCTGTTGCCTGGTCACCTGTGGTGAGTAACAACCATCCCCAGGCAATGAAATAAATGTCTTTTTTTCCTCTTGTTTTCGAGGCTAACATAGGTACGTGTGGGCTAGCAGCCTCATGTTGTAGGCTTATTTATAAGGATGCCACAAAAGTTGGCCTTTGAACCGTTTCTTGGCTTTCTGCCTATGTCATTGCCCAGCCGACTCTTGCAATCCCCACGTTCTGAACTGCAGAAACTGCAAATCATAGCCAGCTTCTCCTTTTTGCTTTTCAGTCGTCTTCCTTCAGCAGCATCACAGACTCTACCATGTCCCTGAACATCATCACTGTCACCCTCAACATGGGTAAGCCCCATTGGCTGAGCTGCTGTTATGTCATGGCATGATCACAAGGAATTGTAAATGCAGTCGCAGAATGCGCACATTTGTGGTAATGACTCTTTACCCATCTTGCCTCTACCAAAGCAAACTAGGTGTGCACAACCAGTAACTCTGTACCTTGGAAACTGGGGGAAGTGGCATGGTGCTGTCAAGATCTTGTTGGGCTCCAACTCCCATCAACCCCAGCCAGCATGGCCAGCGGTCAGGGATGATGGGAGTTGGAATCCAACAACTTATGGAGGTTCCCTGTCCCTGAACTGGGAGCAACGTCCAGAAGGGAGGCTCCCTGCTGTGTCTCTGCATGACTCCCTGCTTTGGTGTGTTTTTTTGTACATGAACAAAACAAAGACACAAAAAGTTGCAATTAGCGGATATATTTCAAAACACAATTGTTATAGTGGGCATTGGGAGTCTGACAACATCTGGATGACACCGTGTTGGCTACCCTGTTCTTAAGACCATGGTGACTTGCCTTTTGAAATTGCTAGTTCCATGCCTCAACTAACCTTGCTTCTCTCCCATCCCCATCTGAATGGCCCAGTCCTGCGCGGGGGGTGGGGGAGAGAGCCCTAGACCCCTCCAGCAGGGAACAAGGGGGGTATATTTAGAAGGCCACCTGTGACCCTCCTCCAATTGCACATTTGCACACTGAGAGCCAGTGTGGTGTAGTGGGTAAGAGCGGTAGTCTTGTAATCTGGTGAACCGGGTTCACGTCTCCGCTCCTCCACATGCAGCTGCTGAGTGATCTTGGGCTAGTCATAATAATAATGATAATAATAATTTATTATTTATACCCCACCCATTTGGCTGGGTTTCCCAATCCACTCTGGGTGGCTTCCAACAAAGTATTAAAATACAGTAGTCTGTTAAACATTAAAAGCTTCCCTAAAGAGGGCTGCCTTCAGATGTCTTCTAAAAGTCTGGTAGTTGTTCTTTGACATCTGGTGGGAGGGCGTTCCACAGGGCGGGTGCCACTACCGAGAAGGCCCTGTGCCTGGTTCCCTGTAACTTGGCTTCCTGCAGTGAGGGAACCACCAGAAGGCCCTCGGCGCTGGACCTCAGTGTCTGGGCAGAACGATGGGTGTGGAGATGCTCCTTCAGGTATACTGGACCGAGGCCGTTTAGGGCTTTAAAGGTCAGCACCAACACTTTGAATTGTGCTCAGAAACGTACTGGGAGCCAATGTAGGCCACACTTCTTTGAAGTCTCTCAGCCTCACTCACCTCACAGAGTGTTTGTTGTGGGGGAGAAAGGGAAAGGAGAACGTTAGCTGATTTGAGACTCCTTAGGGTAGTGATAAAGTGGGATATCAAATCCAAACTCTTCTTCTACTACTCTTCTTCTTCCTCCTCTCTCCTTTCCAGAAAAATACAACTTCCTCGGAATCAGCATCGTGGGCCAGAGCAATGACCGAGGAGATGGTGGCATCTACATAGGCTCCATCATGAAAGGCGGCGCTGTGGCGGCTGACGGAAGGATCGAACCGGGAGACATGCTCTTACAGGTTGGCACAAGCACAGGCTCCTAAGGAGAGCTTGGCCTCTGAATCAGGGCGAAGGCCCAGCAGATCCAGCATCCTGTTCTCACAGTGGCCAACCAGAAGGTCCTGTGGAAAGCCCACTGTCAGGGAACTGACATCTAAAGCGCCGCAGGTGCAAAGGCTCCCTGAGGTTGAGAGAGCAGTAGCAGCGGAAGAGGGAACCAGTAGAGGGCGAGCAAGAACTCCAAGGGAAAGTGAGTCGGAGGGATGGCTCAGAGACGCTTCAAGCGAAACCAGTGGGGAGGTCTCAGGACCTCCTATAGGGACACCCACACCTCGACGGAAACTGTCACGCCGAGAGGCCAGACGACGTGTTTCCGTTAAGGAGCTTTTATGTTGGAAACGTTTCCGAAAGCAGCCACTTTCGGATTCTACTAGTGATTGACGCAGCCATGCTGGAGGGGCTCCGTCACAGGCAGAGGTTTGAAAACCTGATCAAACTCTGAGGGACTTGCATTTTACGCACAAGCAGCTCATCGTCCCATCACAGCAATCCGAAAGTCACCGAAAGCCAGCTTGTGCAGAGAGAAGCATCATGAGCAACCCAGCCGGAACCGGGGGTGCAGGAGCAGCTGGAGGGGGTCCAAGCCTGGAAGAAAGGTACAGAGCGTTGGAGATCCAGTTGGCGCTGCAAACGGCGAGGCTTGAGGAGAGGAGGGCTCAGGATGCAGAAAAGGGAAAGGAGAAAACCACCCCGCTCGCCAGAAAGGTACCAGGATTGGTGCAGAAATTCGGGGGGGATCCCAGGAACTATCATGCCTTTAGAACAGAGATGCAATACGCTCTAAACTTGCAGTTTGATGACTTCCCCGACGAGGAATCGCGAGTGGCGTATGTGATTGGCCATCTCGAATCCGGGGCGAAAGATTGGGTTAGACCCCTGATGGCAGCGAATAATGAGATCTTAAAGGACACGAGGAAGTTTTTTCGTGCCATGGACCTGATGTTTTCCAGCGATATTGAGCAGGGGGTGGTGCGAAGGCAGTTAATGGCTTGCCAGCAAGGAAGCAGATCTGTCCGTGAGTACTGGACTGAATTTACTATGCTGATTCATAAATTGGGGTGGGACCTATCGGCGGAGCCCATCCAAATGCTTTTCGAAGAGGGGCTTTCTTCAACCGTCAAAGATGAGCTTTCCCGGGGGCCCAGGGCGGAGTCTATGGACCAATTAACCAAATCTGCGCTGGCCATAGGAGCGCGCCAGGAGGCGAGGGCTTTGGAAAGGCGGGAAGGGAAAGGAGACCGTTGGAGGGAGTTCCGCATTCCAGACATTCCAGAGCCATCTTTCCCGCCGGCAGAGCCGATGGAAGTTGGAACAGCGCGGGCGCGCGCAGTTTCAAATCCCAGTGAAGGGCGGAAGAAGGAGGGAAAGAGCGCCAAGAGATGTTATCTCTGCCAACAGCCAGGGCACTTTGCCAGAGTCTGCCCACAAAGAAAGGAATGGCAAGGGATGGCAGGAGCTGTTGGGGGAAAGGAAGAGGAAAGCAAGGAGCAAGTAAAAGCCAACGCCTGGCTGCCACCGTCGGGGCACAGCAGCCAGGCCAAAGAGCAATGAAAGTGCCCATGCCAGAACCTCCCAGACCTGCTTTAGTGATAGAGGTGTTACTAGAACTGCCAAACGGACACCCACTAAAGGTCAAGGCGCTTTTGGATTCAGGCAGCTCCTGTAATTTCATGAGTAAGGAGTTTGCAGCTGAGCACCAGATACAGACCATCCCTTTAAGTAACCCCTTGCAGGTGACTACGATTGACGGCAGAGAGCTGTTGGGGGGAGAAGTTAGCCAACAGACTGTCCCGATGATAATGAGAGTGGCAAGGCACACCGAACAGATAGCGTTTAATGTGGCCATCCTGGGAGGAGCGCCCATCATTTTGGGGATGAGCTGGCTGGCGCTACACGATCCGCTAGTGGGCTGGCATCAGAGGGTGGTCTCCTTTGGGTCAGCGCATTGCCTAGAACACTGCAAGGAGGGGAAGGTCTCGGGAGGAGACAGAGTCACCCTAGCGGGGATGGAAGTGATGGGCAAAGGGAAGGTGCCCCCGCAATACGCAGATCTGAGCAACGTATTCAGCGAAAGGGAAGCAGACAAACTACCACCGCATAGACCCTTTGACTGTCAAATCAACCTACTCCCAGGGGCCCAACTCCCAGTAGGCAAGCTGTACGCCATGTCAGACAGGGAGATGCAGGAGCTGAGGGAGTTCATTGACAAAAACTTGAAGCGAGGTTTCATCAGAGAGTCCCGAGCGGTGGGGGGCAGCCCAGTGTTTTTTGTGGACAAAAAGAACACAGACAAACCGAGACTGGTGTGTGACTTTAGGGCCCTCAATGCAGTGTCGGAGCCCCTGGCTTTCCCTATGCCCCGAATTGACGACATTTTGACCAGAGTAAGGAAGGGAAAGATTTTTACAAAACTGGACCTGCGGGGGGCGTACAATCTGATACGCATAAGGAAGGGAGATGAATGGAAGACCACCATGTTTACCCCTTTGGGAGCCTTTGAATACCTCGTTATGCCCTTCGGTCTACAAGGGGGCTCCGCCTGTTTTCAAGCTTTTATAAACCACGTTCTGGGATCTTTGCTCTACAAGAACTGTGTGGCCTTTTTAGACGACGTGTTGGTGTATTCGGAAGATGAGGAACAGCATGTGAGGGACGTTCGAGAAGTGTTGGGCAGGCTGCAAGCCAACCAGCTGTGGGTGAAACTGGAGAAGTGCCAGTTTCATACCAAGGAGGTGGAATTCCTGGGGTACCGCTTGTCAGACAAGGGATTGGCCATGGATCCAGGCAAGGTTCAAGCGGTACTGGAATGGAAGACACCGAAGACCAAGAAGGACGTGCAAAGATTCTTGGGGTTTGGGAACTTTTATCGGAAGTTCATCAAGAACTTTGCCCACTTGACGGCGCCCATCACCGACTGCCTCAGCAGCAAGAAGAAATTTGTTTGGACGGTGGAGGCGGATCGAGCCTTTGAAGAACTGAAAAGGGCTTTCGCCTCGGAAGAACAACTTCTGCATGTGGATTTACAAAAACCCATGAGAGTGGAAACAGATGCATCCGACCGGGCTATAGGGGCGGTCCTTCTTCAACCGGGGAGGAGTGCGTCGGAGTGGAGACCGTGTGCATTCTTCTCGCGGAAACTGAATAAGTCCGAGAGGAATTACACGGTGTATGACAGGGAACTACTTGCCATTCACGAAGCATTCCGGAGGTGGAGACATTTATTAATTGGGGCACAACACAAGGTGCAAGTGTGCACCGACCACAAAAATTTAGAGTATTGGAGAACAGCTCGAGTGCTCAACCAACGACAAGTGAGATGGGCACAGGAATTCTCCAAATTTAACTTTGAGATTTGTTATGTGCCAGGCCCAGAAAACATCAGGGCGGATGCGCTCTCACGCAAACCAGAATATTGGGAAGGGGAGGAGGTGATCGAAGAGAGACATGTCATCCCGGAGGACCGCTGGGTGTGTGGGGCGGCGCTGGTGGGGCAACGGGAACTGGTGGAGGAAACGGAAAATGATGAATATGCCCAGGATAAGCTCAGAGGTCTCAGGGGGGAGGGCGAGAGCCCCGGAGGTTTTGAGGAAAGAAATGGGGCATTGTATTACAAAGGGGCACTGTATATACCCGAAGGTGAATTGAGGGGGAGAGTACTCAAGCAGTTGCATGATAGCCCCACGGCGGGACATTTTGGGCAACACAAAACCATGTGGTTGGTTACCAGGGAATTTTGGTGGCCTAAGGTGAGGGAAGATGTAAGGGAGTATGTAAGAGGGTGTGACCAATGTCAGCGAGCCAAAGGGGAAAGAAGGGCGCCGGCAGGGTTATTAGAACCTTTACCCACACCAGAACGGCCTTGGGAAGCGATATCAATAGATTTTATGACGGATCTGCCAAGGTCCAAGGGGAAAACAGCCATCATGGTAGTAGTAGACCTGTTAACTAAGATGTGCCATTTTGTAGCATGCTCACATGCAGTCACAGCGGAAGAAACGGCGAAGTTGTTTGTGGAACATATCTTTAGGTTGCACGGGGCTCCCTCGAGGGTGATCTCAGATCGAGGCAAACAATTTACTTCCAGGTTCTGGAGGAAGCTCATGAGCTTGCTACACGTGGAAGTTAATTTTTCAACTGCCCGGCACCCTGAAACCAACGGGCAGGCGGAAAGGGCAAATGGCATTCTTCAACAATATCTTAGGTGTTATGTCAATGACAGAGAGAACGATTGGGTCGAAAAGTTGGCGTTGGCAGAATTTGCCTACAATAATGCGGAGAATGTGTCCACAGGGATGAGTCCCTTTTTGGCTAATTACGGGTGTCACCCCAGGGCATTTCCAGGGGAAGGAGGGGAGAGATGGAGCGTTCCAGCGGCTGAACATTTTGTAGAAGAGATGGAAGCCATCCATCAGCAGCTCCAGCTCAACTTAGAAAGGGCCAAGGCACAATATAAGAAGCAGGCAGACAAGAACAGAAGGGAAGGTGAAACCATAAGGGTGGGGGATCAAGTGTGGTTGTCAACCCAAGGGTTGCCGTTCAAAGGGGGTTGTAAGAAACTGAGGCCCAGAAGATTGGGACCCTTTGAGGTGATTCAGCAGGTCAACCCGGTAGCTTTCAAACTCCGATTACCCAACCACATGAAATTGCACCCAGTGTTCCACAGGTCGTTACTGTCACCATACAGGGGGGGACGTGAAGGGGAGCACGTCAGGGGACCAGCCTTGGAAGAGAGGGAACGCCGCAATCATGTAGCGGAAATCCTCGATTCCAGGTGGAAGGGTAATCAGGTGGAGTATTTGGTGGCGTGGGAAGGGGAACCGGAGTCAGAAAACACCTGGGTAAGTGCAGAGGAAGTCAATGACGAGGTTTTAACAGAAACGTTCCACCAAAGGTTCCCGAGGAAACCTCAGCCTATAGCAAGGTTTAGGAGGGAGTATTTCGGCACCACCGATGAGGAAGAGGAAATGGAAGGGTTCGCGGAGTCGGAGTTGGGAGATGGAGTGGACTCTGATGACGAAGAGTACCTAGAGAGTAGGAACAGCAACAAGTGGAAGGAAGTGTTCGCAACGTCGGAAGATGAGGGAGGTTCTTTCAGGGGTTTTACCTCCTCACCGCCAGTAGGAGAGGAGACGGGAGGGGGTGAAGGGGGCCCTGGAGGGGAGGTGGATGTCAGGGAACTGACATCTAAAGCGCCGCAGGTGCAAAGGCTCCCTGAGGTTGAGAGAGCAGTAGCAGCGGAAGAGGGAACCAGTAGAGGGCGAGCAAGAACTCCAAGGGAAAGTGAGTCGGAGGGATGGCTCAGAGACGCTTCAAGCGAAACCAGTGGGGAGGTCTCAGGACCTCCTATAGGGACACCCACACCTCGACGGAAACTGTCACGCCGAGAGGCCAGACGACGTGTTTCCGTTAAGGAGCTTTTATGTTGGAAACGTTTCCGAAAGCAGCCACTTTCGGATTCTACTAGTGATTGACGCAGCCATGCTGGAGGGGCTCCGTCACAGGCAGAGGTTTGAAAACCTGATCAAACTCTGAGGGACTTGCATTTTACGCACAAGCAGCTCATCGTCCCATCACACCCACCAGCAAGACCGGAGCACAAGAGCCCCCTCCTCTCCTGTGGTTTCCAGCAACTGGTAATCAGGAGCCTCCAGCCATGGAGGAAGAGCAGAGCCGTTGTGGCTAATAGCCTGTGATAGCCTTATCCTCCATGAATTGGTCTAATAATCCTCTTTGAGAGCCTTGCTGTTACGGGGTCATCGCATTCTACATTTGTGGGGCACCATGAATTCCTGCAAGCGCAGGATGAGGCTCTTGACCTGTTGGTAATTTGCTGGCAGGCAGCTTTCTGGGGGCCAAATAATAATAATAATAATAATAATAATAATAATAATAATAATAATATATTTATACCCTGCCCATCTGACTGGGTTTCCCCAGCCACTCTGGGCGGCTTCCAACCGATTATTAAAAACAATACAGCATCAAACATTAAAAACTTCCCTAAACAGGGCTGTCTTCAGTTGTCTTTTCAAAGTAAAATAGTTGTTTATTGCCTTGACATCTGCTGGGAGGGCGTTCCACAGGGCAGGCGCCACTACCGAGAAGGCCCTCTGCCTGGTTCCCTGTAACCTCACTTCTCGCAGTGAGGGAAACGCCAGAAGGCCCTCGTTGCTGGACCTCAGTGTCCAGGCTGGATGATGGGGGTGGAGATGCTCCCACTTGTGGCTGGGGCCAGAGGCAAAAGTGGGCGGAGCAATGATTTTAAAATTTAATCTTTGTACAGCAGGTTGGTTTCCACACACACACCTCTCTGTCCTCCACCTTGTCAAGAAAGAGGCATCATCCGAGTTGAAGGACGCATTCCATCCAGGCAAAAACACCCCAGGAGGATGTTAAGCAGGGCTGGGGAGGTGGTGTGTCCTGACGAGATTCCCGAGGGCCAGGTAGACAGGTCTAGAGGGCCACATTGAGGACTGAGCCATCCTTGTATGCCAGATGTGGGGAACCTTCGGTCATGCTGGCTGGGGTTGATGGGAGTCCAGTTACATCTGGAGGGCCACAGGATCCCCACACCTGATGTAGTTCCTTGGAGCAGGGCTCTCAGCGATGAGCGTTCAGTGTTTAGCTGGGAGGCAGCTGTTGTGCTCATGTCCTCCTCCTGGGCTTCTGACAGTGGCAGATTTTGCGCTTCAGAATTTCAGCGGCACCCAGTGCACCACTGTTATTTGTCCCCCTCGTGCCTCTTGCCTTCCATTGTTTGTCATTCTTGTGGCACCCGCTGCAGTGCCCTTTCGGCTTGGCGCCCAGTGCTTCCTCCCCATAATCCACCTGTGCTTCTGATTGGCTACATTGAGAACGGAATGCTTGGCCTTTGATCTGACCCAAAGCAAGTCTCCTCTTCATCTTCTTATGATTTGGAGGGGAAACCCCTGGCGATAACAGATTCCTCACCTGTTGCACTCTAGGTAAACGAGGTCAACTTTGAGAACATGAGCAACGATGACGCAGTGCGGGTCTTGCGGGAAATCGTCTCCAAGCCGGGGTGAGTGATCATAGCAAAGCCAGGGCGCTGTGCGTTTGTGTTACACCTGCAGTTGTTGTCTTGTATCCGGTGGTGGTCCTACTCAGAGTAAACCCATTAACATTAATGGAGTCAGCACTAATTTCAGAGGCTTAGGTAAAGGTAAAGGTACCCCTGCCCGTACGGGCCAGTCTTGACAGACTCTGGGGTTGTGCGCCCATCTCACTTAAGAGGCCAGGGGCCAGCGCTGTCCGGAGACACTTCCGGGTCACGTGGCCAGCGTGACATCGCTGCTCTGGCGAGCCAGAGCCGCACACGGAAACGCCGTTTACCTTCCCGCTGGTAAGCGGTCCCTATTTATCTACTTGCACCCGGAGGTGCTTTCGAACTGCTAGGTTGGCAGGCGCTGGGACCGAGCAGCGGGAGCGCACCCCGCCGCAGGGATTCGAACCGCCGACCTTTCGATCGGCAAGTCCTAGGCGCTGAGGCTTTAACCCACAGCGCCACCTGCGTCCCAATTTCAGAGGCTTAACTCTGAGTAAAACTTGGTACAGCTCATTGACTGCAGCCAGTGCAGAGAGCAACCTCCCCAAATCTGTCCTTTGTCTTATATTGTATTTTAAACAAGTGTGTGTTTTAACGCTCATGCTTTTCATCCTTTGTGTGCTGTGTTTTATCTGGTCTGAGACTGTATAATAAATGATTTCATTTGATTTGACTCCCAAAATCAGCCTGGGTTCAGGCTCGGGGTTATGAAGAGACAATGTTGTGGTGTATTCGGGGGGCTGTGTAAATAAGACTGTCAAGTCCTCAAAACCCAGACCCTGAGACTCACAGTGAGTGCTTTGGGGTTTGCCCCACACTGGGCTGCATGGAGGGAGGAGATGTGAGGACATGATATATCAGATAACCTCCAAGTTATTCTTGTTAAAACTTCCTGCGTGTAGAAAACTGGTATCTCAAGGCACAGAGAGGATTAGAAGTTTTCTCCTTGGCGCACTAGTTTACTAGATGCAGTGAGGTGTCGTCGTTTTTTGTTGTTGAGTTTTAACCGGGTGGGGCAATCAAAATAAGGTCTCTCTCCTTCCCACCCCTGTGAGTTTGAAGCGGTGTTGTCTGAGATGGACTCTAGCACTTGAGCTTTATTGAGTGATGAGCTCAACGTAGAATCAAAGGGCGGAGAGGTGGTGAGATTAGGAACCTGGAACCATGTAGCTGGTGGGAAGCCATGGACAGAACGTAATAAGATCATTCCTTTGAGTGTTCTGTTTTCGTTCCCTTCATAATATATATCTGTTTTCTATATTTTTTCTCCAGCCCTATCAGCCTAACAGTGGCCAAATGCTGGGATCCGACGCCCCGGAGTTATTTCACAATCCCCAGAGGTGAGTGATCCAGCCATTGCGAACAGCTTAAAGCACACACAGTTCATGGCACTGATCGTCCACGAGGTTTTATAAAGGAGTGGTGCTGCTGCTGCTGATGTAGAAAGAGGGAAACTTTTGATCTAGAGCAGTGATGCTAGTGGGGAGGCTATGTAATCTTCAGGTGTTGTTAGACTACGACTCCCACCAACCCCGACTATTTGTCCTGCTGGCTGGGACTGATGGGAAATGTAGTCCCACAACATCCGGGGACCTGAGGTTGAAGAACACACATCTAGGGAGTCAACCAATAAAATGGATTCATCTTCTAAATCAGGGATGTCCAACAGGTCGCTCTGGATTGACTGTTCAATCCCTGGGAGGTTTTAGTAGATTGCAGTAGGCTGACTGTCTCCTTAGTGCTCTATCACTGCTGAGCGCCTGTTTTCATTTATTCGACCTTAACCTGCACATAAGCGGGACGTTCCCAAAATAGTTCAACAATTCTGAACTGAACCCCGCAAAGTACAGAATGTTCCTCCCCCAAAGAAGCACAACAAGTTTGACCCTGATCCCCCCCCCAAACGGGACTTCCTTCCCTAAAAAAGGCTCAACAACTTTAACCTGAATCTCCCCCAAAAAGGGTTTAGATCATCATTTCTCAACCCGTGGGTCCCCAGATGTTGTTGGACTACAACTCCCATCATCTGGCCTTGCTATCTAGGGGTGATGGGAGTTGTAGTCCAACAACATCTGGGGACCTACAGGTTGAGAAAGGATGGTTTAGATCCGTAGTTAAAACAGCATGACAAGATTTACATAATCACCAACATAACAAAAGTCATAAACAACAAATAGAACACATCAAAAGGTACACAACCAAATGGGAAACATTTCCACATAAATCATAAAATCTAAAACTAAAAATACAACATTAATATCAATAACAATTTAAAATGACATAGATAAAAAGTAAAAGGGGACTCGGGTGCCGCTGTGGGTTAAACCACAGAGCCTAGGGCTTGCCGATCAGAAGGTCGGCGGTTCAAATCCCCGTGATGGGGTGAGCTCCCGTTGCTCAGCCCCTGCTCCTGCCCACCTAGCAGTTTGAAAGCACGTCAAAGTGCAAGTAGATAAATAGGTACTGCTCCGACGGGAAGGTAAACGGCATTTCCGTGCGCTGCTCTGGTTCACCAGAAGTGGCTTAGTCATGCTGGCCACATGACCACGACTGGACCTAATGGTCAGAGGTCCCTTTACTTTTACCTTTTTGAAAAGTAAAAATCTATACATGCAGTCTACCTGATCCATATTTCTTACGGAAGGGTGGAAGAGACTCAGAACTAAATACTATTCTGACCTGAACTTTGACCAGTAAAGTGAAAGCTTTAGACACCTTATGACTCTTCCTAAAGCTATCTGTATTTATGGGCCCCACCAGCCTTACCTTGGATTCAGCCTCGAAGGGGTGTGTGTTCTCCAGCCCAGAGTTTATTTGCTGGAACTGAAATTGTAGGTTTGAGCTGGACCCTGAAATGAAACAAGCAGAATCCTGTTCTGATTGGCTAGACAAGGGCAGAAAGCCCAGCTTCTTATTTATGCTTTCAGAAGACTGGCCAATAGCTACCCAGGACGCAGAGCCTTTTTAGCAGGGGCAGTCAAGGCAGCTTTTATGTCAGAAGGTTTTGGAAGATGATGATGATGATGATGATTAATTAAATTTGTATGCCACCCTATACCCATAGATCTCACGGCAGTTCACAACATAGATATAAATATAAAATATTGATATTTAATTGTGTTTTCCTTATCTCCTTCTTTTGACAAGCTTACCCAGGTGTTTAGAACGCTGATTCGTGTTTTCATCTGCTTTTAGTTTACTGATGGTTTTAATCTCTCTGAACGTTTCAAATTATTGTTGTTAATTGTTTTTATTGACAATCTTATTGTTCTACCTTTTCCGTAAACTGCTTTGAGGTTGTTATTGTGGTTTACAACCAAGCGGTGTGTAAATTGGGTGAAACAATAAAAGAAAATGAATATTGTATTTCATTGTATTCACACTTTGAATTATGCGGAATGCAATAACATGCAAATATATGTGAGAAGCAATACAGATACTATTAGGAACCACCTAGCATCCAGCACTGTACATTATAGAGACATTTGTTAAGGGTTTGCTAAGACCCTCAGCCATTTTCAAGTGGTCTGGGGGTGGGGAAGAGGGGGAGGTTTCAGGAGCCATGCTGCACGTAGCTTTTTTGTGTGCCGAAAGCCACCTTGAATGCTTCTCTAGGGAGGCAGGATATACCGTATTTTTCGCTCTCTAGGACACACTTTTTCCCCTCCCAAAATTAAGGGGATACGTTTGTGCGTCCTATGGAGTGAATGCAGGCTCCTTGGCTTCAGCGATAGCAATGCGAAGCCTCTGAAGCACAGAGGGAGCGCTCCCTCCACGCTCCGGAGGCTACACGTTGCTTTTGCTGAAGCCTGGAGAGCGAGAGGGGTCGGTGCGCACTGACCCCTCTCGCTCTCCAGACTTCAGGGATAGCTGCCTGAAGCCTTTGGAGCGCAGCGGGACCTCACGCTGCACTCCAAAGGCTTCCTTTTGCTGAAGCCGGGAGAGCAAGACTCTCCTGGCTTCAGCAGAGAGGGAGAGCTGTGCAGCGCCCCTTCAGCGAAGCGGGAGGAGAAATGGAAGGGGCTCTATTTCTCTTGCCGCTTCGCTGAAGGGGCGCTGAGTAGAGAGGGGGAGAATTTTTTTTCTTGTTCTCCCCCTCTAAAACAAGGTGCGTCCTATGGTCGGGTGTGTCCTATAGAGCGAAAAATACGGTAAGCTTTGAAAGGAAAGAGAATGAACCGCCACAGAGTGCGCCTGCTAACCCTTTCTTCTCCCTCCCCATTTTCTCTCGCGTTCCAGCTGAGCCCGTGCGGCCGATCGACCCCGCTGCCTGGATCTCTCATACCACGGCCCTGACGGGAGCGTACCCCCGTTACGGTATGAGCCCCTCCATGAGCACCATCACCTCTACCAGCTCCTCACTAACAAGCTCAATTCCCGATTCGGAAAGTAAGTCACACTGCCGCCAGGACCGGGCAGGTTATTTCCTCCTGCGCAGGGCTGGCAGTGTAGAGCCAAACAAACAAAACTCCAAACAAAACACACACAACACAAGAAACCCCAAAAGCAAAAGAGCTCCAGCAACAACAATGCTGTGGGGAGCATAAAACTTGTTTTCCCTTCACCCATGGCCATCCAAAACCCAGAAGGATAAGGTTATCAGCAGCTGCCAGGCCTCGGCAGCTGTGATTTACCTCTGCTATAGGAGGCAGGAGGCCTCTGAATGTCAGGTGCTGGGTGTTGAACGCTGGGAGAGCTGGTGATGCTCTCAGGGTCCTGCTTGCAGGATTCCCAGTTGGGCATCTGGTTGGTTGCTGGACTAGATGGGCCATTGGTCTGATTCAGCTTCAGGGCCCTTCTGATGTCCTCATTAAAGGACATTTGCTTATTTGCTAGGGGACTAGCAAATTCACAGGGCATAAGGCTGTCAGTATCTATTAACCACAGTGGCTAGAGAGCTGCTGGACCAGAAAGGGCTCAGCAGAACTCTTCTTACATTAGTAAAGCACAGGCCTGGGGGGAATTTTCTTTTTCTTTTCTTTTCCCATTCAAATATCTTCGCCTTTTCGAACGGCTTCTAGCCCTTCACACCCAACCTTCTTCCTCCAAGGAACTCAAGGTGGTGTACATTGTTCACAACAACCCTGTGAGGCAGTGACTGGAGCAACGTCACTCAGTGAACTTCATACCCGAAGGAGAAGGGACCTGAACCCTGGTCTTCCAGGTCCTATTGAAGCACTCAAACCACTACCCTACACTGGATAGTGGTGCAAAGATGGGCATACTTTAGGTTGGAGGGCTATTGCCCAACCCCCCCTACCACTCCGAAAAAACTTGCTATAGGTACCGGTTGAAGCCTCGGAGTCCTTTACAGTACCATCCTGCAGAGAGAAGGGAAGGGACATAGCTCAGTGGTAGAGCATCTGCTTCACATGCAGAAGGTCCCAGGTTTGATCCCCGGCATCTCCAGGTAGGGCTAGAAACCTGGAGAGCAGTTGCCAGTCAGTGCGGGCTGAACTGAGCTAGCTGGACAGCTTCCTGTGAAGATCAGCAAAAAAAAAAAAATCTCACTTTGCCTTTATTTTAGCCAAAGCAGCCTTCTCCAACCTGGCGGTCTCTGTACTGGGTGGGGCTGTTGGGAGTTGTGGTCCAAAATGCCTGGAGGGCGCCAGGTTGAGGAACACTGATCTGAAGTCCCCTGCCCCTGGCACATGCATGCACTATTCTGTGCATACTTGAGATTGTTAGCGCCTTTGGCTGTCTGCCGACAGCTTGCCGCTGGCTGTTGTGACATTCTTTGCATTCTTTTGGGGAGATAGCAATGTGAGACCACCCTCACAATGACGTTGCTGGAGTAAGGACTACTTAGGATTTTAAAATATATATATATAAATAAATCTACAGCTAAAATTGGCAGGTTTCCTAAAGGGTATCCATGGAAGGACGGAGGAGGCTTCTCCCACAGATAACGTTTTAGGCTGACACCACCCAGACGTTAGAGACCCTTGGGATGCAGTTCTGAGGGTCTTTTTCAGTGGATTTAAATACCGTATTTTTTGCTCCATAAGACTCACTTTTTCCCTCCTAAAAAGTAAGGGGAAATGTGTGTGCGTCTTATGGAGCGAATGCAGGCTGCACAGCTATCCCAGAAGCCAGAACAGCAAGAGGGATTGCTGCTTTCACTGCGTAGCGATCCCTCTTGCTGTTCTGGCTTCTGAGATTCAGAATATTTTTTCCCTTGTCTTCCTCCTCCAAAAACTAGGTGTGTCTTGTGGTCTGGTGCGTCTTATAGAGCGAAAAATACGGTAGGCTGTTTGGCTTTTACAAGCCTCTTCTCAGCTGGCTCCAAGGGGGAGACAAGCAAACTATAGCATTCATTTCCAGAAGATGTAGAGATGTTGATGGCTTCCAACTTGGAGGGCAGCTTGAATTCTATCAGTGGCTACTAGCCATGACAGCTATGTTCTCTTTCTACTGTGAGAGGCAGTATGCTTCTGAATACCAGTTGCTGCTGTGTAGGAACCAAAACAGGCAGCTGCAGTCTTTCCATCCCCACGTGGTTTCTGCTGTGGTCTTGCCAGTCTCCTACACGCACACCCCCTCCCAAACACACCAATACATAAAACCCTCACAATGGGCTCTCCCCGTTGATTGCTCCCCACACATTCAAATCGGAACGTTGTCAAACCCAAACCGCAGGTTGCTTTCCCCGCTACTAACCAAACTAACTTCCTGCCAAAGCCAAACGTTGCCGCAGAGCACCTGGCGAGAATTGGTTGCAAACGGGACCCAGGAGCCTTTGTGGGTAAAACGGCAAGTGGTGGGTGATGCTGTTCTTCTGGTGTCGCAAGGGGGTGCATGGCCTGAATCTGTGTGTTCCCAAGTCTTCCTTCACCATGCGCTCCCCCCCTTTTCTGACAGATGACATAAGCATGGAAAAATAAGTGGATCCCAAAGTTTCTGTGGGGAATGATTCAGTGCTGTAGCTCCATTAAAAAAATTAAATCCAGATGTGTTCCGGTAGTGCAGCTTCGCCAAGCTGATGCCCTCCAGATGTTTTGGACTACAACTCTCATCAACTCCAGGGTCTCTCTCTCCTCTTTTCTCTCTCTCCCCTGCCAACTCCTCTCTTTCCTATCATCTATCTATCTATCTATCTATCTATCATCTATCTATCTATCATCTCTATCATCTATCTATCTATCTATCTATCTATCATCTATCTATATCTATCTATCTATCTATCTATCTATCTATCTATCTATCATCTATCATCTATCCTCTATCTATCATCTATCTATCTATCTATCTATCATCTATCTATCTATCTATCTATCATCTATCTATCTATCTATCTATCTATCTATCTATCTATCTATCTATCTATCATCTATCTATCTGTCTGTCTATCATCTATCTATCATCTATCTATCTATCTATCTATCTATCTATTCATCTATCATCTATCTATCCCTCCCCTTCTCTGCCCCAGGGACTGATGGGAGTTGTAGTTCAAAAATTATTGAGGGCAGCCTCCCTGGGTGCCTAGATGGCTCCACCCACCCTGGCACCCCATTGGTCTCCCTGCTGGCCTGATATATAGAAGCTTCTGGTTCAATCTTGACTTTTTAGTCTAGGGCAATTGCCAGGTTGGCCTTGACTACCTGGCTTCTATCCTTGATTCTTTCCTCTCCCCCCCCCCTCGTTTTCTGGATTCTCCCCCAAATAAATAAATATTTTTTCCTCCATGTAGAAAACTAGCCTGTTAGAGAGAAGGGCTTTTCTCCCGGACATGTGAGTTTTCAGTATGCAGGGATTTGTTTTCACTTGCTCAGAGAGGGCGTTCAAACGTGTGAGCATCTCTCTCCTTCAGGTGAAGCGGTATAGCCCAGCAAGGTGGTACAGCCCGGGGGCAGGTTGAGAGCAGGTCCCTAGGCCAGAACGGCAGTTTGACGTGACTCTAGTCAGCCCCTCCCTATACCATCCCCACACCTTTCATGACCAAGGAAGTGCCCTTAGTGACACCATCACTTTTAATCTGGAATACTTCACTTGTGAACACCCTTAAAGTGGGGCTGTATGTGATAAAGATAGATAGAAGTATCTCAGATATACTTCTTCAGCTAGTGTGGGTTTCACATCCAATTTATTTAATAATAATAATAATAATAATAACAGTAATGGGAAGAAAGCCTAAATTACACAAAAAGTCCAGATACATGTGTCATTCACAGAATGCAGTTGTGCAATAGAATTCTTGACATGAAATTTGGATAAACAGAGATATAGATATCCTCCCCAATAAAGCACCAAGTAGCTGCAGCACAGGCACTTCAATTTAAAAGTTCTCTCACATACACCCCGGGCGGTCTCCTTTTTAGACAAGGTTCTCTATTAAAAGCAAGAGATTTCAATTAAATTTATTTGAAAGCTCAAGAGTCTTTGGTGCATCCAAATAATGACACCCACCCCCTTCTTGCTGGCCTCCATGCTGTCTGTTCTTCAGCACAAGCCATGCCGAAATGAAGAGAAGCCACGCAGGATTTGCCAGTGTAGTCTTCAGGCCTGGGCCTGAGGTGTTTGGGTACCTGAAAGAGGAGGCCCAACTGCTGCTAATTCACTTCCCTAAGGCAGGAAGTTCACAAACAAGAACTTTCCACTGGATTTTTGGGTGGCTTTGAAGAGAAAATGGCCGTCTCTTTTCCATTTTTGTTCGCCTTGTTCTGAGGGGGAAGAAAATGCTGGTTTGTGGCACCCATTGTCCCTCCCCCCCAGATCCCCTCAGAAAGTCACTCTGGGTTGTACCTGATGCCAGTCCCACTCAGAGCAGACCCATAGAAGATAATGGATGTGGCTACCATAGGTTCATTCATTTCAATGGGCCTCCTCTGGACATAACTGAGTTGGAAGCAACTCAGCATCATCATGGGTAACATGAAAATGAGGGGGACAGATCCTGAAGCTGAGGCTCCAATACTTTGGCCACCTCATGAGAAGAGAAGACTCCCTGGAAAAGACCCTGATGTTGGGAAAGATGGAGGGCATAAGGAGAAGGGGACGACAGAGGATGAGATGGTTGGACAGTGTTCTTGAAGCTACCAGCATGAGTTTGACCAAACTGTGGGAGGCAGTGGAAGGCAGGAATGCCTGGCGTGCTCTGGTCCATCGGGTCACGAAGAGTCGGACACGACTAAACAACAACACCCTGCCACCACAGCCTCCACCTGTGATAAGTTTCACAACTCATGCAAAGTATTGCCGGAATGATCCCTTTCACCATTCTGAGGAGGGAAATGGTGGCCTCGGGCAGCTATCATTTCTCCCCCAGAATCCCCTCAGAACTGCTCCATGTCGTGATGTAGGTTTGTAATGATGAGTAGTCTCCTGCTGCCCTGATCAGCCCCCATCAGCAATGAGTTTCACATTTCAGCCAAAGTACTGCAGAACCAATGCCTTTCTTGTTTATCGCCTCTAAATGAGGCGGACAAAATGGAGGGGACCAGTTTTCCTCAAATCCTGTCTACTTCTCTCTCGCTTAGTTGAAGTTTATTTCAGTTAGGCTTGTGCAGGAGGAGTTGGTGGCCGATTTTACCTCATGGTCAGGTCCTTCTCTTTCTCTGCAACCTCCATGCTAAAATGCCCACCTCAGCTTTCCTCATGGCAAGGCGGTCCTTGCGTAAAACTGCTTCCCCCACCCCACCCCCTGCTTTCCCTCTCAGCCTCCATCCATTCCTTGTTTCCTTTATAGCAACATCTCTGTCTGCTCTTCCTTTTTTTCCAGAGCTGGACGAATCCCCTTTAACTGTTAAAAGCGACATGGCCACCATTGTCAAGGTTATGCAGTTGTCGGATTCTGGCCTTGAGATTCGGGACAGGATGTGGTTAAAAATCACCATCTCCAATGCAGTAATAGGTGAGTGACTCCTGCTTCTGTGGCTGGGGGTGGGGGTGAAGGCACCTTACTAAATTGAGGTTTCACCATCATGGTGCCCTTCAGATGCTGCCAGACTCCGGCTCCTATCATCCTTGACCAGTGGTCATTCCTGGCCGGGGCTGATGGGAGTTGTAGGCCAGGGAAGGCTGAGTTGAGCCAATGAAATTCCAGCATACAGCGATGTCAACTCTGGAGGCAAAATATTCCCTTTCCTGTTCTGGATTACGGTTTGTGCCACTTTGCTACCCTGCCAGCTTGGATGAGGAATTGTGAATTACTGTCACAGCTTGTGTGTTTTTTCCCCGGAACAGGTAGGGAGTGAACATAGCAGTTGGGCTAGATGGCAGTCCCTTCCAACGCTCCAATTTTATGATTCTATCACGGTGTAGCATGAGACAGCCTTTACTTGCTGGGGCTGATGGGATTTGTAGTCCAAAACAACTGGAGGGCACCAGGTTTGCACAAGAGCATGGGGCAGTGCAAATGTGATGCAGTCCATCCTTTAACCACAGGGAGTGAGCAGCCTCTCCTCCTCCTCCTCCTTTCCCCCTTCAATTCTTCCTACTCTTCCCCATCACAGTTATTGGTTTTGTCCACAGCACCAGCCGTAACTGTGGTTAACAATACCTGGAGTTCATGGTAACCAGGGCTTGAAAGTATGGTTGGCAAACCATGGTTTCAAGGAGGGAACATAGCACCAGCTACTACTCCCACTTATTCTGTGACATATTTATCTGAAACATGTTTCCCCCAGCTTCAGTAGTTTTAAGCAATCTGCATACTCTTTGCCAAACCAGATTTGGCTACATAATGATATCACTGAGAGAAGGAGAAGAAGAGTTTGGATTTGATATCCCGCTTTATCACTACCCTAAGTAGTCTCAAAGCGGCTAACAATTTCCTTTTCCCTTCCTCCCCCACAACAAATACTCTGTGAGGTGAGTGGGGCTGAGAGACTTCAGAGAAGTGTGACTAGCCCAAGGTCACCCAGCAGCTGCATGTGGAGGAGCGGAGATGCGAACCCAGTTCCCCAGATTACGAGTCCACTGCTCTTAACCACTACACCACACTAAGCAAGCGAGGGCAATGGGGACTGAAAGCAAGTGAGGGCACAGGCAATGTAAAATAAACAAGTTGTCATTTTTACCAGGAGTGCCGGTTTGGGTGGATAGGTGGGGGGTGGTGTGGAATTACCAAATTGGTGGTGTTTCCCCCCCTTTGACTACTCCCCTTGCTGTTTGCAGGAGCGGACGTGGTCGACTGGCTCTACACGCACGTGGAGGGCTTTAAAGACCGAAGGGAGGCCCGGAAGTACGCCAGCAGCATGTTGAAACATGGCTACCTCAGGCACACTGTGAACAAAATCACGTTCTCAGAGCAGTGCTACTACGTCTTTGGTGATCTCTGTGGCAGTAAGTCCCCCTCCTTACACCCTTTGGGGAAGGGTCTGGTCAGCAATGGCTTTCCCGGGTCTCAGGTCTCAAGTCCTTCCTAGCCCCAGCTGATGATACCAGATATTGAACCTGAGACCTTTTGCATGCAAATCACATACTCTGCCCCTGAGCCATATTGTTCTGTGTGTCTGCGCCATCATGGAAGTCGTTTTCTCCTTTCCGTCTCCAGATCTGGCTGCACTGAACCTTAACAACGGTTCCAGCGGAGCTTCAGACCAAGACACCCTGGGCCCCCTCCCACACCCGGCCACGCCTTGGCCCTTGGGGCAAGGCTATCCTTACCAATACCCCCTTGCCCCTCCGTGTTTCCCGCCGGCCTACCAGGACCCAGGCTTCAGCTATGGGAGCGGCAGCGCAGGGAGCCAGCAAAGTGAAGGTAGGTTCTCTGGCGTGTGCATCTCCCCTTCCATGATTTCCATTCCTGCTGGCCGTTTGCTTAGTTCTTCCCTCTCCCCCACCCCTTGGTTTGGTTTTCCTCTCTCCTCTTCTCATGACTCCCTTTGTCTATCATGCATGGAATCGATTTCGTTCTGCTGCAATGTGAAGGCCAGTCAATGATTGTTTTAAACAAGCTGCCTGCATAGATTCGGTGACCTGGTTCACATTAAATGGCGAGCCAAGCCATGGTTTAGCATATGTGAGTTAAAGGCACCGGTTCCTGAAATGAAGATCCCAGCCACAGCAGTCCTCTCCTGACACTGCTGCACTACCCGGAGCTAAGCCATGGTTTGGTGTATATGGTTTGTCTTGCTGCAGACAAACCACAAACTCTAACCAAGGTTTTTTTGGCATTTACCACTTGTGCTTTGTTTGAAGTGAAACAAACCATGAGCCCAGGCTTGAACATAACACTAAGTCAAACCATAGCTTAGCCCCAGGTAGTGTTGTTGCAATAGTAGAAAAACAACTACCAAACTTTTAGAAGACAACTTAAGGCAGCCCTGTTTAGGGAAGCTTTTAATGTTTAATAGGTTATTGTATTTCAATGTTATGTTGGAAGCCGCCCAGAGTGGCTGGGGAAACCCAGCCAGCTGGGCGGGGTATAAATAATAAATTATTATTAGTAGTAGTAGTGGTAGTAGTAGTAGTACTAGGGAGGAGTTCATTGGCCATGATCTTAGCCCAGAGAACCCACATGTTTGTATGTTCATGCTAAGCCATAGTTTGGCTCAACATTACCTGCAAACTGTGTCAGTGTCATCTTTCTGGAGGAGGGAGTAGTGTTGTGTTGCCTACATTGGTGGCCAGATACAAACCATAGCAGCGTTAAAAAACACCCATTGATAGCGTTCGTATTATATGTTATTAGGCTCCATGCAAAAATCAAAACGGTCCCTCTCCATGGGCCAGATTATAATCTAAAGCATATAGTCACAGCAGAGTCAGTAATTTAACATTTCACATCTAAAAATAAGCATTATTTTTGGTAATGACAGATCAGCTCTGAAAAACAAAACAAAAGGTGTGGGGGGGGGGAGAGAAAGAGAATTTGGATATTCTGGCTGTCACATGTCCAGCCTACCGCATTCCTGTCCAACAAAGACTTGTTTAAGTTTAGTTGCTAAAACAGCGAGTTGGGCTGCTTTTTAAGGTTGCATCTGCATCATTTAGAAAATATTTTGAACTTTGTGCGGTGAATTTGTGCAGCCACAGAGAATGCCTTCTCCCAAGCCAATGCCACCTTGAACTTCAGAGGGCAGTGGAAGTGCCAAGCCACACTCACTCTGCCTGCTTAGATTCACACCTGAGAGGGTCTGTAGGGAATGTTTGGGACCTACCGTATTTTTCGCACCATAGGGCGCACCGGACCATAGGGCGCACCCATTTTTTGGGGGGGGAAATAAAGGGGAAAAAATTATTTTTCCCCCCCAGGCGCGGGGCTGGGGCGGGGGAAGCTCGAGCTTCCCCCGACCCCAGCCCGCAAACAGGCAGCTCTCTGCAAGCCGTGGGAGCACTCCGGCTCCTTGCGGAGAGGTCCGCGAAGCCTGGGCGCGCTGAGCTCAGCGCGCGCAGGCTTCGGCATGCTGGCAACTCTCCGCAAGGAGCCGGAGCGCTCCGGCTCCTTGCGGAGAGGTCCGCGAAGCCTGGGCGCGCTGAGCTCAGCGCGCACAGGCTTCGGCATGCTGGCAACTCTCCGCAAGGAGCCGGAGCGCTCCGGCTCCTTGCGGAGAGGTCCGCGAAGCCTGGGCGCGCTGAGCTCAGCGCGCGCAGGCTTCGGCATGCTGGCAACTCTCCGCAAGGAGCCGGAGCGCTCCCGCTCCTTGCGAAGAGGTCCGCGAAGCCTGGAGAGCGTGAGGGGTCGGTGCGCACCGACCCCTCTCACTCTCCAGGCTTCAGCGAAAGCCTGCATTCGCACCATAGGACGCACACACATTTCCCCTTCATTTTTGGAGGGGAAAAAGTGCGTCCTATGGTGCGAAAAATACGGTAAGTCATTTATACCTCCACATATGAGCATCCAAGAACAGCCTTGGCAGGAGACTGTACTAAGCAGGTTGCTATGAGGAGAGATGTCCTTTCTTGAATTCACAGGTGCAAGGGCTATGCTGTATTAGGCACAAAGATATGTGGGAAAGTGGGAGCAGAGAGCATGATGGGGGCAGTGTGTTGCTTTTCCCTTCACCACCTTCTGCCTAATAGTGCATTGCTGCTGTGGCTGCTGCAGTTGTGTGTCATTTCACTTGAAGCTTTCCCCCCCTTTTCTTTTGTAACTGTTATTCCCTTGTTTTGTCCTGAGCAAGCATTAGACTGAAGGATTCATAAAGGAATGGCTGGGACTGGTAAGCGTCTCACACACCTCCCTTGAAAACTGATATTATTGCTTCGTATATAGCATGATCATCTAGATTCTTGTGTCTTCCCCCATTCTGAAACTCTTAGCGTGCCTCTCCACCCCATGCTCTTCTCTCTGCCCCTCTGTCCTTTTTGTTTCCTTTTGAATTATCCTGGGCTGCCCAGCCATCTGAGCTGGGACAGCCTGCAGAATAGGAAGCAAAGCTTTCACTGGAGAGTTTGGCTGGAGTTTCTCCAGTGCTGATCAGCAGATTGCAGTTTACAGGGTGTCAGATTCAGTTAAAGGTAAAGGTAAAAGGACCCCTGACCATTAGGTCCAGTTGTGACCGACTCTGGGGTTGCGGCGCTCATCTTGCTTTATTGGCCAAGGGAGCCGGCGTACAGCTTCCAGGTCATGTGGCCAGCATGACTAAGCCGCTTCTGGCGAACCAGAGCAGCGCACAGAAACTCTGTTTACCTTCCCACTGGAGCGGTACCTATTTATCTACTTGCACTTTGATGTGCTTTCGAACTGCTAGGTTGGCAGGAGAAGGGACCGAGCAATGGGAGCTCACCCTGTCGCGGGGATCTGAACCGCTGACCTTCTGATCGGCAAGTCCTAGGCTCTGTGGTTTAACCCACAGCGCCACCCGCATCCCTCAGATTCAGTTAGTAAGCAGGAATTGCTGAAGTTCTTCAGGACCTTGGAGAGCTCCATTGTGAAATAGACTTTGCTTTTGATGGAGATTTGACCTCCACTGAGCAGCTAGATGGCAAAACTGAGAGCTCTAGATCTACTCCCAGTCTGAGAGCTAGCAGGAATTTAAGGAGACAGAATGCTGCCTTCTGAAACGTCACACATTCCAGATGGAATCTGCTTTCTCTTCTGGGAGTTTATTGAGGAGTGATGGTCAATAAAGGGCTAGAGCTGCAGATCCTAGAGTCCTTTCTTGTGGAGTATACATACTCAAACACACACACAAACTCTTTCTCTAGATCAGCCTTTCTCAACCTGTGGGTCCCCAGAGTTGGACTACAACTCCCATCACCCCTAGCTAGCAAGGCCAGAGCTCAAGGATGACGGGAGTTGTAGTCCAACAACTTCTGGGGACCCACAGGTTGAGAACCGCTGCTCTAGATGGTTCACAGAATGCTCTTCCCATGGTCTGGATCTTTGGCCAGCTTGAGGGCTGTTGGACTGTTGAGACAAGTTTCTGCTGTCTCAGGCATCAAAGATGGAGAACTCATTGTTCTTCCCTTGCCTGTGTGTGTGTGTGTGTGTTTTAATACAATATTTTGGATACCTAAGTACACAGAATAACTTCTTGCAGCTTGCAATAACTCTCTGCATGAAAGCAACTGCAGCCAAATACAAACTCTGTGTGCATGCCTGGTCAGCAGCTATGCTTCTTGGAAAGCCACTTTTGATTCTTCTAACAGCAAACTTGGATGGTGAGTGCCAACAGGACTGTAGCTAAGATGAGGCCACTCAGAAACAAGAGGGAGGTATTGGTACATGCAGAGGTATCCCAAGGATTGCAGAAGTACCAAAGACCAAACCAGCCACTCCACACATCAGAAGCAAACAACTTACGAGGGCAAATCCTCCAAGAGACTTGCATGACCTTGAAGACTGAGCATGCTCCGCAGTCATGCAACATAGAGTGTCCGTTGGAAAAATGTGGAAGGCCACGCTTAGAGGGAGCGGCCGGCTGGAACCCTGAACCCAAGCAGGGCTTTTAGGAGGGAGAATACAGTGCAGCATTTGGTTACAGGTCCACACTTGCAGATACTTGGGATTTCAGGACATTTCGAAATAAACATTCGTGTGAATCTTTCTGCAGGGTTGCTTTTCGTTACTATTATGAAACAGAATACACCCTTTGCTGTTACTTTTTTTTTTTTACTCCAGCGTGTCCCCCCCCAAATTATCACTTCTCCTCCTTTTTGAAAGTGTTGCTGCGTTGCTTCTATGAGGTTTTCGGTGTAGTTTCTGGACATCCATGCATGACAAAAAGTTACGCCCGCTTCTGCCCCGGCAGTTGTGCTCACCCGAGTCCTGTAGCCATCCATCGCATGCGAACCTCGTGCGGGACCATATGTATCCTTGCTGCTTCATCTGTTATTTCTTTGCCGCTGATCGGCAGGCGTCGGTGCCACTTGCGTTTCTTTCCCCTTTCACTGACCCCCTTCCCTTTCCCTTCCCTCCTTCCCCCCAGGAAGTAAAAGCAGCGGCTCTAACCGAAGCAACAGCGAGAAAAGCCGGAGGACCCTGGCTCGGGATAAGGACCGCAAGTCAGCCGGCAGCGGCAGCGAATCGGATCCCACTGCCCGGAGCGGGGTAGCAGGGAGCGTCCTTCGGCGCGAGCGGCCGGCCAGCCAGCTCAGCCAGCTCAGCCACCACAGCCGCGCCTCTGCTGCCCCCAGCGAGAGGAGCCCACACAGCCGCCATTCGCACGGGCCTCCAGGCATCCCTCCGCTCTGCAGCCTCCCCAAGCTGGGCCCCAAAGTCTATGGGACAAGTGGGCCCCCTGGGGGGCCCCCCGTGCGGGAACTCGCCTCCGTCCCCCCCGAGCTGACCGGCAGCCGCCAGTCGTTCCAGAAGGCCATGGGCAACCCTTGCGAATTCTTCGTTGACATTATGTGAACAAGAAGTGCCTTCAAAAGACTCTTGTGCGGAGGGTTTGTTTTCTTGGGGTTCCTTTTTTAAGTTTGCAAATTGACGCTGGAAAAGAAATAGGGGTGGAGACAGAGAGGTTGGGGGGGGGGAGAAACTATTCGGACTGTCCTTTGCATGTCACGCCTTCCTGACTCTTGATGTTTGCAAGCAAACGAGGAACAGAAATCCTGGAAACTTAGATATCTGCAAATCAGTGGAATCTTTTTTTTTTTAAATTCTCCTTCTGCTTCCCCTACCCTGACCAATGTGATTGATTGGTGTTCTCTTCACATACCCTAATGAGCTTTGGTATCTGTGGCATCCTCTCCCCAGTGCAATTATACTGTGTTCTCAATCAAAAAATAGCATTTTATATAGTGCTTTTAAAAAGCAACAACACCCAATTCTCCAGTCATGCATATTTGCACCTTCTTTTGTTTTTTTAAAAATGTTCTGGTTACTTTATTTCCATCTGGGAGTAGGGGGGACCTTTCTTCTTTTGCTATGAAAAGGACAGTGCTAGCCAGTAGCCATAAAATCTAAGGTGTGTCTGCAAGTGGTGCATTATGGGAGTCCTGTATCCAATCATAAGTGAAAGATCTGGCTCTGTGCCAAGGTTTTGCTTCCTTTCTTCATTTTACTATTCAGGCCTTGTTTGCATGCTACATGGTGCCTGGATCTACACCAAGCGATTGCCCTAAGAAAGGAGGAAATAACTCACTTGGTAGAGAGTTGGGCACTTTGTCCTGAAGGATGAGGTGACAAGTTCACCACCGCTGTCCTTCTCCCTGCATGCATGTCTTCAGGTCTGAATTGTGCACTGGACTTCTCCGAACCATGAAACTACGAAGTGTCTGCCACTTACCACAAGCAGCTGGGCCAAGAGGTCTCCTGTCCACCTTGGGCAAGTCCTGCTCCTGCCTCCGTTGTTTGCTCACGCTCGCTGTTTCTTGTTTCTCTTTGCTAAAGGGAACAAGGAGATCCATCTCTCAGCTCTGTTCTCTTTCTCTGTGGCATCAGCTGCTAGCATTTGCTTTCCCCCTGCACTGAAGGCAAAAGCAGCCGATGCCAGAGAAAAGGGGTTCAGTGTCCAGCTTGCTTTCTGTATAAGAAAGCAGGAATAAATTCAACTTGGCCTTTCATTGCACCCAGTGGCTTTTCATCTAAGCGTTTGCAAACAGCAAAATCTGACTCTGGTTACATACCCAATTTAAAACAACGACAGCACTGATAAAAATAAACGCGGCAGTGACTGTCACATACCAATAGAAGCCGATACACACAAGAGTCACGTAGGGCTGACAGACGTTTCCGTTACCACCTGCTTCCAAATTTGTATGCAGGGTAGAGGGGGAAATTAGCTACCTGTTCAGTAACTTTAAGCATCAAAATGCACCAGTGCATCAGAGACAATTACATACTTGTGATTTGATAAGAATATAGAATGACCCCAGGACCACCTTGAAGGATTCACAAGGTTGGAGAGGCATCCCTCAGGAATACTGCAGTGATGGGATACATACCCTGTTTAGAGATGGCATTGGACTCAAGTGGTCCCAGTCCTTCGATGGGAAGCTTGAAATGCCAATCAAATGTAGCTGTTTGTGTTCTGACCAGTGCCAAGCAAAGTACGGACTTACGGCTTGAGCAATTCCCCATATCTGTGTCATAGACCTGCCACCCAAATGAGAATGGGAAGCAGGGGTTGTGTGTCACTTGATATACTTTCCTTCACACTGTGGTTGACCTAGGTCAGGGACAGAGAATCAGCAGCCCTCCAGATATTGTTGGACTACAACTCCCATCATCCCTGATGTTGGCCATGCTGGATGGGGACTGATGGGAATCAGACTCTGAAGAACTCCGGTGGGACACAGGTTCCGCAGCCTTGCCCTAGATAATGGTGGATCCTTTTTGAAATTTAGGATTGCAAAGTGGGTTGCTTAGCACTTCTTCATGATCTCTTTCAAAAACCTGTACAATGTATGTGGATGTTTGAGGTTACTACTGTCTTGCAATAGATTGAGATAGTGAAAATCACTGAGTGAATGAACTTCAATAAGCTGGCTTTCCTTTAGGAGGGAAACCACTTAAACTTTGCCCAACCATGTTACTGTTTGGACAGTTTCACATCTCCCTGGTGCTGTTTTCACTTCTCGTTCTGGAGCAGGGATGGGTGAAATCTGTGGTCTTCCAGATGTTGCTGGACTCCAGCTCTCACCAGCCCCAGCCAGCATGGTCAGAGATGGCAGATGTGGTTCAGTAACATCTGGAGGGCTACACTTCCCCCATTCTTGTCCTGGAGTGACAACCAGCTGCCGTTCTTGTTCTGCATCTCTGCTGGGCTATTGTTGTAGCACTTCATATAAATGATGGGCATGAACTTCCAAGATTGCCACCAAAGAAGATCAAAAACAGACATAAAATTTTAAGCGTGGTGAGAGTGGTTTTGAAAATCTGTGGGGGTTTTTTTCTGACATGAAAGCATACGTACATGCATACATTTTCCTGCATCTATGAACAAAGGCCACAAAACCACCAAGAACAAACCAGTTCTAGAAACATTGGAGAAAAGCTGAGTGTGGTCAGTGCCTATTGGTTAGTACCCACTAGTGACACCATGATCACACAAACACACCTCAACTTTGTAAAAATATTCCTGACTCTCTTTTGGGGAGGTGAGTAAAGTGAAAGGTGGACAAGTATTGAACGTTATGTGAGTGCTGCTTAAAAAGTAAATTGCAGAGCCAAAATGCCCACCTGATTCTTCAGTAAGATGGACAAGGTATAGTGTTGATATAGTATTTGATTGGCATGGAGTGTCCATGTTCTAGGCAAATGAGAAAGGTGAGATGCAACCCCCAGGTTTACAAGTTGTTGCATTCTCTGTCACATGTATTTTATCTGTTTTCGCCCTATTTGTTTCTTCTGGGCGATTTGAGATTTAAGCACTTAACTGACCATTGGTTTTATAAGCTGTGTTGATAGCACTGAGCCAGCAATACTTCCCATTGTGTGTACTGTGTGCAAGCTGGCCTGTATAGCTTGTTCATCAGGAGGAAAGGGGGGGACCGGCCTTCTCATTCCACATCCGTCCATCCCCCTCCCCAAATGCTCATGTGGACTGCTGGCTGTCTTCTGTGAGGGCCCCCCCCCCTCATTTTTAAATGAGTGTTTTCCTGTACTTTGAGCTACAGCATCCACAGTCTGGCCTGGCGCAAATGCTGGCGGATCGCTGGACTTCAGAAATGAGAATGTTTTGCACACAGCAGCAAGCTTTTTGAAGTGTCAGAAATGTTGGTCTTTACCATTTTTTTTTAAAGTCCTTTGCAGTCCTTGGACTGGTTGTAAGAAAGAGATATAGGCAGGTGGATTGAAGGCATCTGAAGTTGGTGGGGCAGTGCCCCATATGTCTTCATGAACTAGCTTCTACTGTCCATGGGGGTGAATGAACCCAGTACTGCCCTCCTCCCGGGTTTGGCTTGGTCATTTTGTGTTCCCGCTCTGGGAAATGTAGCTCTACAGTAGGGAATGGGAGGGTCTCCTAACAACACACCCCTTAAAAACTACAGCTCCCAGAATTCTGTGGGGGAAGCTATGCCTGTCTACAGTGGTATCATAGTGCTTTGAATGTATGGTGTGGACGTGGTCTTCCCTGTACCCACCACCCACCCTCACTTCCGCATCACTTAACGGTTTTGCTGATTTCCAGTCCACATGCTTATGTTTTCAAGCTCGGCTTCTCAACGATGAGAGCTAGATCTTCTTAAAAATGCTTTTTAAAAAGCTGAGCGAGAATGCAGAATTCTATGATGTACAAAACATGGCGCACTTGCTTGGCAGTTGAATATAGATGGCTGTGCTTATCAATGGACAGGAAAAGGTGCAATTGCTACTATAACAAACTTCTGCAGCAGAATAAAATTGCTAGCACTGAAATTTCCAAACTGGGCTGGAGCCGTTTGGATGGCTACTTGTGTGGCAAGAAATAAATTAACTGAAATAATTAAGCGTGTTAATGTTTCTTGGCGTCATATGAGCAAATGTACATTGTCAAAGAGTTCCTGTAGCAGCCCGCAGGACTCGCCGGAGGAGGAGGGTGCTCACTGGCTATGTGTGAGTTGCCGCTTTTGGCTTCCTTCCTTCCCATCAGCCTCCACTGGTCTTGGGGCATTGATCCATATACCTAATTGTCAGAGGCAATTGCCCAAACCCAGTGGAGGCTGATGAGAAAGAAGTAAACTAAGACTACTGACTCATCCAGAGATACGATGGGGAGCCTCGGAAGGCAAATAACTTGTGCATTGGAAGTGGCTTCTTGATCCACACACCTAATGGAGAAATGCCATCGCAGAGTTCACTGCTTTTGGCTGAGGATGCCTGTTGCATCTCTGGATGAGAAAGTTCTCGGCTTTCCTCCTTCCAAATAGCCTCCATTGGGAGCATGTCATTTTGGTGCATCTCCGCATACAGCGTCTAGCTCCCAAAAAGGAGAGGCAGCAGAACTGGCCTACTGTCATGGGAGGTTGCTTCTTATGTATCTGCATAAGCTGCTGCTCTGGGCTTTTCTTTTGAATTAGGAGGAACACCCACATCGTAGATAGAATTGTAGAGTCGGAAGGGGACCCAAATGAAGAGACACTTAAAAACAAAGCTTTGGGCCATGGTGAGAGTGACTGCAGCTTTCTGCCAGCTTCTATTAAAAATAATAATAATACACGGAAGCATCGCAGCTATCAGAAATTTGGACAAGGCTGTGTTAGCACTTCTACTTTGGGGTCATGTGGAATAGCCTCTATATGTTTCGGTTTCCTCTCTGCCCATTTTGTGCGTGTAAGTTAAAAATGTCAAGCCAGTCAAAATGACAAAGTGTTATCAGGTCTGTGCTTTTGGATGTGGTGACAATGGCATGCTTTGTGAGAAAGGCTGTGACATTATAGTGACAATCATGAGGACGGGTTTTTTTTTTTGCAATCACCTGTTTACTCTTCCCAACACTCTCTCTCTGTCTCTCTCTATCTCTCTCTGCACAACTGCACACTCATCTTTCAGCTGTTTGGAGTTGCAGTGATAGCAATCTCCCCCCCCCCAATAAAAATAATAATCTTGGGAATTGTGCTTTTGCAGGGCATCCATGGGTTGTCTCGAGTGCCAGCCTTCCTCAGAGTAGACCCATTGAACTTAATGGGCACGATGAACTTAGGTCCATCAATCTCAGTAGGTCCACTCTGATGGCTACACCAGCCCATGTCAGTTTCCTGCCACCGCTCCACATCTTTGGTTTACAGTGGCAGGGAAAAATCTCAGAATAATATAAAGCTGCCTATCTCCAGTTCAGGCCCTTGCTATATCTAGCCCAGCGCCGTCTGCTCTGACTGGCAGCAGCTCCCCAGGATTTCCCGGCACAGCAACAGTAAGGGACTGGACACCCTGCAAAGCACTTTCCCTGCCACTGTGGTTATTCCTCAACAGCTGGTTTCTGGGGAAGGTTAGCAGACCAGTGGCAGAACTTCTGTTTTGCATGAAGATTGCAGGCTCAGTCCCCCAGCTAAGGCTAGGAGAGTTCTTCTGCCTGGAGAACTGTTGCCAGTCAGTGTAGTAGATGGTACTAAGCTGGATAAAGCAGCTTCCCATGTTCTACCAAGTCAGAACAAGTAGATGCACTGCCTGTTCTGACTGGCAACAGCAATTCTCACCAGGGTCTGTGATCTTTTCCATCAAGCACTTCTTGACCATTTTTAGCTGGAGTCGCCAAGGATTGAAATTTGGACCGTCTGCGTGCAAAGCTTGACCACCGAACGGTGGTGCCCCCTAGCAGAGATGCTGTCATCAGATGCGGTGAACTTGCCAAGGGCTCCTTCCTAGGCAGCTCAGCTTTCTTGCAGACATCCCAGAAGAGATGTTAAGAGTTGCAAATCAGTTTACTCTGAGGGTGCAAATCTCGGAGAAGAGGAGTGTGAAGACCAGCCGTTTCTTCTTGTGGATATATAGTTAAATGGGGTAACATCCAGTCAAGGTTTACTGAAGAGTAGACCCATTGAAATTGATGGAACTATGTTGCGTCTTGTGCATTAAGTATAGGGGTAGGGTCTTCTCTTGAGTAAAACAAACATTGGCTACAACTTTATATCTCCAGTACTTACGGCAAAACTCACATGAGCAAGCGTTTAGAATAGCACAACTATTTGCTTCGTGAATCGTAAGATCTGCAACACCCCTGTGGATAGATACAGGCATAGACACACATAGATAATACAATGATACCACCTATGTAGTAGGGGGCAGCCTTGCCACAGTTGTGTGGACCTGTTAGGGATTCTTAGAAGCTTCCAAATTCCAAAATAGCTGTTAGGTTGATGACAGGTGTAACATAGGTAGCTGCCTTAAGTTGGCCCAACCCATTTTTAAGGGGGTACATTGGTCTTCAACCTTGAAAATGGTTCACCCATGTTTAAAATGGTTCACTTGCTGTGTCCCTGTGGTTCTGTGCTCTTTCTACACTCTTTTAGAGTGATCCACCCATGATTGTTTAATCTGACTGTAATTGGACAAACATGCCCCACTGTCTTGTCATTGACCTTAGGCCAGTCTTGCTTTTGTTCCTGTTCTGTTTTCGGGCAGATCCACACCATCTGTTTAAAGCACATGGCTTCCCCCAGTCATCCCTGGGAAGTGTCGGTTCCCTCCCAACAGAGCTACAATTCCTTAACAGATTGAGGTTGCTGGGATTCCGTGCTTTTAAATGCACACCCCTTCAGCTCCCTAGGGATCCCTTCCACTCTACAATTCTGTGATTCTATGCCAGGGATCCTTTAGCTGTTATTCTTGCATCGTAGGATCTATGAACTTTGAATGGTGTGGATCTGCTGTTAATCCACCAGGTGGACTCACCCCTTGGCTTTTTTAAAATTTTGTTTATCTGGATTGTAGTGAGTAACTTCAAAAGAATGATTTTAATTCTAATCAGTGATTAGAAAGATGTGTAAAGAATTTATGTACAGTAGAGGAAAACAATTTAAAATAAATGATTTTAAGTAATGACTGGAGGTGGGGAGAATCTTTACTCCCTATCACTCTCAAATGTTAACTGTCCTAGAACGGGTTCAGTTCCCAAGGTCAACCTTTGGGCAGTGTGAACCGTACTGTTTCCCCATTTTACATGTCTATTTCATAATTGAATTCTTTCTTTTTTTGTAGATATTGTATTAAAATTCAAGTGTCTGTATAGTTAATATATAGCAGCTTATGTGTAAATGCTATTTTAAACACTAAAAAAAAGCTTTTAATTTTTACGTGACAAATGCACTTTCCTGTCTTTCCTTTATTTGTGGTGATACTTTATTTTGAGAGGTGTGTGTGTTGTGGACTGTATATTTCATATTCTGCAAGCACCGTAACTTATTCCTGGGTGGCAGTCCAAGCTTGCTTTGTCCTGATGCAGTTATGAGTCTTCTTCAGAGCCCAAGGTTTCTTCTTCTTCTAGTAATCAGGGGATTGGTGGCTGGTGCCCATTGGGACTGGTAGGGCGGAAGTCAGGGAGACGAACAGTAGGTGGCGCCAGAGCCCATGACAAGGAAAGCGAAATCATTCTAGTTTTGTCCTCATCCTCCTACTCCCTTCTGAGTTCTAGGAGGAAAATACTAAGCTTAAAGAGGACCCTTCAGCAGGTTGTCAGGTGGGGCTGGCTTAGGGCAGGCTGAAGTTGGTGAAACAGTGGCCCATTTGCCCCAAATGGAATAGGGAATCAGAGGGCATATTAGGCTATGTGCGTGCCACACCTCCGATTGTGTCTCTTGCAGAAGCACCTTTAAAGTTACACATGTAAGTGTGTGATATCCAAACACCTTTACCTGCATTGTCATCCAAACCTGTCCCAAAGGCTTGGGTCAAGTTAACAGCATTGCACACCTTTTTAAACCACGCGAAGCATATAGGAAAGAGACAGGAAATGTTCGATAACATCCAAATAGATCACCGTGCATTTATTTGTATGCCGCTTTCCTTCAGAACTGTGCCCAAAGTAGCTCACAGCATACCAAATGAAGAATTAAGTACAATGGTTTGAATCAGTATGTACAAGTTTGTATGAAGCAATGCAAATAAACCAACCTAGTTTAACAGCTTAAAACTGAACAAGAGAAAGGGTAATGCCTAACACAGAATAGATAATGCATCCAAGAAGATAATGGAGTTGAAGAATATCCATGGGTTGTTGTTGTTTAGTCATTTAGTCGTGTCCGACCCTTCGTGACTCCATGGACCAGAGCACGCCAGGCATTCCTGTCTTCCACTGCCTCCACAGTTTGGTCAAACTCATGCTGGTAGCTTCGAGAACACTGTCCAACCATCTCGTCCTCTGTCGTCCCCTTCTCCTTGTGCCCTCCATCTTTCCCAACATCAGGGTCTTTTCCAAGGAGTCTTCTCTTCTCATGAAGAGAGTCTTCTCATGAGGTGGCCAAGGTATTGGAGCTTCAGCTTCACGATCTGTCCTTCCAGTGAGCACTTGGGGCTGATTTCCTTCAGAATGGGTAGGTTTGATCTTCTTGCAGTCCATGGGACTCTCAAGAGTCTCCTCCAGCACCATAATTCAAAAGCATCAATTCTTCGGCGATCAGCCTTCTTTATGGTCCAGCACTTGCTTCCATACATCACTAACTGGGAAAACCATAGCTTTAACTATACGGACCTTTGTTGTCAAGGTGATGTCTCTGCTTCCTGGGTTACAACCCAGCAACAATCCTCTCTGGCTCTGTTCCGCACCCTTCTCAGGAACAAATTCGTGAACCGTGGTCATATCTTTTACTGGCGTGGATAGAGAGGGGTGTGTGTGTGTGCGCACACATGGAGAAGCCACTGACTTTTGCATGTAACTACAGAGAATATAACTCTATGAAGGTAAGTCACCTGTTCACCTGCCCATTTTTGCCTCAGGCTCCGTCCATCACTGACGGAAGTTTGCCCACAAGGGGATATGGCCCTAAGGCAAGCTCCTTGTTTAGAGTGTTTGTGTTTGCCCCGCTCTGGCACTGCCGAGGGTAGACTGTGCTGTTTTCCCTCTCCTTCGTTTCTGCAGCCTGCTGGAACAGCTGCTAATAGATGCAGTGAGAACCTCCTTGAAACGTAGCCAAAGAACCACTTCACGTCCTCGCTGAGCCAGAGTTTTGTGTCAAATGTGCTGTCTGTGACTTAACGCTCTCTGGATGTTGTTGGGACTCCTGATTCCATCAGCCGCAACCAGCCTGACCAAGGGAATTAGGGAGAATGGGAGCTGTAATCTAACAACACCTGGGGGACATCAGGGTAGGGACATCTGCTCTAATTCCTACAGTAGGAATGGCGAACTTGTGGTTTTCCAGAGGTTGGATGCTGGCCCCAGCCACCATGGTAAATAATCAGGGGTAGGGTGGAAATAGTGGAGTCCAGCACTATCTAGAGCAGTGTTTCTCAAATTTGGGTCTTCAGCTGCTGTTGAACTACAACTCCCATCATCTCTAGCTAGCAGGACCAGTGGTCAGAGATGATGGGAGTTGCAGTCCCAACAACAGCTGGAGACTTATGGTGCCCTCCAGTGTTTATCAAGTTTGAGAAATACTAGAGGGCACATAAGAATGTGAGAAGAGTCTTCTGGATCAGGCCAATGGCCCATCTTGTCCAGCATCCTGTTCCCACAGTGGCTGACCGGATGCCCCAGTGGGGAGCCGGCAGTCTTCTCCCCCTCCCTACGTTACTTGGTTTCTGGAGCATCCGGCTTGCCGTCTGCCGGAGGGTTCTGGGGCAGGCAGCGGAAGTAGGCATCCGTGTTCATGTGGGGCGTGAAGAGCAGGATGTAACACACAGGGTAGTAGTAGGAGCCGAAGATGGCAAAGATGCTGGCCAGGCCAGCAAAGACCTGGAACAGGGAGACAAACTTCCCTTGGGAGGTGGCGTAGGTGGGCACGAAGAGTGTCCAGATGATGAGGATGAGGATCATTGCAAAGCTAATGGACTTGGCAGCCTTGTCGTTCCTCTGGTCCGAGTTGTTCCCCATGAAGGTGCAGAGGCAGCAGACGGCAGCCAGGCCAAAGTCATGGGCTAGGAGCAAGCTGTAGCCCGGGAAGGAGCTGTCCCGGCATTGCACCAGGATGGTCTTCTCCAGCTCAGTGCTCTCCTCCAAGGAAGGAGGGTTCCAGAAATACCACACGAGGCAAAGGAGGCCCTGGATGGCTATGTTGAGGAGGATGCAGAGGCCCATCAGGTGCTTCCTCAGCTTAGGCCTCTTCAAGGTCCAGCCGAGCCCTGAGCTTTGGAGTGTCTTGCCAAGCAGTGTGGCCAAGCTGATGGTGAAGCTGAAGAAGAAGAGGGGCTGCCGGAGCTTGCAGACCATCGAGGTGGGCTTGATGATGAATAAGTAGAAGCTGCTGCAGAAGCAGGTTGAGGAGAGGACAATGGAGAGTGTGGGGAAGCCACCGACAAAGCGCATGGCCGGGGTGCCGCGGTGCTTGGCCAAAATGCCGGTGACAACGGCCATTTGGGCCATGGCCAAGACCGTCAAGGCCACCATGTTGATGGGGAGGGTGTCAGTCACCTCCAGGTATTCAAACGCTCTGTCGTAGCATGTGGTGCTCTGCGGAGGAGACCATTTCTCTCTAGGGCATGGGGTGCATTCATGGGGATCTGGATGAAAAGAATAGTTGATTAGGCAGGAAGAGGAGGAGGCTGAGTAGAACTATGTTGGATGCAACCCAGTTTGTTTGGCTGAAAAGTTGCCCTTTCCCTGGCTAGTCTGATCCTTTTTTAATGCCAGCACTTATTTTTTTTTAAGAAAACAGTCTTCTGGTGACAGTCATTGTGTGTGGGAAAAGAAGGAATACCTCTTCTACGATGGTGCCAAAAGGGGCATCCCATTGTGTGTGTGTGTGTGTGCAAGAGAGAGAGAGAGAGAGAGAGATTAAAAGATGCCTCTTCTAAGACAAAGCCTCCCATGCACTACCGAAAGGGACGCGGGTGGCGCTGTGGTCTAAACCACTGAGCCTCTTGGGCTTGCCGATCAGAAGGTCGGCAGTTCAAATCTGTGCGACAGGGTGAGCGCCTGTTGCTCTGTCCCAGCTTCAGCCAACCTAGCAGTTCAAAAGCACACCAGTGTAAGTAAATAAATAGGTACCGCTGTGGTGGGAAAGTAAACAGCGTTTCTGGGTCGCCGCCCCCCCCCTTTCTATTGCAGACCAGGAAAGCGGACTAATCTGGAGCCAGGGAGGCGGAGGACCAAGAGCACTCTTCCGGTGAGCCGCGATTCCAGCGCAAGCAGGGTTTTACCGTGCGGTAGAAACCCGGGCTATTCTGAAGGATAGGGGCAACTCCAGGGCGCGGAGACCCCCCAAAACTCCTTTGAAGGGTGTTCAAGGAGTCAAGTACCCGACACGACCAAGAACAGGACAAACCGGCTGCCAGGTAACCTCGTAAGAGGCGAAGAGCGTAGCGGGGAAAGCCCGAGGGTCGAGGGGAACCATTTTCTTACCTTCAGATAGCGAAGCCCTGCGCTTGCAGGAAGAGCGGCCCGCTTTCAAAAAAAAGAACTTTGATGCTTAGTAGTTTGGTGGCGAAGAGCAGCAACAAGGAAGTCTCAAAGTAACCTAGAGAAGTAAACAGAGTTCAGACTATAGTCGAAGCCAACCTAGACGCGGCGAAAATCCAGTACTAAAGAAAGTGAGCGATTTGCCCGGGCGGTAACGCGGTCCTCTTTCAAGTGCACCCCCCCAGGAAGGGAAAACAGCAGCTTGGGGGGGAGGTGGAGGCGGAGAGACTTGTAAAGAGCCCAAGGAAAAGTGAGAACAACATTCCTGGCGCATAAAAGACTACAAAGGGGAGGGGGAGATATTTCCCTCCCTCCTCGGCTTTTCTTTGCATCACACACGAAAGTGAGAGACCCGGAAGAGAAGGGAAACCCTCGCCGCCATTTGGTGTAGAAGTGCGGAGTCTGAAGAAGTGAAGAGGGGAGAGGACGACATATTCTGACAGCGTAACAACAGGGTTTTGCCGGCACTTCTCTACTTGGCAAAGGGGATTCGAAAACGAGAAACGCGAAACCCCCCTAGAGCTCCAAGGACAGGGTAAAGATAGGTTAAAGACAGCGTAAAGACCCAGCGGGAACGCGAGCGGTCCCGGCGACTTTCTGAAACAAGATGGAGTAGGTGTGAGTCGACTACCCCCTCCCTTGCTCCCCCCTCCTCCCCTCCTCCCCCCTCCCCCCACTTGTATTTGTATCTGTATCTGTTTCTATACCCCACTGTTTAACATCCCTCCTCCCTTACCGAATACCCAACTCTGCCCAACTACAGGATCACAGGACTAAAAACAATTGGACTATAGGATCAATAATAACTGGACCTACAGATGGGGGGAAGGGAAGTAATATTCGTTTATGGGAAGTAACGTGTGGATAAAGTGAAATTGGGGTTACGACGCAGATGGACACAAGTACATTACAAACCAATAACACTGCCTGCGGACTATTGGATATGGGCATTTGGACTCAGGAATCATTGATAACTAGGGATTATTGGCCATAAGGGATATTGACTAAAAGAGACCCTGACTATTATAAAGACTTTTGGTTATTGTTCCTGAGAAGTAACCAGGGACAACAAAGGTAAATGCTAATGTGAATGCAAATGTAAACGTAATGTAAATGTAATGTGAATTTTGGAAAGGAGGACGGGATTGCAAAGAAACAGAGGAAGGTACCAGCATTAGAAGGTACTAGAAAAACTAATTTGGGGATAGAAAGGAATAGTAAAAAGGAAGACTGATACAAGGGTACATGATGTCACTCACGGGGAAGAAAGGAACGAACGGGGGAACTCCAGGAGAGAGGAGAGGCTCCAAACAGGAGGGAGACTTTAAGTCAGAGATTCTGAAGATGTTTGCGGAAATAAAACAAAGCCAAGCTAATGTAGAGCATAAATTAGAACAAGTGGATAACAGAATTGGGAAATTGGATAAAAAAATGGAGGAAACAGTGAACGAATTAAAGGGCCAAATAAAAGAAATATCTAGGAGGACGCAGCTCGCAGAGGAAGGACTAAAAAAGACTAAAGTAGAGTTGAGAGACATAAAGAGAGATAAGGAAAAAATTAAACTAGAAGTGATGGAGCTAAGTAAGACACAGGAAGAGATGAAGGATACCATAGCGATGAACGAATTAAGGCAGAGGGAGGTGAATTTGAGGCTGAGGGCCATTCCGGAGACACAGAATGAAAATGTAAAAGAAAGATTGACGAAGGAGTTAGCGGATTGGATGGGTATACCTATAGAGGAAATGGCCAACAGCATACTAAATGCATTTAGAATGCGTGTCAATGCAACTAGAGCAAAGAAGCTCACAGGTGATTGTTTGATTACGTTCAAAAACAAAGAAATGAGAGATTTGATCCTCCAGAGGAACAGAGAAAAGAGACTAAATATAGATGGGAATTATATAATTATCTTTAAAGATGTCCCAATTAGACTACTTAAACGGAGAGACTCTTATAAACCCTTGGCGCAAACATTGAAGAAGAACAAGATTGAGTTTAGGTGGGAATTCCCGGAAGGGATATCATTTATATATAGAGGGAAAAGACATAAGTTGGTAAATCAAGAAGAGACCGGGAAATTCCTCAGGAAATATAAGGAACTTAAAGTAGACACAAATGAAACAGGAAGAGCAGAGAGGGCCCAATCGGGAGAATCAAGAACGACAGGGGATCAGGAGGAGGAGGGGAGTGGATCAGGGGAGGAGGTAGAAGAAGAAGAGGGAGACTTAGGGAATACACAAGAAACAGGAGGATTATAAAGACTAAAAAAGAAGAAATTAAGCACTATGGGATTAAAAATTTGGAATTGGAACATCAATGGGATGAATGACAAAAAAAAGAGAAATAAAATTGAGCAATGTTTGAAAAAGAAAAATCTAGATATTATTTGTCTCCAGGAGACACACGTGGCCAGAAAGCATAGAAAGGTTCTGATTAATAAACGGCTAGGGAACGAATTTGAAACACTGGATAAGGTAAAGAAAAGAGGGGTGGTATTGTATATCAATAGCAAAATAGAAGCCAAAACAATGTTTAAAGACGAGGAGGGGAGGATGATAGGGGTTAACATCAATTGGCAAGGAGAAAGGATGATGGTAGTCGGGATCTACGCCCCGAATGGTAGCAAAAAGGAATTTTTCGAAAGATTAGAAGAAAAACTAATGGAGTATGCAGATCAAAAAATAATCATAATGGGGGATATGAATGCGGTTATTTCATTGGAGATGGATAGACGCAGAGATGGAGGAAGTAAAGAAGGGAAACTACCAAAATCCTTCTTCTCTATGGTGGAGAATTACAATTTAGTGGATATATGGCGTCTTAGACACCCTCTTGTGAAACAATATACTTTTTATTCGGAACCTAACCACTCACTCTCACGACTGGATCAGATCTGGATCTCAAAGGAATTATGTCCAAGAGTTAAATCTATAGAGATAAGACCGAAAGTAATATCAGACCATAATCCAGTAGAGATGGAACTAGAAAGCTTAGAGAAAAGAACATTTAGATGGAGACTAAAAGATTACTTGTTAGACGATCAGAAGGTGGTGGAAAAGGCAAAAAAAGAATTGTCAGAGTACTTTAAGGAGAATTGTGATAAAGGGATAAAAGACAATATAGTATGGGATGCTAATAAAGCGGTAATAAGAGGGTACTTCATTCAACAAAACGCAATCAAAAACAGGAACAGAGAGAAAAATAAAGAGGAAATTCTAAGACAGATAATGACAAACGAATCAGAGCTAGCCCAAAACCCCAATTGTCTGAAAACAAAAGAAAAAATAAAAATCCTACAAACCCAGTTTGCTACAATGATAAACAAGGAAGTAGAGTGGAATATTAAAAGACTTAGGCAAAGAAACTTTGAATTTGCGAACAAGCCAGGCAAATGGCTTGCCTGGCAAACGAAAAAAAGGAAAGAACAGGGGACGATTAATAAAATAATAATAGAGGGGGAGGAGAGAACTGACCCCAAAGGAATTAGAAGGGAGTTTCTTAATTATTATAGAAACCTGTATAAGGACCAGGAAAAGGTAGGTTTAAGGAAAATAGAAAGATACATGAAAGATAAAGGGGGACAAAAAATCCCGGAGGAAGGGAGACAAAGATTAAACATAGCAATTGAAAACGAGGAAATCGAGGAGGTAATTAGAGATCTCAAGAGGGGCAAAGCACCAGGCCCCGATGGATTTACTGCCAGCTATTATAAAGAACTGAAACCTATTCTAGTAAGACCCTTGAAAAACACTATGAATAACATCTTAAAGAAAGGAGAAATTCCAGAAACTTGGAAGGAGGCATACATCACGTTTATCCCCAAACAGGACGCAGACCTGACCCAAGTCAAAAATTATAGACCAATCTCGCTGCTGAATGTAGACTATAAGATATTTGCAGGAATTCTGGCAAGAAGGTTAAAGAATGTATTAGCAGATATCATACACACAGATCAGGCAGGCTTCTTACCTGGCCGGCAGATGAGAGACAACACAAGAAATATCATTGATATGTTAGAATTCCTGTCTGTAAGGATTGATAAACAAGTTATAATGATGTTCATTGACGCCGAAAAGGCATTTGATAATGTGCTATGGAATTTTATGTTGAGAAACCTGGAACACATGAATGTAGGCAAAGACTTCCTTAATGGGGTAAGGGCAATATACACAGAACAGAGGGCCAAACTGATCGTAAATAATATGGTAACGGAGGAAATAAAGATAAGGAAGGGAACAAGACAAGGATGCCCGCTCTCCCCGTTACTATTTATAACAGTGTTAGAAGTCCTTTTAAACGCCATAAGACAAAATGAGAATATTAGAGGAGTAAAGCTAGGACGGAATGTGTATAAGACCAAGGCCTTCGCTGACGATTTGGTAGTAATGACAGAAGACCCAGAAACCTCTGTGGGAGAGATATTGAAGGAAGCAGAATCATTTGGTGAAGTGGCCGGGTTTAAACTAAATAAGACAAAAACAAAAATGATATGTAAAAATATAGATCCGAAGACAATAGAAACAATCCAACAGCAATCACAGATAGAGATGGTCAAAAAAGTTAAATACCTCGGCATCTGGCTAACACCTAGAAATATAGATCTCTTTAAAAACAACTATGAGCCGATGTGGAGGGGAATAAAGAAGGATTTGGAAAAATGGGGACGACTAAAACTGTCAATGTGGGGAAGGATCAACATAATCAAGATGAATGTGCTAGCAAGATTAATGTTTTTGTTTCAGACTATTCCTATAATAAAAGGGAATAGGATTTTTAAGGAATGGCAGAGGGTAATTTCGAGGTTTATATGGCAGGGCAGAAGACCCAGAATACAATTTAAACTCTTAACAGATGTAAAGGAAAGGGGGGGCTTCGCCTTGCCAGATCTAAAACTATATTATGAGGCTGTATGCCTAAGCTGGTTAAAGGACTGGGTCAAGCTAGAAAATACGGAGCTACTAGATCTGGAGGGCTTCGACAACTGCTTTGGCTGGCATGCCTACTTATGGAAGAACAAAACGAAGGCACATAAGGGGTTTGGTAACCACATCTTTAGAGGGCCGATAATCGAGGCATGGGAAAGGTATAAGAACTTGCTAGAGCCGAAGACACCACATTGGCTGTCACCTCTTGAAATTATAAGTATAAAAACTACTAACATGAGAAAGAACTGGGCATCATATAATCAGTTAGTAACTAAAGTGGAAGGGAAATGGAGAACTAAACCCTATGAGCAGATAAAAGAACATGTTTACGATTGGCTTCACCACCAACAAGTGAATCAGATGTTCAGCAAGGACTTCAAAGAAAGAGGTTATGCAGACAAAGACTCTAAATACCAGACGGAGATAATTAACAACAAAGAGAAAAATATATCTAAGTTATATAGAATGCTGCTTGATTGGAACTTGGCTGACGAAGAAGTTAAATCTGTAATGATTCGCTGGGCTAAAGATATAGGTCACAGTATTCAATTTGAGGATTGGGAAAAATTATGGAAAGATGGGATAAACTTTACGGCGTGTACTGTGATAAGAGAAAATGTTATGAAGATGTTTTACAGGTGGCATTTGACACCTATGAAACTTGCCAAAATGTACAAGGTGGACAATAAGTGTTGGAGGTGTAAAAAGGTAGAGGGCTCCTTCTACCACATGTGGTGGGAGTGCGGAAGGGTAAAACAGTTTTGGGAGAAGGTTTACATCGAATTAAAAAAGATATTAAAATACACGTTCATAAAGAAACCCGAGATTTTCCTATTAGGGATATTAAGACAAGATATAAAAAAGGAAGATCGTAGACTGGTATATTATGCGGTTACGGCAGCAAGGGTTGTAATAGCGCAAAGGTGGAAACAACAAGAAATCCCGACGGTGGAGGAGTGGAGAGGTAAATTATCGGAATATGCTGAGCTTGATAAGTTAACGGGGAGAATTAGATATTTAAAGGACCAGATATTTACCAGCGACTGGGGGAAATATGTAGACTACTTGGAATACGTTTGTGATGGAAAAATAACGCTCAAGGGATTTAAAGACGTACTGTAACAGACTAGAGGTTATTGTGCAAAGAAAATAGAGAGTAAGAGTAGACATAACGACAATATAAACGAAGAAACGCGGACATTAATTTTGGCTACGAATGACTTGCGATTTAGCTGAAGGAAGTCCTGAAAGAAACAACTATGTGAAAGAAGTGATGTAAAAATATCTATTTGATGTATTGTTATTCGTGTATATTTTTCTGTTCTCTTTTTCTGTTTTTTCTTTTTCTTTCTCTATTTTGAAACGCTTAATAAAAATTTACGTCGAAAAAAAAAAAAAAAGTAAACAGCGTTTCTGTGCGCTTCGGCTTCTGTCATGGTGCTCTGTTGCACCAAAAGTGGTTTAGTCATGATTGCCACAAGACACAGAAAGCTGTCTGTGGACAAACGCCAGCTCTCTCGGCCTGAAAGCGAGATGAGCGCTGCAACCTCTTAGTCGCCTTTGACTGGACTTAACTATCCAGGGATCCTTTACCTTTTCACCTTACCTTACATGCACCACCTGAGACAAAGTTTACTCCCTCATTCTTTCTATTGTTCATTATCATGCAAACATAGTTAATTGGCTAAAAATGCATCTGATCATTCTTACTTAAAATGTAAGAACGGAACACGGGGTGGGGAACATGAACAGGAGCTAAAAATATTTATAAGGCAAAAAGAAGAAAGACGTGTTGGTTCAAAACTTCGCTGCCAATGTAGAGTTGTTGAATGAGGAGGCACCCTTGGCACATCTGGAAAAACTCCAGCTCACCATTTTTGTTCTGGAAGTAATTTGCAGGACAGTCTTCACACAGAAAGCAGCAATTGTGTTCTCCTCTCAGCCATCTCTTCTGCCCTGGTTTGCACTCCTGTGTACATCTTGATATGGGGGGCTTTTGGAAATGAAAGAAACAAACAAAAGGTATTCACTGACTCCAGTGGACTGTGCTGTCCCCACCACCACTTTGGAAACCCTGTCAAAACAAGCTAGCCCCCCCTTCCCTCTACATCTGGGGTTGCCAACCCTTTTAGGCCCCATAATACACTTGGACAAGGTCCGTATAGTTAAAGCCATGGTTTTCCCAGTAGTGATGTATGGAAGTGAGAGCTGGACCATAAAGAAGGCTGATCGCCGAAGAATTGATGCTTTTGAATTATGGTGCTGGAGGAGACTCTTGAGAGTCCCATGGACTGCAAGAAGATCAAATGTATCCATTCTGAAGGAAATCAGCCCTGAGTGCTCATTGGAAGGACAGATCGTGAAGCTGAGGCTCCAATACTTTGGCCACCTCATGAGAAGAGAAGACTCCCTGGAAAAGACCCTGATGCTGGGAAAGATTGAGGGCACAAGAAGAAGGGGATGACAGAGGGCAAGATGGTTGGACAGTGTTCTCGAAGCTACAAACATGAGTCTGACCAAACTGCGGGAGGCAGTGGAAAACAGGAGTGCCTGGCGTGCTCTGGTCCATGGGATCACGAAGAGTCGGACACGACTAAACGACTAAACAACAACAATACACTTGGACCTTTTTTTAAAGGAAATGCCATAGATGCCATCCACTCTGATCTCTTCTTTTTCTGCTCCCCTGGATCATTCCTGCACCCAGCTACCACACAAGTGGCAGAGAGAAAGAAAGCACACTCCATTTATCCCAAGGTATATCTAGGAGAATGAATCTAAGCATTGAAGCATACATAAAGGTGATAGAGGAGGTGGGAAGGATTGCCACTCTTCCAACTTCCTCCATCTCTGTGTACTTTTCAAGGGACAAAATGGTAGCCACCCTCAGCACCTCTACAGGGAGCAGTGAGTGAGGGCCTCAAAGGTGCCAGAGGAAGACCAAAAGGGTGTCATTGTGCCCAGGAGCGCTGTGTTGGCAACCCCTCCTCTAGCTGTCCGCCTGCCCCCACAAGCCAGTAGATGAGGAAGCAAATAGGTAGTGACAAGATGGAGGAGCCCCACTGCAAGTTGCAGCAAGGAGCAGAAGTTGGATCCAGCAGACAGCAACCCTTTGAGAGCTCTGGGGCCTCGACAGCTTCCTGAATTTGCTAGCACCCAACACTGATACCATCCTGGGAAAGGGAAGCTTCTCTTAGTGGATGGTCCAAACTGAGGACTGAATACTGGGCAATAAAAGTCAGCAGCCTGAGATGATCTATTTTCTTTCTTTTTTCTTTTTAAAATTTCCCCCCTTAAGTTTCTAGTCCTTATGCCTGAAAATCTTGCTGGAAGAAAGCCAGCTGACTTGTGAGGAGCAGTAGGAAGAGAAGGATGTGGAGCTTTAAGGATAAAGATGAGGGGCACTGGAGGAGGATGAGAAAATGTCTTTAGTAGGCCTAGAGAACCTAGTTCTGTTTAAACAGAGCTTGGACTTAATAGGGACAGAATATGAAAACTGCCACCACCATTTGCAGAAAGGAGGATTTGTTTAGAAGCCAAGAGGTATGTAAGTAGTGAATAAACAACTTAGCACGAACCTTCCCTTCCTTTGTGTTCCAGCGGATCTTTGATTTGCTGATGTTGAGCTGAGGCTGCAGGGGATGGTAGCTACCGAAACTGACAAACTCGTGGTTTCCATGTGTGGTCGCATCCCAGTAAATCAGGTCGTAACCTGTTGGAGGATTTCCAGACTTGCTGAAATGAACCAGATGAGAATTGATGGTAAAGTTGACCCGAGCTACTTCTTCCAGGAGCTGCAAAACAAGGAAAAGTACCCGAAGAACTGTAGTTATTTAAAACCCCAAGTGAGGGAGGTGTCAGCAGAGGGTTGGAGGCACATCGAAGCCTCTCGTATTTTTTTTAAATTAAAAGCATAAGCTCCTCTATACTGCCTCCTCACCGCTGATGCAACACATGATTTAAGGATGCTTTCCATGGGCATCTGGTTAGTGTGAGAACAGGATGTCAGATGAGATGCGCTTTCAGCCTGATCCAGCGAGGCTGTTCTTGCACTCTTGTGCTCCAAATACAAAAGATTTGCAAAGCAAAATGTGTGGCAAGTGTGTGGGCAATCTCCCTTTGGTGAGGATCCTGGTATTACCACCCTCGGATGGGCAACGATGCGCTTAGGGGCCCACGATTGACCAGGTAACTGGTGGTATAAAAACTAACAAATTTAAGTGCATTTTTAAAAAAACATATAACGCTGCTGTTGCTGCTGTAAGGGGTGGAAGGTCAGGGGCAACGATGGGACAGGTTTATAAAGCTGGCTGTACCCCCGTCCCACCAATGGGCAGCTGTGCTTACATGAGAACAGGGAGTCTGATAGGATTTCTGAAATGACTGGAGTAAATGTAGCGCTTCCAAAGTTTGGAGGATTGAAACCCTTACAGTGGCTGCTGTCTGTCAGGCTTCAGGGAATCCAATCCTTCCCACAATATCAGCCAAGAAGCAGATAAACAATAAGAGTCTTTACCTTACCAAGTATTTTATTCAATAGTCTCAGAAAGAGAGATAATGGTGTTGCTTCAAATCAAGCCCCCCCCCCTCCGTCTCTCCTATTATACGTCATCTCTGTGCCGGCTGATCTGTGCTTTCTGCCTCTGAGCTCTCTGCTCTACTACTCTCAATACTTACCAGGTCCTGGGAGACGGGGGGGGTCAGGAATGCTTTCGAAAGACACTGAGTCTGTCAGCTGTCTCTCCTCTGCTGCTGCTTCTTCCTCCTCCTAGCCCTCTCCCAATACATCCCACCTTCTCCCCTCTGCAGCCTCTGAACTATGACGTTCTAGAAACGGCTGTTGTAAATCTATACTGCCCTCCTCTTCTCGGGAAGGTTCAGGAGGACTTAGTGTTTATGCCTAAGTGGAATGTGCCCTTGAACTCGTGCTTGTCTGGCTGGTGGGTGGACAGGGGTTTGTGGACATATGTAAAAACTAGCCTACTGTACAAAGGTAACATTTTATTTAGTTGCCCCACCCACTTTTTGCTCATGGCTCCACCTTCCATTGCTCGTACCCCTTCCAATCTGCGCCCCATCCCGAGAGACGAGGGTAGGGTGAGCAAGGATTACTCACCTCCTTCACTGGTGTTGTGCAATGCCAGGTCTATAGGCAACAAAACCGCCACCCTGCGAGATTTCTTTACCTCGCAGGGGGTTGACCTGGCTTGTGTGACGGAGACCTGGGTGCGCGAAGGGGTAACTGTTACCTTACGAGAGATGGCGCCCCCGGGTTTCTCCGTCCTCCACCAGTCACGGACTGTGGGCCGGGGGGGAGGGGTGGCATTACTAATCCGGGAAGATTGTTCTTTCAGGGCTCTACCATCGCCATCGATCCCCGGCATTGAATGTGTTGGCCTAGTGTGGGGCTCCGAGGAGAGCTTGGCTGTCTGGCTGGTGTACCGGCCACCTAGCGCACCAGCAGCCACCCTGTCAGGCCTGCTGGAGGCGGTGGCTGGCTGGGCCTTGGAGTTCCCTAACCTATTGGTATTGGGAGACTTCAACTTCCATGCTGATGCCACTCCCTCCTCACAGGCTCTGGACCTGGTGTCTTCCATGGCGACACTAGGGCTCTCCCAGTTTGTTTCGGGCCCCACACATCAAGCAGGCCACACGCTGGATTTGATCTTTGGTGCCGGTATAGATGTGATCATGTCTCCTTCGATGAAGGTGCCATGGTCTGATCACTAGGCTCTGAAAGCCAGGATTGACTTTCCACCCCCACCCCGCTTAGGTGGCGAGCCAATTTGGGCTCGCCCGCGGAGGCTGATGGACCCTGATAGATTCCGTCAAGCCTTGCGGGACCTTGCTCCCCCTGGCGACTCATTGACTGAGCTTGTTGAGGGCTGGAATACCCAGCTCCTGGCAGCCATCGATGAGATCGCACCTAAGCGCCCTCTGCGACCCCGCAGAAACCGGGCTCCCTGGTTTACCGAGGAGCTTCGGAAAATGAAGCGGGACCTCAGACGGCTAGAGCGAGTATGGCGGGGTGCCCGCGACGGAGCCTCAAGAACATCTTATAGGGTTTTTATGAAAACCTATGAGATGGCAGTGAAGGCCGCTAAGAAGTCTTACTTCTCAGCCTCCATTGCCTCCGCTAGCTCTCGCCCGGCACAATTATTTAGTATAATTAGGTCTTTAACGTCCCTTGAAGGACAGCCAAATTTAAATAACAATCTGACACACAGCTGTGAGGCATTTGCGAGCTTTTTTGCGGAGAAGGTCCTGTTGCTCCGCCATGACCTCCCTGCCAATTTGGATACAATAAAGGAACTGGAGGCCCCTCGACTGTCCTCGGGTCCAGTATTGGACCATTTTGATCGGATATCTCCAGCCGACGTGGACAGACTCCTCCGAGCTGGAAAGCCCACCACCTGTCCTCTTGACCCGTGCCCGTCATGGCTGATTAGAGCGTGTCCAGACGAGGTACGGGCCCCCCTGGGGGATATCATCAATTTGTCCCTTGGCACCGGGATATTCCCAGGGGAACTGAAGGAGGCAGTGGTGCGTCCGCTCTTAAAGAAAACATCATTAGATCCCTTAGATCTATCCAATTACCGCCCGGTCTCGAATCTTCCATTCCTGGGTAAGGTGATTGAGAGAGCGGTTGCTGAACAGCTTGGTAGGTTTCTGGATGAAACATCTGCTCTGGATCCATTCCAGTCCGGCTTCCGCGCTGGTCATGGGACCGAGACGGCTCTGGTCGCCCTAACAGATGATCTCCGCAGGCAGCTGGATCGAGGCGGGTCGGGGCTGCTGATTCTTCTAGATCTGTCAGCAGCCTTCGACATGGTCGATCACGAACTCCTGGACCACCGCCTTGCCGACGTGGGGATCCAGGGCACAGTCCTTCAATGGCTGCGCTCGTTTCTCTCTGGTCGGGGACAGAGGGTGGCGCTTGGGGGGGAATTGTCATCGCGCCACTCCTTGGTGTGTGGAGTGCCTCAGGGTGCGATTCTCTCCCCGATGCTTTTTAACATCTTTATGCGCCCCCTCGCCCAGCTTGTCCGGAGTTTTGGGCTGGGTTGCCATCAGTATGCTGATGACACCCAACTCTATCTGTTGATGGATGGCCATCCTGACTCGGCCCCAGACACACTGGCAAGATGTCTGGAAGCTGTGGCTGGATGGTTACGTGGGAGCCGGTTGAAGTTAAATCCTTCGAAGACAGAGGTCCTCTGGCTGGGGCGGGACGATATGGGATTGAGGGGGCAACTCCCATCTCTTGCGGGGGTGCAATTAGTGCCAGCACCGTCCGTTAAGAGTTTGGGTGTAATCTTCGATACCTCCCTCTCTATGGAGGCGCAGATTACAGCTATAACAAAGGCGGCATTTTTTCATCTCCGCCAAGCTAAGCAGTTGGCCCGTTATCTCTCTCGCCCTGACCTAGCCACTGTGATCCATGCGATGGTCACCTCCAGACTGGATTATTGTAACTCGCTCTACGTGGGGCTGCCCTTGAGACTGACCCAGAAACTCCAGCGGGTGCAGAATGCCGCGGCGAGACTCCTTATGGGGTCTTCGCTGCGAGATCACATTCATCCGGTACTATACCAGCTGCACTGGCTCCCGGTGGAGTACAGGATCAGGTTTAAGGTGCTGGTTATAACCTTTAAAGCCCTATACGGCCTAGGACCCTCGTACCTACGGGACCGCCTCTCCTGGTATGCCCCACAGAGAAACCTACGGTCTGCAAATAATAACACCCTCAAGGTCCCAGGCCTCAGAGAGGTTAGGCTGGCCTCAACTAGAGCCAGGGCCTTCTCAGCTGCGGCTCCAATCTGGTGGAACGCTCTGTCACAAGAGACTAGGGCCCTGCGGGACCTGACATCTTTCCGCAGGGCCTGCAAGACAGAGTTGTTCCACCAGGCCTTTGGTCAGGGCACAGCCTGACTCCCTCCTCTGGCAACCTGCACAGAATCTTGCTTAATCAGTTGCCATTAATTTGATTTCAATTGATTTTTATAATGAAATATTTTTAGAATGTGCAATTATCTGATTGTTTGATTGTTTTGATTGTTGTTAGCCGCCCTGAGCCCGGCTTCGGCTGGGGAGGGCGGGATACAAATAAAATTTATTATTATTATTATTATGTGACCCTGAGGTGGTTGCCCAGAAAAGAACACAAGTCTCAAGCTAAAAAAAAATGTTCCTCAGCCTTGGTCTCAATAACTCAGGTAGGAGAAGAGAGAGCGTGGAGTCCTTTCACAATGACCAAAGCCAATAAAACTCACAGCCCTTGCAGGTAACCCTGTACTGCTTCCTCCTCACTCACCTGCCATGGGTAGACCTCTCTGCTCATGTTGCACCACTTGCTTGTGGAATTGCATTGAAGCAGCTGGTGGAGAGCATGGGCGATGACGTAGACCGCTTTGTAGGTATTGAATGTGCTGTAGAACCTAGCGGGACCGGTGTCTGTGGAGAAGTCGGCAAGAGTCAGAGAGCTGCAATCAGAGCACTGCTCATCCCCCTCACTGGTGTCAGAGCTGTTCTGGTCCTTGCCAGGATCTGCCACGACATTCCTCACATATTCTCTGAACCCAGGCATCTCCCCGCTTTTTATCGCCACCCCGATTATGGTTCCTATTCTCGCCAGGTTCGGAATATGAGCAACGATGGGCGAGGTTGCCCAGCACTCGCTGGCAATCCACACTTTGCCAGTGATGCCCCTGCTCAGAACCACCCTCAGCAGAGCCTCCGCGCTGCTCGGTTGCGCGAAGATCACCGTGGCGTTGATGTTGGACCTCTGGAGCTGGTCGGCGATTTTGGACAGCTCCTCTTTCCTCTTGCTTTCCTCTGGGTCGCTCGGAAGGATGGCTTCGTAGGCCACACACATATCCTTGGAGAGAGCCAACTGGACAAAGATCTGCAGGGCCTGGCGGCCATATTCATCGTCAGTCACCAAAGTGGCCACCCAGTTCCAGTTGAACTTGCTCAGGAGCTGAACCATGGCGTCGGCTTGGATTCGGTCGCTGGGGACGGTCCGGAAGAACGATGGATATAGTTGCCTGTCACTTAGCTTATAGCTGGAACTGGCGTAGCTGATCTGGGGAGACATGGAAGATAGAGAGGATATGGAAGATTCACGGCAGATTCACATGGTGCATGGTTAAACTATGGAACTCACTCCCCCAGGAGGCAAGGATGGCCACCAACTTTAAGAGGAGCAGGTAAATTCATGGAGGAACATAAAGGCTATCAATGGTTCCTAGCCCTGGTGGCTATGCTCTGCCTCCATGGTTGGAGGCAGTAATGCTTCTGAATATGCACTGCTGGAAACCACAGGATGGGAGAGGGCTCTTGTCATTGGGTCTTGCTGGTGGGCTTCCCACAGGCATCTGGTTGGCTACTGTGAGAACAGAATTCCAGGCCAGATGAGCCACTAGCCCAATCTAGCAGGCTGTTATTATCTTCTTAGATGGAGACTATGAAAATTGGGTTATTCAAACAACCGTTGAATTGACACAATGCAATCAAGCAAGCAACAGTGATTTGGGTGTCGGGGCATCTATGGCTAGAACGCAGCTAAGTTATATTCAGAGTTAGCTCACTGAAATTTGTAAACCTAAGTTAGTCCTGTCTCCCTTATTTTAAAGAGGTCTGTTCTGAGTAGGATTAGCATTGGACACAAGGCATAGGCGCATAATGAGCAGACATACTTAATGCCTATAACATACATAGAATCACAGAAATGCATCGTTGGAATGGTCATTTAGTCCAGTCTCTGCAATACAGGATAATTAAATGATTAAAACAGCTATATAAATGCAGTTCATATTAAGCAGTGGCAAATTACAGTGGTACCTCGGGTTAAGAACTTAATTTGTTCTGGAGGTCTGCTCTTAACCTGAAGCTGTTCTTAACCTGAAGTGCCACTTTAGCTATGGGGTCTTCTGCTGCTGCTGCACAATTTCTGTTCTCATCCTGAAGCAAAGTTCTTAACCCGAGGTAATATTTCTGGGTTAGCGGAGTCTGTAACCTGAAGCGTATGTAACCTGAAGCGTATGTAACCCGAGGTACCACTGTATATATGAATTATTTCAGTCCCTCATAACCATATCCAAAAGTCTGCGAGAAAAGGTGCACTTTCATTAGTTTCCTAAGATAGAACAATGGTGTGCTTAGATGCACCTTAACCTGCCCTGGGACCTTACTGTGAAGGTCAGGGAATTTATCATAATTCTTGATTCTGCTGGTCAACCACCCAGATAGATCTCAACCTTCTGCCTCAATGTAGCGCCCTGGATCCTGCTCAAAACACACCAGTGGAGGCTCTTCCTTGAAGGGAGGAAGAGATCTTCATAAGAGCCAGTGCAATGCACTTCCCATCTTACCTCTGGGATCGAAAGAAACTTCAGGAAGCGAGCCACCAGCACGCTCAGCTCCGAATTGCCGGGGCCGATGACGGCAACAACTCGAGGCTTATAGT